>NW_027412602.1:110063-612563 GCF_025532065.1 Leptinotarsa decemlineata | reverse complement strand
AAATGTTTATTCAACCTGATCAATTTTTTTCTGTGCTGAAATATTCCAAGTCTTTTTTATTTTGATTGAAATGTCTGCTGCAAGTTATAATCGATGATGATATGACGTATTCATCGTCATGAACAGCCAACATAATAAAAAAACATTGGAGCATCCCGTAAAATCCTCACCGTTAATAAGTTTTAATCTCCACTTCATTATGTTCAACCTGAACAACATCATATCTCCAAAAACTGAAAGGGAGTTTTCGAAAAAACTATTGCTAAGAAAAAGAGAATTGAAAGTTATAACTAATGTCTGGTTCACAAATTATATCTTACCTTATGTTAGTCACTCAGAATTTCGTTTCGTCATAGAAAACATACTTAGTGCGATTTTTACCTTATTTTTGAACTAAATTATATATCGGAAATCCGTAGTGCTGCTGCGGATTTTTGTATAGAATTTATTGAAAGAGGTAGACATTCTGGATAGTCACTATTCATTTTTCAATAAATTCATTACCATAATATCATTCATCACATTTCAGATCTTTCGTTTGTGAAAAAAATGTCATTTCTCATTACTACTCAGTCACACTTCGATTATTTTTGTGCCGTCAGGTTTTCAAAACTGCAATTTCAAACTCAAATCCGAAGTTTCCTGCTTGATGTCTCAAATTGAATTACACAACGCGATTTCTGTTGAGGCGTCCATGCCAAATCATTAGAATTTGAAAATTTACATTTAAAAATACAAACACCAGATTGTTTAAAATATGTCTGTTTAAAATCTGTTTTTCCATTAACCAGTTGTCGCACCCCTACGAACGACAACCCTCAGAAGTCGAAACTTGTACTAGCTATAGATTAACGAGGTCTCTTCTTTTAAAGTGTTATTCCTAACACTATATTGATATTTTCAACTTGAAACATATTGAAATTTTTGTATCTAAGATAGCGCAGAAGTTAAAATTGCTTCGACAAGCTAAATGAAATAACGCACTGTTAGTTATTATATTATTATTATCCTAACTAGAACGGGAACAGTACATTTCCGTACTCGACACCGTTATCCGAAAAAGCTGATTTCGGGTAAGTATTCGAATGTGGGAAAGTATGACTTCAGATCAAGCATTTTTCTACAAGTGAAAATGTCACAAAGCTCTGAAAAAACTTCTATATGCGAAACAATTCCTGATCTAAATTGCTTGTAGATATAGGGTGATGCACGCACACGCACGCTTGTACAAAAAACATACAAAACAGGAACTTTTTCAAAAAATTCTCCATCTCTATCATCGGATTTCTGCACCACGATAATCTAGTTAGAATATTATTCATCATGAAATGCAAGTGCAGCGTGGCCCGATTGTGAGCTGACCAACATGCTATCAATTGAAAGTGTTCGTATAAAGTTGGGCTCACAAAGACACTATTCACATCAGGTGTATACAATTACACAGCCACGCCACCTGGCGAAGTTTTGTGAAAGTAGGTGGTGTATCAGCTATGTGTATATGGTGTGATTGTCGGCCCAACCGATAATTTGCCAGACGTCATTTCACATGATAACATGTCCTAAAAACCCTATATACAGTGGGAAACGTTGGTGTGGACGAAACCGGGACGACCGACGTTTCCAAGGGCTGACCCGAGTTCGCATCGTATATTCTACGGGCTGACAAATGACCGTTTACATATACAGGGTCCTGCGACAGTGGCGCGGTGTTCCATATCTCTATATAGGAAGCAGATAGGAATCTAATTTTCTATAATATTACCTTATTGCTCGAGCTCGACAAAATAAAAATATTGGCGGTCACACAGGGTGTTCGATTTTTTCTGGGCGGATCCCAACTGTGTCTTTTTAAATGGCAACCTATATTTTTTATCGCTTTTTCGGTTTCTTCATAGAAAATAAAATAAACTTTATGTATATCTGCACTTCGAAAATATTGATGGTTTTCGAGATATCTAGCATGACAGGTTTTTTTTTCCAATATTCGTCACTCAGAATATTTGAAATTATAAAGTGGTGCCAAGTCCAGTTGAAATTTTTTTTTGGTCGAATATTCTACATTGGTAACTCTCTCAAACGATATATCTGAAATCGACCTGTGATATACAGGGTATGAAAAACCGCTTGCCAAATATTGTAAATGAAAATTTGCAAAATCTTCCTTAGATTAAATGGAACACCCTGTATATTATTGATCCATAAGAAGCGCCAACGAAACCTCTACAAATTTCATTAAGTATTCCCTATGGCTAAGTTCAATAGTTTTTCTTAAATGAGCATTTCTTTCGAAAAATGGTCATTTTTTCAAAGCGAAATCCATTTGACGACTGATAAGAATATACAAAAAATACCCTTTCCTTAAAATATCGCCCATTCCTAAAATTACCTGTTGCTAGATAAACAAGTTGCGAATTACACCACAAAATGGACGTTCTTGAATAGTTACAATAATTTCAAAAATCTCGGAATTTGTGCCATATTCTTTCGGTCTAAAACAACCTTTCAGCGAATGAAATATTTATTGGAAATCAAGTAGTCTGGCAAATGACAGAACAAAATATTTGGCTGCAAATGAATATTGAAATTTTTAGTCAATCGTGAAGTTGAACTGTCGGTATAATTTCATCAGAATGTTGTTATAAAAAAGTGATTTGATTGATATGATTTTCATATTAGGTGAATCAGACAGGAATTGTTTATTGGCAAGTAGAATTTATTCTCAACGGTATCCAGATAGAAGGCATCCAGATGAAAGATCTTTCCGAAAGGTCTTGGGACGATTCGTTGAAACTGGATCTATTAATTATTCCAAACATGAGCGCATCAAGCCAGCTACTAATGAAGATAATGAATTGCAAGTTCTTCTTGCTGTTGAAGAAGATCCTAGTAGGAGTCAACGACAAATTGGGGAAATAGTGGATATAAGTGAGAGATCAGTGCAACGAGTATTGAAGAAACATCGCTTGCATCCATACCACGTTCAGTTACATCAAGAACTACTGTATGCTGATTTCGAGAAAAGAGTGAGATTTTGCAATTGGGCCATGAACAAAATTCGTCGAAACGAATATTTTTTCAATAATATTTTATGGTCGGATGAATCGACATTCCATAAAAATGGATTTGTAAATCGACATAATTACCATTATTATGCGACAGAAAATCCTCACTTATTGAGACAGGTGGATTATCAACATAGGTGGTCGATAAATGTCTGGGGAGGCATCATTGGAGAATATGTAATTGGTCCATACTTTTTTGAGGGACATATGAATGGTGCAATGTATCTCAATTTCTTACGAAATGATTTACCAGGTTTGTTAGATGATATTCCTCTTGACCTCCGCAATAGAATGTGGTTACAACATGATGGTGCACCTGCTCACTATTCGGCAGAAGTGAGAGATCATCTAAATGAAGTATTTCCCAATAAATGGATAGGACGGAATGGGCCTGTACGGTGGCCCGCTAGATCACCAGATTTGACGAAACTAGATTTTTTCTTATGGGGATACATAAAAAATATGGTTTACGTTGAGCCACCAACTTCTCCCGAAAATATGCGACTTAGAATAACGAATGCTTTTCGCAGCATTACACCAGCTGTCTTGCGCAGGGTAGAACAGTCTTTCAAACATAGACGTCAGCTCTGCATTCAAGAAAATGGAAGACATGTTGAACATATTTTATAAAAGTTTCATTATCAACCTTAATTAAACTCTCCCTTTTGTAGTTTTGTAATTTGCCAGTTGACAAATTTGAATATTTAGAACTCAAGCTCTGAATGAATATAATAACATGAAAAAAATAGTTATTTATAATGTTTCTTTCTTTTAACTTGTTTGGTTTGATATTGCACGATTTATGAGTGAAATTCTGCATCCAATGAAAAAATAATTTTCCATTTAGCAAAAAGTGATAGGTACATACATTTATTTCGTTAAAAAATATTTGTTTGGACACCTTCTAATGTACAAAATTGAAACAAGATATCTTTCGTATATTTTTATCAGTCGTCAAATGGATTTCGCTTTGAAAAAATGACCATTTTTCGAAAGAAATTCTCATTTAAGAAAAACTATTGAACTTAGCCATAGGGAATACTTAATGAAATTTGTAGAGGTTTCGTTGGCGCTTCTTATGGATCAATAATATACAGGGTGTTCCATTTAATCTAAGGAAGATTTTGCAAATTTTCATTTACAATATTTGGCATGCGGTTTTTCATACCGTGTATATCACAGGTCGATTTCAGATATATCGTTTGAGAGAGTTACCAATGTAGAATATTCGACAAAAAAAAAATTTCAACTGGACTTGGCACCACTTTATAATTTCAAATATTCTGAGTGACGAATATTGGAAAAAAAACCTGTCATGCTAGATATCTCGAAAACCGTCAATATTTTCGAAGTGCAGATATACATAAAGTTTATTTTATTTTCTATGAAGAAACCGAAAAAGCGATAAAAAATATAGGTTGCCATTTAAAAAGACACAGTTGGGATCCGCCCAGAAAAAATCGAACACCCTGTGTGACCGCCAATATTTTTATTTTGTCGAGCTCGAGCAATAAGGTAATATTATAGAAAATTAGATTCCTATCTGCTTCCTATATAGAGATATGGAACACCGCGCCACTGTTGCAGGACCCTGTATGTACAGGCTGATTCACGGTGGATGGCACATTAGACGTTTCTGGTAAACCAGAGAACGGATCACTTTGAAAATTTAATGGAGGGCATATTCGGACATTCTCTAGCCAACTAAAATATTTTCGACAATGCGGTGTTGCCGCTTCTATTAGAAAGCAGTAGCAACTTTGATTTTTCAAATGGAACACTCTGTATATAATATCATTTTTGGAATCTCCAACAATTGCCCGACAACTTTTCTTGATATTTCCCTATACCTATCTGTTACCGTTTTCGAAATGAAAATTAATTTCAATTTTTTTCTTCGAAAATCATGACTTCTAAAAATGCCGATATCTTTTAGTTAAGAAGTACTATGATATCCAAATTTGGTTTTGAGTTAGGTGATACTTGGACACTTCCCACACGTCATCCTAATCTCCGTTACTTCAATACAGGGTGGTAAAAAAATACAGTTTTTTCGTTTGCTTGAAAAAGTTGCTGAAATTTGATTATTTTGAATGGAACACCCTGTATATTATTGGAAATTCGGAAATCTGCTGAAATTTGCTTTCTTTCTATGTATATCATACCTATACCTAACTAGTCAAGTTTCGGACTTATGAACATTTATTTGTGAAAATGTCCCTTCAGAATGGTATTTCCATTCGGTATTTGGTAAGCAGGCCATGATTACTATTTGACAGTAGCGTTGTGACATTCTCCTAATAATATCGACATTCGTCACTTCAGAAGTTGCAAATACCTTCAAAACGATGGAACAAAACTATTCAAATGAAGTTCTTATGAATTTGTTTATTATTTTTGGACAGTGTGACAAAATTATCAGCAGAACATGTAGAAAGTTCAATGAAATGTATCCGAATCTACCGCCAATGAACCTCAAGAAATTTATATGAATTCAGAACAATTTCATTGCATTTGGATCAACTTTAAAAGCACCAAGAAACTTGCCTCGACCCGTAACTTTCGAAGACAACCAGATTAATGTCTTAGCATATTTTTACGCATTTCCCGAGTCATCGATAAGAAGTGCTGAAGAAGATTTGGGTATAAAATATTCATCGGTTCAAAGAATCTTGCGAAGACATAAAATGCATGATTATAAATTCACCAAAATTCAAGCAATGAAGCCTCAAGATCCTCAACAGAGAGTAGAATTTTGTGAAATGTTGTTGACACGCATTCAAGAAGATCCACTTTTTTTAAATAAAATTATTTGGACTGATGTATCTAAATTTTCGAGAGAAGGGATTTTCAATAGAAAAAATCGTCATTATTGGTCCAGTGAAAATCCTCACGTCACAAAAAAAGCCGGATTTCAAGAAAAATTTAGTTTTAATGTCTTCTGCATGTTGATGGACAACAAATTGAGGTACGTGATATACGAGGAGTCATTAACATCCAGAAGCTACCTGAATATTTTGGAGAATACTGTGACAGTTTCGTGGATAATCTGCCACTCGAAGATTATCGAAACTGTTGGTACCAACTAGATGGAGCTCCTGCACATTGCACAAGAGAAGTGAGCGCAGAACTGGATAGACTATTTGACGATCGGTGGATGAGGCGCTTGGGACCATGGAATTGGCCAGCGAGATCACCCGATCTCAATCCATTAGATTTTTATTTGTGGGGAATGTTTGAAGAAAAAGTTTACAAAATACCCGTGCGTTCGAGAGATGAATTGTTAGAAAGGATTACCCAAACATTTGAAGATTTGGATCCCAATGAAATCAGATCTGCCACCACGAAAGCAGTCAACACCCGCATTTTAAAGTGCTTGGAAGTGAACGGCCAGCGATTCGAACATATTTTGAAATATTCCACATGATTGTTTCACTTTTTTATAATTATTCATATCAATATTTCCAATTTCAAGTTTCTTGGTGCTTTTTTAAAGTTTATCCAAACATATTGAAATTGTTCTGAATTCGTATAAATTTCTTGAGGTTCATTGGCGGTAGATTCGGATACATTTCATTGAACTTTCTACATGTTCTGCTGATAATTTTGTCACACTGTCCAAAAATAATAAATAAATTCATAAGAACTTCGTTTGAATAGTTTTGTTCCCTCGTTTTGAAGGTATTTGCAACTTCTGAAGTGACGAAAATGTCGATATTATTAGGAGAATGTCACAACGCTACTGTCAAATAGTAATCATGGCCTGCTTACCAAATACCGAATGGAAATACCATTCTGAAGGGACATTTTCACAAATAAATGTTCATAAGTCCGAAACTTGACTAGTTAGGTATAGGTATGATATACATAGAAAGAAAGCAAATTTCAGCAGCTTTCCGAATTTCTAATAATATACAGGGTGTTCCATTTAAAATGATCAAATTTCAGCAACTTTTTCAAGCAAACGAAAAAACTGTATTTTTTTACCACCCTGTATTGAAGTAATGGAGATTAGGCTGACGTGTGGGAAGTGTCCAAGTATCGCCTAACTCCAAACCAAATTTCGATATCATAGTACTTCTTAACTAAAAGATATCGGCATTTTTAGAAGTCATGATTTTCGAAGAAAAAAAATGAAATTAATTTTCATTTCGAAAACGGTAACAGATAGGTATAGAGAAATATCAAGAAAAGTTGTCGGGCAATTGTTGGAGATTCCAAAAATAATATTATATACAGAGTGTTCCATTTGAAAAATCAAAGTTGCTACTGCTTTCTGATAGAAGCGGCAACACCGCATTGTCGAAAATATTTTAGTTGGCTAGAGAATGTCCGAATATGCCCTCCGTTAAATTTTCAAAGTGATCCGTTCTCTGGTTCACCAGAAACGTCTAATGTGCCATCCACCGTGAATCAGCCTGTATATATATGTAAACGGTCATTTGTCAGCCCGTAGAATATACGATGCGAACTCGGGTCAGCCCTTGGAAACGTCGGTCGTCCCGGTTTCGTCCACACCAACGTTTCCCACTGTATATAGGGTTTTTAGGACATGTTATCATGTGAAATGACGTCTGGCAAATTATCGGTTGGGCCGACAATTACACCATATACACATAGCTGATACACCACCTACTTTCACAACACTTGGTTACCAAAAGATAGAAATACAAATATATATATATATATATATATATATATATATATATATATATATATATATATATATATATATATATATATATATATTTTTGGATGATGCAACTAATTTTCCTTTATTTTCAGTATTTTACTATTAATGTAAGTTACAAAAAGGATTTGAAGCTCTATAACTTCTGTTTAATTATCTGCGAGCGCTTTGTTTGCGATGTAGAGGACTCAAGAAACCGCACCATCGATGCGTGCAGGGTGATCAGAGAGACTCCAGGAATATATGAGCGGATACGTGGTTCAATGCGCCGACGCCTAGACGCATGCGTAATGTCTGAAAGTAGACATATTGAATATTTACTATGATTTCTACATGTTGTGTGTTTTGCTATCAATAAATTAGTTTTGTTTATTACCCTTTGATCGTTTAATGCAGGTACTAACTACAAAATAACAATAAATCCAGTTCGCATTTATGACGATGTATCTCTGTAGTTGTTCGTAAAATAATTTTTTTTTGCGAACTGTTTTATTTTGGGCAAAAAACCCAAGAGACATTTTTTGTTTAGAATGAAACAGGCTGTCGGAAATACATTTTTAAATGTTTTAAATGGTAAATTAACGTTGCATTTTAAATCAAGGAAATCGTTGATTACCGTCAAATATGGGCCTCACCAATTGGGCAATTGAGATTCAGGGTAGACTCAACATCAACATCAGAGAGATCAACAGGAAAATCCGTTAACCTATTTTCATAAAACCCGCACTAACCCCTAAGCAACAGTATTTCTTCGCACCAAATTTTAATTGAAAATTCACTTTACGTGCTTTTTCAACGCAAATTCTTTTTCACAACCATCCATATCAATTGGCGCTTCCTGCCACCCTCTTCTTTTGCATGTCCCCTTTTGTATTCCTGCCACCCTCAAGCTACGTTGCTATTCACCACCACCAAGCAGAATTCAGGTATTCATAGCATGCTTGAGCACTTTCCACCAAAAGAAAATGATTTATGAATCTTTTGAAATATAGAATATAAATATAGTGATCATAAATATTCATAATATCAGCGTCTTTTTGAATATTCATTCCCGGTATTCTTATTAACTTTTATTAATTAAAGTACTGTTTTCTTGTTACAACATGATATAATTTCAAATACAGAGAGCTTCTGTATGTAAATGTATGAGCAGATTAGCATTTGAGGAATATATATTTGTTCACTTTCAGTATATTGATTGCAATTTTCGAATTTCAGTACTACATGGTTCAATTACTTATTTCTTAAGTGGTAACGAAGGGTTTGAAATATCAATTTGCAGCTGAAATTCAAGATATGAAACATGCTTCTACAAATTCATTATAAAATAAAAACAAGTATCGAAATGAGTCAAGTCAAGTCAAAAATGTTTATTATGCTTTAGGATTAATTACAAAATATTGTGGGAGTGTGTTTTGTGTGGGGCCCTGCTATAGGCTTATGCCTCTTCAGGGTCGAAATGTGTGACTACTACAGCTGCCGGACTGAGTCATGGCCGGTGAGAAAACCCTCTCTCAAGATGTGCAGTAGATGTGTAGAAATTGTTTATCAGTCTGTTAGATTATTCGAGCCGTAAACATCCAGCTTCAGGATCGTATTCAGTTAGTGATGGAGTTTAAAAGTGAATTGCATTAACATATTTTAAATAGTCGAACTTGTGAAGTTGTTTCTAATACATTTAAATATGTGGAGAAATGAAATACATCGGGGGGGTACCTAACATTCCATGAGATAAGTTGTACGAGAGAGTGATTGCTGCAACAGATGTTTCAGAAAAAAGTAATCGAAGAATTGTTACGAAACAAAGGGATATAGAACGAGGTGCAAGTACTTCTTTTAAGTCGCCAACTGAAACGATTGAGATAACGTAGAAAAAAGTTTGTTACACTGACAAAATTGTGCCTACAAAGCCGAATATTTTAAGAAAATTCAAAGAAACTCCATAAACAGGAGAAGATCTTCGTGAAGTATTAAAATCGATGGGATTCCGCTGGAGAAAACGAAAACAAATAGAAAAATATTAATGGAGAGACAAGATATTTGTCAATTAAGAATAGCTCTTTTAAGTGTCATGAAATCGTACAAACAATTAAACGAAACGAATATGGATGAAACATACATTCATGCTTCGCATACCGTTGCTACTTGTTGGAACAATGATGTAAAATTTGGGTTCCTTTTTTCTTTGACTCTGTGAAGTACTAACTTCACATCGAATTTTTTTCTTCGATTAGTAGGCTATGTCCGAAAGAAACCATGAAGTCGGCCTTTTGCACGACGAAAAGGTCTTAAGTAGATTTTTCTTAGAATTTTTAAGATTTCGCAGCTTCTGTTTTTCTTTTCTAGGAGGTTACGAAGTTGGAGTTTTGTAAATAAAATATTATATTGAATAATAAAAAAATAAAAACTGAGGAACAACAAAACAACGGAAAAATATAATAATAAGAATCGGTGGATGATAGACAAAACCAAGGAAAACAAACTAAATTTCTGGTATGCAAGACACTAAACAATTAAAAAAACTAAACCGTGTACTGAAGGTACTACTAGTTTTTTCGTCCTAACGTCAACATCTACTTTTGCGTGCCTTCGCCGACAATGCTATCATATACGGAGAGTAATTGTAATACTCAGCTAGACCAGCCTATGACATTTTAATACTGGCTTGAGACTTTAAAAGAATCAAAACACACAAAAAATATTTGCGCCACTCTGTATACTACTTTTTGGCTAACTCCTTTCCAAAATTCATACAAATGTTATTCAGACAAGTACATAAATCTCACCAACGACTATTTTCCAAATTTTTCCTCGGCTAATCCAAAGGTTTCGATCTCGAGTGGATGTAGTAATCCGTTATTCAATGTCGTGGAAAAATCTCACTTCACGGAGATAATTCACTCGTTTTACCGGCCACGGTAGACAAAATTATTATTCCGAAATTTCACTACAAATCCGCCAGATATACGCTCATTCGCTCAAATTAACACTTCTTATTCCCCTAATAAACCCATATAAATCGCGCTATTTCTCCAATCTTTAAAACATTACTTATTATCGTTCGCGGCGTCGCGACTTCTTTTTTTCCAAAATCTTTTAACTCGCTTTCCAGCGCTTAAAGACCTCCGTCTACGACTTTTCTTTATCCACTGTCTCTTTCCCGGCCACTTTTTCAAATTCCGTTTCCCTGTTCCAAAATCTTCGTCACCTCCCTCGACCAAATGAAGACTCTACAAGTCTTTATGACCTAGGCTGTTTATCTTATCCAAGATTTCCGTCCAGCGGTCCCGTATTTGAAATAATAATATATGACCCACAAGTGTTCTTACATAAACATTTTTTCCTTCTCGCTAGTTAGCCGATAAATTTTAAACTGTTATTTCCTTCATGACTGAAATCGTTTTATTTTTTGTTTATTTTTTCTTAAAGCGATCATTTTTTTTGAACGTCGCCGATGAAATTTGTGGATTTCATGCAAATGATTCTACGTTTTAAAATACTGACATTACTAGGTATTACAACAATTCCAATGAAGGACTAGCTAGGCCCATTTCAAAAGGACAACGATTAATTAGTGTTCATGCGGGCAGCGAGAAGGGCTACATTCCCAGTGCTCAACGGATTTTTAAATCAAATTCAAATACCGGAGACTACAATCATGACTCAGTCCAGTAGCTGTAAGTATACTTCAGAAATATACTGCTTTGATAAAATCAACTTCCACTTAAAAGGAAAAGAACATAAAACTAATCAACAGTTTGCCATATTCTATTTGCCTGAAATGAAATGGTTACATATCAAACACAATTTAGCTTTATAAGAAATATAATATTCCGGAAACCAATTATTTTTTCTTCTTCGAAAAGAACTGAAAAAGCATATTTATTCAATATTCAGATATTGCACTTTTGAGCCTATAGTATTACTACCTTGATGAGTGACACAGTTAGATGCTGATATTTTTCACCATAAAGATTTATTAACATATGTTTCTTTGGAGAATTCAAAAACCTCATTTGCATTGCATGTTGTTTTTGTAAGTTTTCATGGTTTATTACTCACCGTTATAGTTGTTTGAGATGATTCCACTAACTTTTCCCGCTACCCTTCCTCCAACTGGCATCTTGGGAGATGATAACAAATCAGGAATTCAGCTTCCGTTATCTAGACGCTGACGTCTATCCTGAAAGAGAAACGGATGTCGTAAAACCTGCAGTTCAGCGGCATTCCCGGCAAACGAAACGAGAAAATATAAATTGCGAAGGTTAATAGCACCTTCTTGGCATTTTCCTTCATTTCGTGTCTTGATACGTATTGTACAAATTGGTTTCTTTGAGTATGTTGGTAAATTCATTATATCATTTCGGTTTTATTCTTGTATAATAAATAAAATGAATGAAAACGAATGATTGAGCATAATTATAACACATTTCGCTTCAGCTGCAACGTGACCAAATTTGTGCCCAAACAAAGAATGCTGACTACGAAAAAGTCTTTACATTGTATTTCACGACTGAATGCAATAATTTTCGTCTTCGAAAAACACCTAACTGGTGAGTGAAAACGTCTAATATGGAGATGGAATAGCTTCTAAATAAGACTAGGATCAATTAAAACGTTCTGGTTTATTATGACAATCTTGATGTTACAAAATATTCAATATTACATATCAACACTAACAAATAAACGGAATGATCCAATATTATTCTATCAATAAAAAAATGTAAGACGATTCACAACATACTCTCACCTTGAGTTACAAATTTTCAGAAGAATCACTCAACTCAAATTTCACATTGTCAACCTTGATGGGGTTTTACTTTTTCACCACACCAAGTGACTACAACAGATTTATCATCAGGTCTGGATAGAGATTCGTCTTCTTTGAGTTCCCTGGTATCTTTGGTTCTTTTCTGCCGAATCTTTCCTTTTTGTTCTTTAATTCTGAGTGCATCTTTCAAATCCATTGTATCTTCTTGACAGTTGATTTTTCAGGAAATAGTGTAGAAAACGAGGAATCAAATCAAAACAGCTCACAAGAGCAAACATTTTTTCGAGGCCAATAGTCTGAAAAATTATGCTAACTTTGATATACACGATTTAAACTATGTCAGATTCAATTACAATAATCAGGAAATTTATTTACTTCTCGACTCAGGTGCATCGGTTAGCGCACTTTTCCACAAACATGTAAACAGACACTTGTCTACAATAGATTATTCAGACACAATAAAAATCGACGGAATTTCAGGGTCAACAAATACGCTAGGGTCATTATACTTACCTTTACAAGCCGGCAAAAATGAGTTCACACATAAATTCTTTATAATAGAATCATTTGACAATAACATACAAGGGATTTTAGGTGCAGAATTTTTCAAAAAATACTCAGCAATCATAGATTATGAAAATTTTGAGTTTTCTTTCACAGTTTATGGGAATAAATTTACAATTCCAATAGAGTCCAACTTCAATAAAAATACTAGTATTCCCCCGCGCTGTGAAATAATCAAGTACTTCAAGATAAACAAAAATTTTGAATGCATAGTATTTCCACAAGAAATAGCCAGTGGTGTCTTTGTTGCCGGATCTATTTCAAAACCGGTAGACGGAAATGAAATTCCAGTAAAAATTCTGAACACGCGAGAAGAACCAGTAGAAATTAAGAATTTTTCACCGAAAATTGCTGACGCTAAATTGTTCGAAATCATTTCTTACAACGACATGAATGTTTCATCCGTTCAACGAGTGGAAGAAGTTTCAAAATCAATTTGTAAAGACGGACTAAATGGAGAGGAAAAACGAGCACTCGACCATATCTGTGCGAAATTCGCGGACGTTTTCCATTTACCCAATGATATACTTTCAGTAACTAACATTTATAAACATTCAATTCAACTCAACGAAAATACAACCCCCGTGTACACAAAACCATACGGACTACCTCAATCACAAAAACTGGAAATTGAGAAACAGATTGAAAAAATGTTAAACGATAAAATAATAGAACCTGCTAGATCTCCATGGTCGTCACCACTACTAATAGTACCCAAAAAATCGGACGAAAATGGAGCAATATCAAATGACCAGATTGCCAATGGGTGCGAAAGTAAGTCCCAGTGTATTCTCAAGGGCTTTAACTATGGCTATGACAGGTTTGAATTTTGAATGTTGTTTTGTTTACTTAGACGATATTATTATTCTGGGAAATAGTTTAATGGATCACAACAAAAATTTAACGAAAGTTTTGCACAGGTTGCGAAAGGTAAATTTAAAACTCAACTCAAGTAAATGTCAATTTTTCAGAAAAGAAATCATTTATTTAGGTCATCAAATTTCAGCGTCAGGAGTATCTCCCGACCCGTCAAAAATTCTGGCATTACAACAATATCCAGTACCCAAAGACGTTAGTGGGAAGTTTCGCTAAATGCCCAAAAACTAGCTCGTAAGGAGAATATTTTGTTTCTGTATGAACCGTTGTATTGTATGAAAAACACCAAAAAGGAAGCCAAGTGCTCCATGCAGACTTAAATTTAGATGTCTGCATTCTTAGGTACGCGCCTATATGTTTGTGTGAATTTTCTAAGGATCCTATTGTCTGTGGGTGATATGCACACGAATTGAGTTGTTTTATATCAAGTAATTTACACATTTCGGCGAATACTGAATTTATGAATTCGGTACCCTGGTCCGAAAGAATTTGTTTCGGAATTCCGTATCGTAAAACAAAATTATTAACGAATGATTTCGCTACGGTTACTGCTTCTTTATTTGGTAGTGCAAATGCCTCCACAAATTTTGACAAGTCGCATTGTAATGTCAAAATATATTTATTGTTCTCAATGTCTTGTTCGATAAGTCCTACTAAATCTAAGGATATTTTCTGAAATGCGTATGATGCTGTTGTTGTTATATTCAGGGGTTCTATAAATGGTTTAGAGTGTTTGTATCTTTGGCAGTCATCGCAAATTTTTACAAATTTTTCTACGTCATTGTACAGTCCCTTCCAATTGTAATACCTTTTGATGTTGTTATACATTCTATTGATACCTGCGTGACCTCCTGTATGTAGAATGTGAAAATCATTTAAAATTAATTGTCTAGTTGCTGAATCGTTAATGATTTGGCAGTTGTTTATGAATGTAATTTTTGTTTTCGACTTCTTGAAGATTTTTGAAATATATTTAATTATATCTGCAGATAAATTGTTATTTTTATCGATTAATATTTCTGGAATATTTTCTTGTCCTCCGGACAACTTTTGACAGTCTTTCAACATCTCTCGAAAATATAATGCTGAGCAAGAATCTGTCTTATTTAAATATATAATCTGCAAGCTTGCGTCATAAATTAAATAATCGTTCATGAACTTAAATTGTTTTTCTGACTTCCGTAGTGCATTGAATTGTTGTGAGCTCAATATTTTCAATTCAGTTACGGTATAAGGCTTTTTCAAAACATCGACAATTCCGGGGTGATCAGTCCTAGTTTCATCGTTTACACTCGGGTTATCCAGCAATCTCTTTGTTCGTGAACGTGTTATAACATTCACAGAGGCATCAATTTTTCTGGACATTTCTTTCAAGTTGTCAGATGGTATTTCTATTCGAGAAAGAGCGTCTGCAACGTTTGAATTGCCCTTAACGTACTGAACTACATAGTCATATTCATCTAAAACAAGTCGAAATTTCGTCAGTCTACTAGACGGTTGATTTGAGCCGTACAAAAATATAAGAGGCCTATGATCGGTCTGTATTACAAATTTTCTTCCATACAAATATGGTCTGTAATGTTTCACTGACCAAAGTATAGCTAAAAGCTCTAGTTCAATGATGCTATCATTTCTTTCTGCTTTATTTAATGTTCTACTGGCATATGCAATTGGTTTATTGTCTCCGTTACAGAGTACTCCTGAAATTGCTATTTTTGAGGCATCAGTTTTCAGTATGAAAGTGTTTTCAGCTGAAAAATCTGGGTATTGTAAAACTGAAGGTGATGCTAATCTTGATTTCAAATTTTCAAATGCTTCTTGACATTCATCAGTCCAGATAAAAATAGACAAGTGTCTGTTTACATGTTTGTGGAAAAGTGCGCTAATCGATGTACCTGAGTCGAGAAGTAAATAAATTTCCTGATTATTGTAATTGAATCTGACATAGTTTAAATCGTGTATATCAAAGTTAGCATAATTTTTCAGACTATTGGCCTCGAAAAAATGTTTGCTCTTGTGAGCTGTTTTGATTTGATTCCTCGTTTTCTACACTATTTCCTAAAAACATATTTTGTCTTCTATTGTCTCTTCTAATATTTTGATTTTGTTGGGGACGATAATTTGGTGAGTTTTGAGAGAAACGATTTCTATTCATAGGGTTGTTTTGTCAGTTAACACTATTGAATCTCCCTCGAAAATTGTTGTTTGGGATGTACCTTGTATTGTTATGTCTGTTCGAACTGTTTTGATACCTGTTCCCGTTTTGTCCTCTATATCTATTGTTAACATTTTTGAGATGATGATTTTGTTTATTTCGAATGTGAAACATAGTCGGTGGTTGATGGTTGTCTTGTGTGAATTCGTCTTTTGCTCCATTAATTGCGTCTGTCAGTGTGTTGTAATTCCGAGCTTTTATAATAGTTCTAAGTTCTGTATTTTGTATACCTTTTTGCGAAAACGTCAATTGCTAGTTTTTCATTCTCTTTCCTGAAAATTTCAATAGAATCTGTGTTGTCACCTGCCTGAGCTGAAGTAAGATCTGACATTAGTGTTTCTATTGATCTTCCGTATTCGTCGATACTTGAGTTACCTTGTTTTATATTTTGTAATTTAGCCGAAAGTGTTGGAGCTGATTGCTTTGGCAAAAAGTTAGTTTTTAAATCTTTTAATAAATTTGCGGCGGTGGTATAATTGTTTTTCATTCGGATTTTATCTCTGTGAGATATGCAAGCTTTAAGAACATAATTTATTAAAGATTGTTTGCCTAACGTGTCTAACGTAGGTTCATATAATTCAATTCCCTCTATTAACTGATACACGCCTTCAGTTGTGACATTTAATTTTGGCAGTAAGTTAGCTGCTGTTTTGAAATCAAATTTGTCTCCACTCATGATTATCTCTGTAATCAAACCTGTATCTATATTAGTGCTAATATCTATTTTCCTAACTGAACTGATCCTATCATCCAAAATATTTTTTACTCTAGTAGATACTTTCTTTAATCTATGTAAATATAATTCTACTTGAGCAATTTCATCCTTAGTTGGCCCGCTATTATTAAACTTATGAACTAATTCATTAATAAGTGAATTAATATTTTCTAACCTCTGATACCGTCTCTGCGTAGCTGCTTCACTTCGTTTTTCGTAAGAATCTTTGCGAAGATTTTCTTCAGATTTCACCAGTTGTTCTTCAGCTCCTGTGAACTCCTTCAGAATATCTTTGCTGCTCATGAGCCCTGGATACTAGCGTATTCTCCTTTTCATTTGGAATTAATACTTTCTCGAGACCTTCGAAGTTCGCTTAACACGATTTGTCGTTCCATTGATTTTTTCATACCATCTCGCATTTTCCTCCATATAAAATAAATAATAACAATTGCGATGAATATTAAAATTGGAATTATCATTCCGTCGGTGTGTGTAAATTCGGTGGAACTGGATTGATTTGCATTATTTGATCCCGTGCCAGTAGCTTGTATCTGCAGTCTTTCTTCGTTTGTAACTTTTGATCCACACATTTTTAACTATTTGGTTTTTTCTCTTCATACTGGTTGGACTGGACTGGCAGGATCGCCATGAAATGTTGGGTTTTCCAGGTAGTTTAATTGAAGCCAGTCATTACCAAGAGTTTCGTTTTTATTCGTATCAAAGTTAACATCTTACATCGAAGAGTATATGCACATTAATGATTCATCAGAATCGGGGTTATACAGAATTGGTTGCTCATCACTTATTATCTAATTGTTATATATTTGAACTGCAAACAGTTCAATGTACTGAAAAGGTTGCAGTAATACATAATTAGGTCAAGGTGAGTTTAATGAACCTGCAACGTTTCTATACGTAGAATTGTGGAAAAGACAATTGAATATAATACGAATTTGGTAAACTGTTTGAAATGTGAAATATGTGACTTAAATCTTTATCACACGAGAATATAATATCAATCATTATTCAACATTTAGCACAAAGAAGGCGGCTATAGCAGTAAGAGTGATCCATACAATGAAGGCATGGCTCTACAAGGAATTTTCGACGGTAGGTCACCACAAATGACTTGATATTTTTCCAACTATACCTAGTAGATATAACAATAAAGTTCATCTTACAATAGGTATGGCACCCATCAATGTTGATTCAACAACAAAATTGAAATTCAAAGGTATCAAAGGAATTGGGGGAAAACAAAGTAAACGCAAATTCCAATTGAATGATACTGTACCTTACACTGCGAACTTCACCACGGAGCTCTTCAAGATTGTTAGAATTAATAAAACCACCCCAACGACCTATAATTTTGAAGATATGAATGAACAACCTATTAGAGGATGTTTTTACGAAGAAGAGTTATTACGAACCGAAAATCCTGACGTATATCTGATTGAGAAGGTGTTGAAAAGAAGAAAGAATAAAGTATATGTAGAGTGGTAAGGCCTTCCTAGCGAACAAAATTCTTGGATTGATGAATCAAATATGGTATAAATGTATCTACTAATATATTTATGAATAAAGTAATGTTAAAGTTCATTATTGTTTCCATTTCAATTACATGTATGTGAATTGAAGAATATTGCAGCGGTAAACGTTGCCCCAACCATTCGCAACGTTCTGAGTATCGAACCAAATTAATTGTATACTCCATTCCCACTTATATTTTTCAACTCACGATATTTAAAACAGATTATCATTTCTGAAACTAATCGCCGTCACTCTGAAATGCACTCTACAACTCTTTTCGCCAATTATCTCTCACTGATAATGCCGTCTCATAAAGTTGAGTCGACTCCTCAAGCTCTGCCTGAGCTGGCATTCTCGAACGTTGATTGAATTGATTATCTTTAACAATTTTTGAACGGAGTTCATCTGCAACTGTACACATTTTAGCCAATTCAACCTTCGCTAATGGAATCTTGGCATCTAATGCTTGAAGAGTTTCCTTATTAACATTAACAGCTCGCTCACTCTTTTCAAGTTCAGCAATAGCCATCTGTACCTTTACATGGCGGCATTTTGTTTTCTTTTTCATTTCTCCAAACCGATGTAGTGGACTGAAAGAAGATAGCGATTCAGCTTTCAAATCACCCTTCATTTCTTTAGGTGCACCTTTTGGCTTCCTCTTCGATCTGTCACTTTTCGTTGTGGGTTTTTTCTCTCGCACAACACTTTTTGATTGTTTCTTTTCTTTGACAATCGATGAAGATGCATTAGTAACCTTCCTCTTGATTGTTTTAGATTTCTTATCAACACCAAGAGGAAGGGTAGATGTAGGGTGTTTGAGTGGTGATAATTGCGAAACGATTGGATTTTCAACAACAATTTGCTCAATTGATTCTGGCACATCTGCAAAGTTAACGAAGTCGTTAATATCAAAATCTCGAATCTTGACTCGATAAATGTAATACTGAAATATTTTCAAAATCAGTGTGATCGATATCAACAAGTGGTGAACCATCTTCAGCAATCAGCAGCGGCATAGAGCTCATGATAATGATTATTTAGGTCTGAGTATTTTTCTGTACTTTTCAATAGGACCACGCCTAGCTGCAGCTTGTCGACAGACCTTCTTCATAACCCTGTCCTCCTCCTCGAATAAGTCAGGGTTGAGAGACGTCCCCTACCGCTCGAAGTTGCGGCCTTCTCCCGATTCACCACCGGAATGATCGATGCCACGGCGTTGTTGATTTCGGCGGTGTTGATTTCCTGTGTGTTGGATGCCATTCTGAAAATGTAAAATAATACAAAGTTAGTTGATATGAAAAAACAAACATTGTTAACTTACTCAAAATTCTGCTAGTTGACTGCACTGGACTGAGCTGGACTGGACTGAACTGATATCGTTGACTTGAGTCGTACTGGATGTTGAGGAGTGCTCTCCTCGGGATATAGGCATGAATGCGCGAATGGTGGGAATGTAGCGCAATGGGGGTGAGGGCGTGCATGCATGAGTGTTGAGAGTTGCGGGTGGGGGCGGTGGGCAGGGTCCTGAGGGTGGGGGACAGGGCTCGGAGGGTGGGGCGGTGGTCGGTTCCCCGGGGTGAAGGGGGAGGGATCGCGCGCAAGCGCGCTTCGGCCCCCAAGCACGCTTAGCTCCGCTTCGCGTGCGAAGTTACTCTCCTATCGGCGCCCCGGGCGGATGGTGGTGGGCCCGGGCAGGGCGGTGGGCCCTGGCGGAGCAGTGGGCGGGCCTCCGGGGGATGGGGGGAAACGCGTGCTTCGCGCGCGAACGCCCCGCTCATGAAGCGCCCCGCTTCATGCATATTCCACGCATCCGCACGCTTCGCAGAATATGCGTCAACATTCACTAAGTTCGTTCAATTGATACGTCATCTGTTGGTTTTGGTTCTATCATTCTAAAATTTTGCAATAATGTCCAGTCCTGTCCTAACCTCACCTATCAGGGATACCAAAGTCCACCTCATGAACCCAACCTAACCTAACCTAACGTATGTATGAACCTAACCTAACCAAACATATGTATGAACCTAACCTAACCTAACGTAACCTAACCTAACCTAACCCAACCTAACCTAACCCAACCTAACGCGGGAAAGCGCGCGCGGAGAAGATTCACCATTTTCGTTCAATTAATACATCATCTGTTGGTTTTGGTTTTATTATTCTAACATTTGGATTAATGTCCAGTCCTGGATATCCCAATCCATCTGATGACTTGGGTTTATGTTTTTTCTCTAAAACTACAACTCTTTGTTCGAAAGCGTCATACTTTTTCATTGTAGACGTTGTTATGTCAGACATTTATATGATACAGTTACACAATCACTCTTGTCGATTGGTTCGCTTGTATTCTCCAATATTTTTCTTCGCATGCCATCTTTTGTTCATTTAAATCCATTCCCGGGAGGACCTCGAATGACATTACCACCCCATTTTCTTTTTCTACCTAACTTATAAGTTAGGTCAAACTGATATTTCTCTCATTTACATTATGCTATATACTTTGCAGTAATTGGTTAGGAAAAATAAGTAGTTGTTTACAGCTGATTCTCGGCCTCCCCCCACCACTATGACGTATTAATTGCTTTTTTTATTGGTTGTTGTTTGGTGAAGTCAAGGTGATGTGACCTTGAAGGATGTGGTGTATGGATCGTTCAGAAATTTTTTCCCGGTTCTAATCCTCCCCTCACCAATATGACTTGTTATTTGCTTTTTTTGTTGTGCAGTGAAGTCAAGGCGTTGTGACCTTGAAGTGTCTGGTGCATGGATCGTTCAGATTTTTTTTCATATGAGATTTTGTGTGTTTATGTGTGTGTGTGTGTGTAGGAGAATGCACGGTACAGGGTTTCATCATGTGCTTGTTTGTCTATGTACAAACATACGTCTGCATACTTCGAAGATCCTCCAAGTAATAAATGCTCCATCGGTGTGAGGGCACCAAGTTAGTAGTGGAGTGACGTCACAGCAATAACCGTTCAACGGCTAGAGAGCGACATGTTCACTCCACGACGTGTGGCAGAGTAATGCGTATTCATCGGTCTGCCCTCACCTCTCCCGAAGCGATGAAGGTTGTGATGTAACGCATTGCTCTAGCCCCGCTATCGATGGTGATACCACGGCAGTCGAGGACCGTCTGCCTAACGTCTACCCTCTCCGAGACCGCAACGACCACTGCTTGCTCGTATATCGACATCTGTTATCGCATTCAGTTGGGAGGTAATCTTGGCGCATGTAGTTGAGAAGTGGGGTTGGCTATGACGTCTTGACGGGTCCTATCAGAGTGTATTTAAGAAGCGTACGAGTGTTGGCTATGTCAGTTTACATCAAGTGAGTTAGTGAGAACTATTATATAAAATGTATTCCTGTGACTGTGGTAAATCTTTCACTCGTAGTGATAATCTTCGTCGGCATCAGCTCCAGAGTTGCCAAGGAGGGCCTGCAGTGAAACGGGTGAGAGTGGATAATGCAACACCTATATATACGTGCAATTGTTGTAATGTGACAATTCCTATGACCCAAGTGAATTCTCACCGAAGAACCATGAGTCATAAAAATAATGCATGTGTTCAATTGTCTGACGGTGTTCAAATTATAACGAATGCATTCAATTGCCGCATTGCTACATACAGGGTGGAGAGTTCGATTGTAACCAGTGACTACATGTCATTTTTCAATGAGATTAGGCAGAAGGTCATTGAATTACTGGAATCAGCCATCAGGATCCATAAAAGCAAAGGTGAATATGGAAGTTTTTGGGAATTATATTCTTCAGACTGATGATTCGAGGGACACGAAGTCATTTAATTCCCAAAATAAAATAGTGGACCAATCTTCAGATTTGAATGCTGTTTTTGATGGATTCCGTGATGTAATTGTGGCTCAAACGACTGAGTTCCAGGATCGTGACTCAGGTATTTATTTTTTTAAAAATTTCAATACGATTGAATAGTATTATTTTTTTTTTATAATTCAGGTTGGACTTATGAAAAAATATTGTTTCTCGAGGTCAACATTAATAAATACAGTCCACTGGAAGGACGTTCATATGTGAAGCTGCCTCAATGTATTCAATGGAAGAAAGCTGTTGTGAATGTTCGTAATGAAGATCAATATTGTTTTGCTTGGGCTATAACATCAGCATTATATCCTGCAGATAGTCGAGTGTCCGAACTTACGTCATATCCACATTTTTCCACTGTTTTAGATGTCACAGGTATGGATTTTCCGGTTGAAGTTAATAATAAGAGTATTGAAATATTCGAAGATAGGAATGATATTTCAATTAATGTTTACGGTTTAGAGAGTACATTTGAGAAGGGTAAAATGAAGTATGAAGTGATTGGTCCATTGCGATACTCACAGAGAAGACTCCGGAGACATGTCAATTTGTTGTTTATAACTGATGACTCCGGTAATGGTCACTATTGTTGGATCAAAGATCTTTCAAGATTAGTTTCTAATCAACTATCAGCTCATAGACAGAAAAAATATTTTTGTGACGGATGTTTGATATATTCTTCTGATGAGAGATTGCTTTTACGTCATAATATGTATGATTGTAATCACATTAGTATCACAACACCAACTACTAATTTAAAGATCAATAAATATGGTAGAATGGTTGCGGAAAATAAACTGATGTTTGAAAACTTTGAGAGGCAAATGAGGGTGCCATTTGTAGTGTATGCTGATTTTGAATCAGTGCTTAAACCGATTCATGTGAATGAGCCAAATCCTGAAAGTTCATACACGATTAAAACATTCAAACATGCCCCATATTCATTTGCTTATTTGATAAAGTGTTCATATAATGATGATTTGTCAAAATTTGTCACATATAGGGGTGTAGATGCAGCTCAGAAATTTGTGAGTAGCATTGAAGATGATTTGAAAGAGATACATGAAAATCATCTCAGAAACCCTAAACCAATGGATACACAAACTGTCGAAGAAGAAGAACAGTTTGCTGCAGCCAGAACTTGTGGTATATGTAATAAAGCATTTACTGATGGTGAAGTCAAAGTAAGAGATCATTGTCATGTCACAGGAAAGAGAAGATCACATGCCGCTCACTCGAAATGTAATTTAAATTTCAAAATACCAAACTTCATACCTATCATTTTTCATAATTTAAGTGGTTATGATTGTCATTTATTCATAAAAGAATTGTATAGGAATAAAGAGAAAGTTGATATTATCCCGCAAACTAAAGAGAAATATATATCTTTCACGAAGCATCTCTTTACACACAGCTATACCGATAAAGATGGTGTGGTTAGGAAGAATTATCTCAAAATGAGATTTATCGATAGTTATAAATTTATGACTAATTCATTGGAGAAGTTGGGTGCAAACTTGACCTCCGATCAATGTTTAGAGATGCACAAACATTTCCCACAAATTGAGAAATTCAATTTGATGAGACAGAAAGGTGTATTTCCATATAGTTTTGTTGATGACATCGACAAATTGAATTATCCATTACTTCCGACAAAAAATCAGTTTTATGACACACTCAATTGTGAACATATATCGGAAACTGATTATGATAGGGCTAGAAATGTTTGGAATTTATTCGAGTGTCAGAATTTGGGGGAATACTCTGATTTGTATTTGAAGTCGGATGTATTGCTACTATGTGATATTTTTGAAAACTTCCGCACCACAAGTTTAGAGATATATAACTTAGATCCGGCACAATATTACACTGCACCTGGATTATCATGGGATGCCATGTTGAAGTTCACTAATGTAGAATTGGAATTACTAACTGACATTGATATGATTCACTTTTTTCAAAAAGGTATACGAGGTGGAATTAGTCAATGTAGCGTGAGGAAACATATAGCAAATAATATATTTTTACCGAATTATAATCCCAAGGAACCTTCCACATTCATTACATATTTAGATGCAATAAATCTATACGGTCACAGTATGTCACAACCTCTACCAACAAGTGAATTAACATGGTTGACACCAAATGAAATTCTTAATCTTGATGTGATGGATGTGAGTACTGATAGTCCGTATGGGTATGTATTTGAAGTGGACATTCATTATCCACAAGAGTTGCATGATAAACATTCTGACCTTCCATTTTTAGTCGAAAAAATAATACCACCTCGTACAAAATCGAAAATTCCCAAATTAATTCCAAATTTGAATGATAAAAGAAAATATATTGTTCATTATAGGAATCTACAGCAAGCTGTCAAAAATGGATTGATTGTAATGAATACACATAGAGTATTGAAATTCAAACAATCATGCTGGATGAAACCCTATATAGATCTTAATACTGAAATGCGTAATAGGTCTAAACAAATCTGTTAAAGATTTCTATAAACTAATGAATAATGCGGTGTATGGAAAGACAATGGAGAATGTAGATAATCGAATTGATGTTAGACTCGTTACACATTGGGAAAATATAAAGAAAAATATAGGTGCCAGCACTCTCATAGCCAAACCAAATTTCAAAAATTGTTCAATTTTCACTGATAATTTCGTTGCCATTCAATTGGGTAGAGTGAAGGTTCATTACGATAAAGCATTATATTTGGGATTTTCCATATTAGAATTATCTAAAACAGTCATGTATGACTTTTTCTATGGATGCATCAAACAACACTTTGATGAAAATGTCTCTTTACTTTACACAGATACCGACTCGCTCATTCTTAAAGTAAACACAAAAATTTTTATGAATTCATAAAAACTAACATAAGTAGATTTGATACATCCAATTACAGTATAGTTAACCAATTCAATATTCCAGTAACAAGTTCAGTCTTGGGTAACTTCAAAGATGAATTTCCAAATGATCCAATCATGAGTTTTTATGGTACAGGTGCTAAAGCATATTATGTGAAATCTGTTGATGGTGAATTTAAGAAAGCCAAAGGGGTTAAACGATCTGTAATAAAGAATGAATTGACATGCGAAAATTATCAAAAAATCGTCGAACAAGGTGGTATGATATTCAGAAAGATGAATTCATTTAGAAGCGTGTTACATGATATGTATACTGAATTGAAAAATAAAGTTGCATTATCATATCACGACGATAAACGATTTATCATTCCGAATACTACCCACACTCTTCCTTGGGGTCATAATGATATTGAATTTTATGAAAACGATCCAAATGAGAACATTCGTTGGATAAGTAATATTATTCAACAATCACAATCTCAGGAGACTCCATTGGATCAATTGATTAATTTATTATCTGCCGAGATCAATGATTGAAATATCATTCAATATCTTCAAAACCGGAAAATTCAATATTGATATTTATGTAGCCATTTATAATTAATAATATATGACAGAAGTAATGTGATATTAATGTATTATGTATGTATGTATATGTATTACTGTAATGAATATAAAATGATTAAAATTTTATTTGTATTATTTCTATTTCCCTAATCAATTACTGCAATATATCGTAGAGTGCACAATGTCTAAAACAATCGATGAGTTTGGTAGAAAAAGAAAATGGGGTGGTAATGTCATTCGAGGTCCTCCTGGGAATGGTGTTAAATTAACAAAAGATGGTCATTATGACATGCAAAGGAAAATATTGAAAAATACAAGTGAACCAATTGACAAGAGTGATTGTGTAACTGTATCATATCTTGAGGGGGAAATTAATGGAGCAAAGGAAGTTATACTTCTAGCCCTACAAGCTGCAATACAATCCACAATAGGCAATATTGCTCGGGACGCCCGGCAAGCATTTGACGATAAAATTGCAGAGGCTCGGATAACTTCCACTCGTAAATTTGACAAACTTACGAGTGATGTAGACATAAAAATGTCTGACATAACAGCGTCTACAAATAAAAAATTTGATGCTATGTCAAACATAACAGGGACTACAATGAAAAAGTATGATGTACTGGAACAGAGAGTTGAAGTATTGGAGAAAAACCATAAAGAAGTTTTGGAGAGAAACTATAAAGTCAGGCCATCATCATCAGGTGGACTGGGATATCCAGGACTGAACATTAATCCAAATCATAGAATAATACAACCAAAACCAAAACCAACTGATGATGTATTAATGGAACCAACATGGTGAATGTATTCCCTCGTTAGGTTAGGTTAATAGTTACGTTAGGTTAGCTGCATAGTTACGTTAGGTTAGGTGTTAGGTTAGTATTCCCTCGTTAGGTTAGGTTAACAGTTACGTTAGGTTAGCTGCATACTTACGTTAGGTTAATAGGCGATCGCTTCGCGATCGTGAAGCGATCGCTCAGCAGGCCGCTTCGCGGCCTGGGGCGCTCAACATCCACCACTTGCATCCGGGGCGCGTTTTTTGCCCCTTCTCGAAGCCCCGCCCCCTTTCCGAAGCCCCGCCCCTCCCCTCCCCGAAGCCCCACCCCCCCGACTCCCAACATTTGCGCATGTACACCCCTACCCTCAACGCGCATGTGCGCTCCCACCATTTTCCCACCACTCACGCATCGAAGTCGATACCCTCCGGAGAGCACTCCACAACATTCAGTTCGAGAAGTCATCTCATCGAGAGCAGTCCTCTCCACAACAAGGCAGTACCTTCCAACGACCAACTTGATATTTGAGTAAGTAAATTAAGAATGTTATTTTTTATATCAACTAACTTTGTATTATTTCTTCTTTTTCAGAATGGCAACCAATACACAGGAGGTGAATAATGCTGTGGCGTCTATTCTGCCGGTGTCTGCTGACCAGGAGGAGGCAGCATCTTCGGGAGCGGTGCCGGGTGACCAGGCAACCACTTCGCGTTCGCGAGTTAGGTGCAGATCTGCTAGCCCTGACTTATTCGAGGAGGAGGAGGAAGTCAGGCCTGTGAAGAAGGTTTGCCAACGACCTGCAGCGAAGGTTGGTCCTATTTCTAAGTACCGAGCTACTTGCAATAGGACAAATTCTTATGCAGGTAGTTGGTCGACCTCTAGTAAGAGGGCCTCCACACCACCACCACCAGCAGCAGCAGTGGAAACTCCGAGGATTCCTTCTCCGGAGTTGGTGATATTGTCTCCGTTGGTGACGCGACTACCACCGCTGCCAGCGACACCGGCGGATCCTGAGGTGTTGGTGCCACAACCTATCGGAGAGGTTAGTGAAAAGTTGAGTGTTTTTCTGCAGAGATGTAAGGAAGCAGAACGAGCTTCCCGATCTAGCGAGGCCGCGTTGGTTACCATGAACCGGCAAATGGCTGAAATGGATAACCGACTTAGGGAACTCCAAAAAGAAATGGCCGAAATACATCGGAATTATGCATCTCTGCAGGAAAGGTGTAAAGCAGAGACCTCTTCGATAGAGCTGTACAAAAAATTAGTGACAATTATGGACACTTTTTTGTAGATAAAGTGTAAATATAAGATTAGTTTTAGGTTAATTAGGAATACTTAATTATGGTAGTTTCAAGTTTACATTTGTAATTTTAGGAACCAAAAAAAATAAAATAAAAAAAAAGTGAAATAAAGGGTGTACATTGTTTTGGTTTGGTACACATTGAACAATGCGATGGTTGGAGCATTTTTCTTCACTTCCTCTTATTATTATTATTATTTTTTATTTCAATTCCAAGTTCTTCTAGACAAATACCTCACATCAATTTTTGTGTTCTCTAATCACTTGTAAATAATTTCATGTGAAGAAAATTTAAAAAATTAAAAGTAGACATGTTTCATAGTGAAATCGACAAGTATATTTCATTTGTATTTTATCCATTCAAGTATCTCTTTCATTGAATATGTCTTATGTCACTTTGCAATTTACCCCTACTCATTGAATATGTCTTATGTCACACTGCAATTTACCCCTACTCAATGTCCCACTCCTCTCCCACTCCCTCTCAAAAGTATAAAAGTAGGAATCATCTGATGAAACATTCAGTTGATCAGCTAGCATCGAGATGGAACCTGATTCAACTACTGAGCCCTATAGTGTCCCGGTGCCTCAGATGCCTTACTATGCATCTATACAGGAAGGATTCGTGGACTCCACAACGGCACCTCATGACATTCCCTTCGAATTCATGAATAATGACTATAATGTGCAGGTTCAGCATGTCACTGGGAGTGATGAAGCTGACCTATCGGACGGGGATTATCCGGATCCCTACCAATGGAATGACGAATGGGGTGACCCACCACCTGGAGACACCACAGATGATGATGACGACGACGACTCTGGCGACGATGCTGATGACGAGCTTGACGTTAGACGTCCTCCACCATCCCCTATCCTCATCGAGGATAGTCCTCCGCCATCCCCAATCCTGATCGATGATGATGATGTCCTCAATTCCGATGATGACATATAATCATCTACTCGTCCATCCTTTCCTTCCACGGAGTACACACTTTTTGGTTGGTGTACACGAGGCACTGCGAGGCTGGGGCAGTGTCTTCCTCCCTTCCTCTCCTTTCCTCTCCCTCTTATTAGTTTTTTTTTTTCATAATAATCACTAAGAATTTCTCCTAATAATCGCTCAGAGTTTCATTCTTGATGTTTTCGAATCTCAAACACTGTTCTACATTTACACTTCACCCCCTCCGTTTCATTTCTTCCAATATAAATATAGCAACAATCCCAGTTCTATATCATTCTTCCACAATGTCGAGTACAGGACCCATCCAAGTACATGAAATAGATTCAACGTCTGATCATTTGAGTACAACCTTCGCTCAATTTCTGCAGCGAATCTATGATCTTCCTGATGATTTCGCAGAACGAGTGGAACAAGGTATTCAGGACGACATAAATGCTGTTGACGATAACAATGCGGATGATGTGATTAGTATATCATCTGATTCAGATGATTATGACGACGACGACATCATGAGTATATCATCTGATTCAGATGACTATGAGGATGATATCATTAGTATATCATCTGGTTCAGATGACGATAAAATAATTATTGTTTCTGATGATGAGGAGCGTTAGTCCATATCATTGCATGGATTAATAAAAAAATAACAGCCCTTTTCAGGGCTACAATTAAAGACTGAAACAATAAAAAAAAATAGCTCTTTTCAGAGCTACCATTATACTTTCAAACAGAAACAGATTCATACCATTGTTAACATTATGTTAACATTATAATCTCAAACGAAATATATGTATGTGAAAGTATTCATCATTATATGCATACAATGATTGACAAAATGCCAACTTCAACTTTCATTTAAAGTAGTACTCATCATATGCATAGATATTCAATGACTATCAAATTCCAAATTTCGACTTTTCAGTCAAAGTAGTAATTTATTTGTCATATAATGTATAGATATTCAAAGACTAACAAATTTCCAACTTAGACTTTTATTAGTCAAAGTATTCATTTGTCATATAATCTATGAATACTAATACAACTAACTACTGTTTGTGTGAATAATGTAGCCCTGAAAAGGGCTGTTGTTTTTTTTGACCAGTAGGTCCACGGTTATTGTGCCACAGGTTGGACATTATTACATATAATACATGTAGATACTCGGGTGAAGTTTGTTAGTGGCCTCTCGCGAACTTCACACCAATTCTGTCCCATTTCCATAATTGAGACAGTGTTGTGGGTGTTGACATGGGCATACCACCCTCCATTATTGTTTCTATGCGAATAAAACCGAAAGCAGCACCAACATAGTTTTTTGTTCTCTCCATCTATTGTGCTGATCAATACGTATGCATCCATTGCACAATACAAATCCAAGGGATCTTCCAGTGTCTCACTGACATTGAGCGTTCACATACCGATCCTCATAGCACCATCGCCTCCAGTTGTGTCAGCTTCTATCCCTTCATCATCTCCTTCTTCATCCATGACCCTCTCAAACTCCATCACGTCATCATCTTCGTCGCTTTGGTTGGCCTCGTTTTTAACTTCGTCTATCTCATCTTCATCGACTCCAACATCTTCTGCTTCAACTATCACTTCCTCTAGCGGAACATTGACATCCTCATCATCTGATTCGTCTATCCAATTGTTTTCATCAACAGCAGATATTCTATTTAATGCAGCATTTATTTTTGCAGAATTCATCTTGTTGTTTGCTCACAGTTGTAGAGAGTGAATGAATGAACTCTAGGTTTGCAAGTCAACTTATATAGGAGGTGATGCGACTCCCACTTGACTCGTTTAGAGTGGAATAGTAGGAGAAGTTATCCCACTATACTCTCACATGATGTTGATTTGTATAAATAGAGATCGTAGGTATAGGAGAGAGCATTCAGAGTTTCTGTAAGTCATCTCTTAATATTTCTAATCGAATTAGTAAAATGCCGTTTCCAAAAGAGTGGAATGAAAAACCAAAAGTGTGTGTCTACCCAATGATGATTGCAGGGGCTATTGTGTGCTACTTTTGTCAAATAAGTAGACCTAAGGATTCAATCAATCCATGTACTGGTATGTGTAGTGATTGCGTGTTGCGGATTCAACTATCGCCTCCTTCTCATCCACCGAAGCGAACAAAATCGGATTATCGTCAACAACAGTTACAGTGTCTGAAGTGTTCCGAACCTATAATATTTAACAATATAGGTATCTGTAGAAATATTTGTGGTACCTGTGCTGCCGTTCCAACTCCACTGCAACGTTGTTTGCGTTGTGATACATATTCCATGAATTGTTGGTCAACTCTACCTCAATAGGAGAATCCATTTTTTTCAATGTTGGTGTTTGACGCACGAGCAACAACTATTGAGGAATAGAGTCAAAGAACATTCCACATCCACAGAGACATATTAACATTTTTCATTTCATATTTTTTATTATCGTTATTGTCCTCTAATATTAATAAATATATATATTTTGAATTTATTTGTATTATTTTCTAACATTTAAAAATACATGCACGCAACACAAAGTTTTCCTCTTAAATGACAAAGATTGTTACATGCGTGAATAGTTGAGTGAGAGAGCGCATGTGCCAGTTGATGAAAGAGCGCATGCGCTAGTTTATTTTCTTCTATAAATGGTGAGGTCTCAGTAACATCATCACCTTTCCTATCCACATTCTATTGCTATCACATATCATTCCTCAGACCTTAATAATCATGAGCTCTATGCCGCTATTGATTGCTGAAGATGGTTCACCACTTGTTGATATCGATCAGACTGATTTTGAAAATATTCCAGTATTACATTTATCGAGTCAAGATTCGATAAATGATTTTGATATTAACGACTTCGTTAACTTTGCAGATGTGCCAGAACCAAATGAGCAAATTATTATTGAAAATCCGATCGTTTCGCAATTATCATCACTCAAACACTCTTCATCTACCCTTCCTCTTGGTGTTGATAAGAAATCTAGAACAATCAAGAGGAAGGTTACTAAGGCATCTTCATCGATTGTCACTGACTTTAAAGAAAAGAATGAATCCAAAAGTGTTGTGCGACAGAAAAAACCCGCAACGAAAAGTGACAGATCGAAGAGGAAGCCAAAAGGTACTCCTAAAGAAATGAAGAGTGATTTGAAAGCTGAACCGCTATCTTCTTTCAGTCCCCTCCATCGGTTTGGGGAAATGAAAAGGAAAGCAAAATGCCGTCTTGTAAAGGCACAGATGACTATTGCTGAACTTGAAAAGAGTGAGCGAGCTATTAATGCTAATAATGAAACTCTTGAAGCATTAGATGCCAAGATTGCATTAGCGAAGGTTGAATTGGCTAGAATGTCTAAAGATGCTGATGAACTCCGTTCAAAAATTGGTAAAGATAAGCGATTCCATCGACGTTCGAGAATGCAAGCTCAGGCTGAGCTTGAGGAGTCGACTAAGCTTTATGAGACAGCATTATCAGTGAGAGATAATTGGCAAAAAGAGTTGGGTACTGCATTTCAAAGTGACGGTGATTAGTTTTGGGAATGATAATGTGTTTTCAATATCGTGAGTTGAAAAATATAAGCGGGAATGGAGTATACAATTAATTTGGTTTGGTATACACAGAACATTGCGAATGGCTGGGGCAATGTTAACCGCTGCAATATTTTTCAGTTCACATACTTATAATTGAAATGAAAACAATAATGAACTTTAATATTACTTTATTCATAAAAGTCACTATTATATACATTTAAACCATATTTGATTCATCAATCCAAGAATTTTGTTCGCTAGGAAGGCCTAACCACTTTACATATACTTCATTTTTTCTTCTCTTCAACACCTTCTCAATCAGATATACGTCAGGATTCTCGGTTCGTAATAACTCTTCTTCGTAAAAACATCCTCTAATCGGCTGTTCATTCATATCTTCAAGATTATAAGTCATTGGGATGGTTTTATTAATTTTAACAATCTTGAATAGCTCCGTGGTAAAATTCGCAGTGTAAGACTTTTCAAAAATATTTTTGTATTTACTTATACGTACAATATCATTCAATTGGAACTTGGGTTTACTTTGTCTTCCTCCAATTCCATTGATACCCTTGAATTTCAATTTTGTTGTTGAATCAACATTGATGGGTGCCATACCTATTGTACGATGAACTTTATTATTATATCTACTAGTTATAATTGAAAGAATATCAAGCCATTTGTGGTGACCTCTCATCGAAAATTCCTTGTAGAGCCATGCCTTTATTGTACGAATCACTCTTTCGGCTATAGCTGCCTTCTTTGTGCTAAATGTTGAATAATGATTGATATTATATTCTCGCATGAGAGATGAGAAGCTTTTATTGAAAAATTCTTTCCCTTGATCGCTTTGTATATGTTTGGGGGAGTATTTGGCTTCTTTCAGTACATGTTTCATTGCATTAGTTACTATACTACCTGTTTTATCTTTAACTGCTACAGTCCACAGATATTTGGAGTAACAATCTATCACTACAAGTATATATCGGTATCCTTTATTACTTTTTGCATAAGGTTGCAGTTCAGCTAAATCTATTTGCCATAGATCTGCAAAACCTTTGATGGTGGTTATTCTTCTACGAAAATTACGTCTTGCAGGTTTATGTAATTCATTAACAACTTGTCGTTTGACATCACTTATTTCATTAGTCATTCTATTTCAATATGATTAAAGAGAAAAGGTGATAATGTTACTGCATTGAATGATGATGTGACAGTGATCATTACATGTGAATATGTTAATATATTATACCTTCTTCACGTAATTCTTCAATTATTGAAATTATTTCATTATCATGTCCGGTATGTCCAGCTGACTTTGAAGCTACCAATAGTCGTAGGCGAGCAACTAACTCTTTCGGTGAATTCCAGTACACATAATTCACAGGTTTAGAATTATATATTTTCTCCATTTTCACTCGTTTGAGTGCTCCACCAATTTTACTTCTACTTCTTATTGGATATTGTCGTGAGTCTAATAGAGGTTTGATAACTTCACGAAATTTTTTAGAATTTGTATTTTTAAAACCATTCTTCAGATGATATTGTTTATATGGAGCATTCGTTATTTTCAATATTTTGGAATATACTTGACGGGTTTCTTTATTATCAACATCTCGTGGATTCTTCAAAAAGATCATATCATACAATTCTGGACTACCTGCGCATTCATATTTTTTCACTTTATTAGCATCCCAAAATGAAATGTTTCCATCTTTGAAATGCACAACTAGACTTCCCATTTTCAGCTTTTGTGTAATAGGATCCATACGTACGCCAAATGTTCCATCATATGCTGGATTTCTAGATTTTACATTATTCAAATGTTTCATCAAAACATCTTCACCACTTTCATTCATATCAGGTGAGGTGTCAGGATCCGAGGAATCGATGTGGGACGATGATGGTGTTTCGAATAGAGTTGTTCTCATATCGTCTTGAAGTGTGCTCGTGTCACTATTCACAGATGATACACTACCAAAAGATTGTTTTCTTCCTATTGGAGTACTCATGGGATAATTTGAAGTAGATTGAACAGTTCCATGATTTGGTGATAACACTGGTGATTTAGAAATAGCGTTTGATGATAAAACATTCAATGGTTTCATTAGGGGCTCATACAATCTTTCAAGTGTCGTACGATTTTCAATATTATCATTCTTGATAGAGTTGAATTTCTGCCTGACAGCTTCTGTTGTCTCTACTAGTTGACGTTTCAAATTCATTTCATTGTTTTTATTTTCAGAATCTTTTTTTGTATTCATAATGCCTTTTTTGAATTAAAGCTTAATTCGCTGATGAAGTGACCTCTACAATATTCAGTGATCGAATAAGTTCCAAAAACAAGATCATGGGTATATAAAACTATCGAATCCTTTGCGATATCTACCTTCATCTATTTTTCTATCCTTATCAATGACTAGAAATCCATATTGGTCCTCCCAGCATTTAACACACATCAATTGGAATTGTTTGAATGTTACATCGGGTGAAACATGATCTGAATAAATGTGATGTAAATTCGTCTCATCTTGTTTGAACATTATAATGAAATTGGTATTGTCACGCACTAACTGTTTGGGTACCCGTGAATATGTCTGTGCTAGATAAAAACAATCAACATCCTTATGACGTCCCATACAGAAATATGATCTAATAATATCTTGCTTTTCACATATCACATCATCGAAAATGAAAACAGAATTAGGCTTAGCGTCGGAGGGTTCCACTATTTCTGCATTATTGCTGAATGTATAAAAACCTAATCCTTTTATAGGTTCCAAAACACTTCGCAAGTACTGATATTTAGGTTGATTGAGTGATTTCGACTAGAGATACACATTTCTAAATCTCAGTCCTTGTGGATGTGTTAATAGTGATATCATTGCATTCGTCTTTCCACAATTTGAAGGTCCTATAATGAGTTCTCGAACTGATGATGGAAGTAGTGGACCATGTCTGAATACCCTTTGTCCATTCAATCCACACCCAAATTTCTCATCTAGATTATCTACAGCAAACTTTTCTTTCTGTTTTACAATGCGCATCGTGCCGTGGTTGGAGACTATATAAAAGTTATTAGCTTATTCATTTCAATGTGTACCATCAAACGATACGGACGTATTGAAAGTGATCGTAAAATTAAAAGAGGTTGTGGTTTTGTTAATGATTTAATAAACAAACTTCCTTTCGAATTACATCTACCCGGAGGTTATCAATACTGTGGACCGGGTACAAAATTGAAACAACGTTTAGCTCGTAACGACCCTGGAATCAATAAATTAGATATTGAATGCAAAAAACACGATATTCAATATTCTAAGCATCCATCCGATCTTGCAGCAAGACATTTAGCCGACAAAGAACTTGAATACAGCGCTTGGGATAGGGTTAAATCGAAGGACGCGAGTATTGGGGAAAGAGCAGCTGCATTACTTGTCACCAACATTATGAAAGCGAAAAGACATATGGGCATGGGTTGTAGTACCAATAAGAAAAAATGTAAGAGGAAACAAACGAAGAAAAATAAAATTGAAAAAGTTGCATTTGGTGCTGGGATAGTCCATAAAGTGCGAAATGTATTGAAGAAAGCCGGTGGGAATCAATTTGTGACGAATAATAGCAAAAAAGCTATCACTGTGGCATTGCAGGCAGCACGTAAATACCTTAAAGCTGCCGGTGGAAAGAAGAAAATCCGCACACCACGCCTAATTCCTGTTACCAAGATCGGTGGACTTTTACCATTGATACTAATTTTTGCTGGACTATCCGCACTAGGAAGTTTGGCGGGAGCCGCTGCTGGTATTACCAAGGCCGTGAATTCGGCAAAAGCCAGCAGAGCGGCTTCAATGGAAGCCAATCGTCACAATAAAACCATGGAGGCTGTAGCATTAGGCAAACGCGGAAGTGGAATATATCTCAAACCATACCGTAAAGGTTTAGGACTATATTTAAAACCATACAAAGCCACAAACAAAACAAAAAACTAATTGAACCCCTACCTCAGAGGCCTCTTACTGATCTCGGTCTCAGTTATTATGCACAAAAAATGAAAATTCCACATTTTCGTGGTGTTTTTATGCGTGATAGATTACCATCTTCAGGTCCAAAACAAAACGAGACAGCTATTGTTAATTTAGATGGAATAAGTGGATCAGGAACACATTGGGTGGCATATAAAAAATGTGGGAAAGAAGTCACATATTTCGATAGTTTTGGAGATCTACCCCCACCATTGGAATTGACTCGATTCTTTCGAAAATGTTCGAATGTAAAATTCAAATATAACTATGATCGACAACAGAAATTTATTACAGTTCTCTGTGGTCACTTGTGCTTGCAGTTTCTCTCTAAATAATTTTCCAAATAAAAATGGATTCAACACCAAAACTGGATCGGGAGGCTATCAAGGGAATGGGGTTTTCACTTAGAATGTTTTCAAAATATGGTACCTTGAAAAAAATGGATAAAGTGATGCTTGCAAATATGCCTAAGGAAGTGATACTTGCATGTGTTGCACATGAGATTGCATATGTTTGGGAAAAGTTGCCTAAGCATCTGCATGATGACATCGATATAATGAAACATAGATATTGTTATGAGCACCACCACCACGATCAAAATTCAGAATCGGATGTTAATGACGGTCCTATACCTCGGAAATCTATGTGTTGTATTTGTAATATAGAGGATGTGAATATTGGTATCAATGAAAATGATACTTATTACAATACAACACCTTCCAAAAAGTGTAAATTGTCTCAAATGTGCTGTTGCTGTGTACAATAATAAATTGAAATGTGTTTCAAAATATTCATCAGTCATGTCACGAAAGTTCGAGCTACAAGCTGTCGGGACAAGTGTCTTGAGTGCGGATTTTTTTCCACCAATTGAATTGGATAGGAACAGTCGTTATGGATTAGGACTTTTGGGATTCTATGGATGCAATACAATCAATAATATAACTGAAGCTAATAACTTAGTTAGTTTTAGAATCAGTAATGACAACTCATCGATACCCCAAAAGTTGACAATTGAAATTCCATGTGGTGCTTATGAAATAGAAGAGATTGTTTCATGATAAAAAACCAAATGATGTCGTTGCAGATGATATTTTCTATCTACACGCCAATAATAATACATTCAAATGTGAAATGCGATCCAAATATGAAATTGATCTGACACATCCAAATTCAATAGCAGAAATGATGGGGTTCGCTCATGAAATATTTCCACCAAATCAGATACATGAATCATCATTACCAATAAACATTACAACTGTGAGACTTATCCGCTTAGATTGCAATCTAATACCTGGTTCATATATAAATGGTGAAGAATCCCACATTCTTTTCTAATTCGATATTGATGTTGAACCTGGCTACGATCTTACTAAAGAACCACACAGTATAATATATATGCCTGTCAGTCCAGAAGGTCGTCAATTGATTCACAACATTATAGTGCGTATTTTGGATGAAAAAAATTACCTTATCGATTTTGGAAGTGAAGAAGAGATTTTCATTATTTTGGAATTGAAGAAAATCGAATAACTGCTGTTATGGGTTTCATTTATAATAGACAAAATCGCATTGAACAATCCCAAACGAGTTGCACTATCAAAAAGAAAGGTGTGCATAAAAAGAAGCTCATTCCACAAGTGTATGCTAAACAGTTAGCACATAATGCTCTGTCTGTGAGTGATCTTAAATTTTTGAAATCGATTGGATTGAAAGTGAGAAAATAACAATGGTGCTCGAAACAAACAATGAAAAGTTGAATATATTCAATGAACCAGTGCTCGATCATTCCCTCATAAGTTTACATGAGCACACATATAAGCCCTATGGATCACCGCTATTCAGGAATTCGGATGAAATCAGAATTGCAATCAATAATCAAGATGTTATACTAGATATTGCCGAGAGCTTCATTTACATAGAAGGTAAATGCACCCCCAAAGATGTAGCGAAAACATGCTATCTCTCGAATAATGCAATTGCATTTCTCTTTGACGAAATTCTGTATGAAATGGGTGGTGAACAAGTGGCTGTTGTTAGAAAACCTGGGATAACATCTACAATGAAAACCATGATATCATTTGGACAATCTCATGCTAACACATTATTGACATCTGGTTGGGGACTTTCACAATTGAAGCAAGATATCTTGGATACAAACAGTCATGTTTTTAGTGGAAAACTACCACTGAAATATTTGATGGGTTTTGCTGAAGATTACAACAAAAGTATCTTGACTGCCAAACAGGAATTGATTTTGATTATCGCTCGATCATTCAAAAACTCATATATAGGTGAGGTTGATGCTGATTTGGAAATAAATGTAATCGAATGGAAAATAAGACATATTGTACCAGATGATAAACACAAGCTCAAACTTTTGAGTAGAATAAACAAAAGCGGTCTGAATGCCAAAATCAAGTTGGCGTATCGTATGTGGGACCTCTATGAACTACCATCATTACGTGGGACTTCTTCAGACATATGGGCCATCAAAACAACTAACGCATTGGAAACTCCTCGTTTTGTCATCATCGCATTCCAAAGTACTACCACATCTGAAGATAGAACACAGGATATTACAAAATTCACAACTGCTGATATCAATAGTATTCGAGTATACTTGAATTCTGAAGTTTATCCATATGAGCGTTGGAATTTGAATTTCGATAAAAAACTTGATGCTCCTGCTTATTATGCTTTTGAGAGTTTCCAGCGAAGTTATTATGATAAAGATATGAGTGAACCTCTGATGGACATTGGACAATTTAGAGAGAATCCACTATTCGTCATCGATTGTTCTCATCAACCGAATGCAACAAAATCATCAACTATTGATATAAAGATTGAGTTTGAGACGAGGAAGACCAAGTTTCCAGACAACACTAAAGTATATGCATTAATTTTGCATGATACAGTTTTAACATACAATGCATTGGATGGTTCAGTTCATAGCAGATATTGACACTTTTTTTTTCACTCTATCATGTACTGTTTTATGATCTTTTTTTTTTATTTGTAACTGACTTATATCATGTATTGTATTTTATATCATATTTATTGTTTTGTAATCATTTTCTATTGTATTTCATGAGATTTAAATAAATAAAACATGAAAATAATACAAAGTTTTTTATTTGACATTATTTATGATTTACAGGAACATACAGACTATCTAAAATAACTTCTTCCTCATAATCATCATTTTCGCGACCATCTTCAATTTCCTCTCGATTTTCATCATTCAATTCAAAGTGATGAATAATCCATTCTGGCAAGTATGGTTGGAGGCTATACAGGAATCTTCTTAGGTTCAGTTCAATCATAACCTCACAAAGTTGCCACAATTCCAATTCATTATCCAAAAATTTGTTACAAACTTCTGCACCACTCCAATAGTTCTCAGCATCATGAAGGCATAATTCGATTTGTTTTTCATCATAGCATACACTCATATCATAATTGCTTGCATGTTCGGCTCCATCACCCAACACCTTCAATTTAGACGACAAATGTTGAACCGATGATTTGAGATCTACAACATCGACCCAATCTTGACTTGCGTACTGCATCCACATCTTTAAATGGTGGAACTGAAATCGAATAAAAAAAAACAATAAGCAACCTCCAATTTTTCAGTGATATAATACTCACATTCCCATTTTACTTGTAGTTACAAAGTGAGTGTATTCAACTAAGTTAGTAATGTTTATATTTCCATATAATTATTATCATCTAATATATGAATATTATAAAACAATAAGAAATTCATTATAATTACAATTATTATTCAATCATATTGAATTTGACTAAAGTTAGCGTTTTCACACCAAAAAACTTCGTAAGCTATGACCTAAAGAAATTCACTATAAATTATTACTATTATTCAATCATATTGAGTTTGACTAGAGATCGCGTTTTCATGCCAGCAAAACTTTGTTGGCTCTGTCCTAAATACATCATCGTATATTTACCACCTGATGAGTTGATACAAGATATATCGTCATCACTGAATTGCAACGAAATACGTTTTGGTAGGCATGTTTTAAATAATTTATCATTGCTCACATCTTGCAAAGTTGATAAAATTGATTTACCAAATCGTGTAGAATAAGTTGACATATTTTTAATTATGAACACTTCATCAATTGGCAATGATGATAAGGCCTTTTGCTCTAGTATTTCAACCTCCTGTACAATCAAATTATTAATTTTATTCAAGTCTACTTTTGAAACGGACATGATGAAAATATATATGAAAATATAAACAATTTCCAACAGACAAATACACTCACCGTCTTCCTTCTATTACGAACTGAATAACACTCTACCAATTGCTAACTGCTGCAGATATATTCGTCTACTGATTTCATAGTGTGCCAGGCATTTCTTTTATATTAAACAGTGCGAGTCACCCCCACCATGAAACCGTGAAAGGTTCACATTGCTAGTTGCTATCCACTAGAGATGCCTGACGTCACAGCCAAGCCCATCTCCCAACTTGATGCGACAACAGTTGCCGGTACGAGCAAGAAGTGGTCGTTGCGGTCTCGGAGAGGGTAGACGTTAGGCAGACGGTCCTCGGCTGCCGTGATGTCACCATCGATAGCGGGGCTAGAGCAATGCGTCACGTCACAACCTTCATCGCTTCGGGAGAGGTGAGGGCAGACCGATGAATACGCATTACTCTGCCACACGTCGTGGAGTGAACATGTCGCTCTCTAGCCGTTGAACGGTTATTGCTGTGACGTCACTCCACTACTAACTTGGGGCCTTCACACCGATGGAGCATTTATTACTTGGAGGATCTTCGAAGTATGCAGACGTATGTTTGTACATAGACAAACAAGCACATGATGAAACTCTGTACCGTGCATTCTTCCACACACACACACACACACACACACACACACACACACACACATACACACACAAAATCTCATATGAAAAAAAAATCTGAACGATCCATGCACCAGACACTTCAAGGTCACAACGCCTTGACTTCACTGCACAACAAAAAAAAGCAAATAACAAGTTATATTGGTGGGGGGAGGATTAGAACCGGGAAAAAATTTCTGAACGATCCATACACCACATCCTTCAAGGTCACATCACCTTGACTTCACCAAACAACAACCAATAAAAAAAGCAATTATTACGTCATAGTGGTGGGGGGAGGCCGAGAATCAGCTGTAAACAACTACTAAAATAGAAGTAAAATAAATAACATTTTCATCATTTTTTTATATTCATCAAAGTAACTTGGCAAAAGTAATACTTCAATGTGAAAAAATGACAATGAAATAATCACAAATAATGAATGTTCCGGTTTGAAGAAAAAACCAACAACACTTCGAATGATAATTCAGTTATTCATCTCAACAGTCAACAAATTAATTAGTTTGTCTAAGGCGCTCTCTTGAGAAAAAGAATGAACGATTTCAGACACCCAACGAATGTTGTCATTAGGATCATTTCGATAAAACTCTATATCGCTATGACCCCATGGAAGAGTTCGAGTGGTATTCGGAATGATGAATCTTTTGTCGACGTGATATGATAATGCAACTTTATTTTTCAATTCAGTGTAAATATCATGCAATACGCTTCTGAATGAGTTCATCTTCCTGAATATCATACCTCCCTATTCGATGATTTTTTCGTAGTCTTCACATGTCAATTCATTCTTTATAACAGATCGTTTGATGCCTTTGGCCTTTTTCAGTTCAACATCAACAGATTTCACATAATACGCTTTAGCACCTGTACCGTAAAAGCTGATTATTGGATCATTTGGGAATTTATCCTTGAAATTACTCAGAACTGACTTTGTCACTGGAATATTGAATTGGTTTCCTATTTGTTAATTAGATGTATCGAACTTATTCATATTATTTTTGATAAATTTATAGAAATTGTCTGTATTTACTTTGAGAATAAGGGAGTCGGTATCAGTGTAGAGTAAGGACTCATCTTCTCCAAACTGTTGTTTGATACATCCATAGAAAAAATTATACATAACTGTTTTGGATAATTCCAGAATGGAAAATTCCAAATACAGTGGTTCATCATAATGAACTTTTACTCTAGCCAATTGAATGAATGGCAACAAAATTTTCTGTAAAAATGGAGCATTTTTCAAAATTGGTCGCGATATGAGACAACTAGCACCTATAGTTCTTTTTATATTTTCCCAATGTGTAATGATTCTAACATCAATTCTATCGTCTACATTTTCCGTTGTTTTTCCATAGACTGCATTATTCATTAGTTTATAGAAATCTTTTTCAGATTGGTTATTAGACTGAATACGCATTTCAGTATTCAAATCTATATAGGGCTTCATCCAACATGATTGCTCAAACCTCAATACTCTATGTGTGTTCATAACTATCAAACCATGATTGACAGCTTGCTGTAAGTTTCTATAGTGAACAATATATTTTCTTTTATCGTTTGAATTTGGAATTAATTTGGGAACTTTCGATTTTGCATATAGAGGTATCAAACGTTCAACTAAGCATGGAAAATCGAAATGTTTATCGTGAAGTTCTTGGGGATAATGTATATCCACTTCCAATATATATCCATGAGGACTATCAACATCCACACTCATTATATCAAGATTGAGGATTTTATGAGGTGTTAACCATGAAAATTCACCTGTTGGTAATGGTTGTGACATGCTGTAACCATATAGATTTGTTGCATCCAAATTGACTGATTCTAACACGAATACCTTTTTGAAAAAAGTGAACCATATCAATGTCAGTTAGTAATACCAATTCAATATTAGTATATTTCAACATGGCATTTCACGATAATCCGGGTGCGGTGAAGTATTGTGCCGGATTCTTTATATTTATCAACAGATATATTTCTGAAGTTTTGAAAAATGTCACATAATAGTAACATATCTGACTTTGAATATAAATCAGAGTATTCACCCAAATTCTGACATTCGAACGAATCCCAAACGAGTTGAGCTCTCCCAATATCATTATCTGATATATGTTCACAATTGAGTTTATCGTAAAATTGATTTTTGGTTGGAAGTCTTGGATGATTCAGTTTGTCGATGTCATCAACAAAATTATAGGGAAATACACCTTTCTTCCTCATTAAATTGAAATTTTCAATTTGTGGGAAATGTTTGCGCATCTCGATACACTGATCAGATGTTGAATTTGCTCCTAAATTCTCCAAAGAACTAGGCTTGAATCTGAAACTATCAATGAATCTCATTTTCAAATGATTCTTCTTCACCCTGCCATCTTTATCCGTATAGGAGTGTGTATAGAGATGTTTTGTGAAAGATATATATTTCTCATTAGTTTGTGGGATGAAATCCACTTTATTTTTGTTTTTATACAATTCCTTTATGAATAAGTGACAATTATATCCACTCAGATTGTGAAGAATAATAGGAATGAAATTTGGTAATTTAAAATTCAAATTACATGATGAATGAGCAGCTGGGTACCTTTTTTTTTCCTGTGAGATGACAATGATCCCTCACTTTAACTTCGCCGTCATTGAATAGAACGAATGCCATAATTTGTGGCATAAGCAAACAGTTCCTCTTCCTCAGGAGTTTGTGCATCCATAGGAATAAGAAACCTGAGATGATTTTCATAAATATTTTTTAAATCATCTCCAATTCTGCTGAAGAATTTCTGGGCTGCATCCACATTCATATACGAATACAAATTTTGACAAATCATCATTGTATGAACATTCAATCAAATAAGCAAATGAATAAGGCTCATGTTCGAATGTCTTGATCGAGTACGAGTATTCAGGATTTGGCTTAGTGGTTTGAATCGGCTTGAGTACTGATTCAAAATCGGCATACACTACAAATGGTACCTTCATTTGTTTTTCAAAGTTTTCAAATGTTAGTATATTTTCAGACACCATTTTCCCATATTTATTGATTTTGAAATTGGTTGATGGTGTTGTAGTACTCAAATTACAATCATTCATCCCATGACGTAATAGTAATTGCTCATTGGAAAAATATAATGAACATCCATCACAAAAATATTTCTTATGTTCATGAGCCGATAATTGGCTTGAAACTAATTTTGAAAGATCTTTGATCCAACAATAATGACTATTACCGAAATCATCTGTGATAAGTAACAAATTGACATCTCTCCTAAGCCTTCTCTGAGAGTAACGTAATGGTCCAATTATTTCATACATTATTTTACCCTTCTCAAATTCACTTTCTAAACCGTATACATTAACTGAAATATCATTCTTGTCCTCAAATTTCACAATATCCTTAAAATTTACCGAAAAATTCATACCTGTTACATCTATGACAGTATTGAAATTTGGATATAATGAAACTTCTGACGTTCTATCGATTGCAGAATGTAGTGGTGAAGTGATAGCCCATGCAAAACAATGCTGATCTTCATTACGTATATCAATCACGGCCTTCCTACGCTCGATACATTCACATATGAACATCCACTGAGCGGGCTGTATTTAATAATGTTCACCTCCAGAAACATGATTTTTTCACAAGTCCAACCTTAAATACAAATCAAAATTACTGATACATCCAATTAAAGCTTAGTAGAAGTTCTTACCTGAATCAGGTTCCTTGAATTCTGTAGTTTGAGCGATAATTCCATTTCGAAATCCATCAAATGAGGAATTCAAATCAGTAGATTGGTCAACTGTTCTATTCTGAGAGTTAAATGATTTGGTTTTCTTCAGGTCTTGTGTTTGCAGAATATAACTCCCAAATACTTCCATATTCACTTTGATGATTTCGTGAACCCTGATAGCTGATTCCAATAATTCTATAACTTTCCGCCTGATTTCATTAAAGAATAACATGTAATCGGTGGAAACAATGGGACTCTGCACCCTGTATGTAGCAATCCGACGCTTGAAGCCACTCTTCATAGTTTGAACACCAAAACTGATTTATACACATGCATTATTCTTATGTTGCAGACTTCTATTGTGAGAATTCACTTGAGTCAATGGTATCATCACATTACAACAATTACATGTGTACATTGGTGTTGCAGCCTCATCTAATCTCCTTTGTTCCACTGATAGACCTACTTGGCAACTCTGGAGCTGATGACGACGAAGGTTATCACTACGAGTAAAAGATTTACCACAGTCACAAGAATACATTTTCTATATGTTCTCACTAACTCACTCAATGGAAACTGACATAACCAATACTCGCCCGCTTCTTAAATACCACAGTCCTCGCCGCCTGCGCGTCACCCTCGAGAGCGAGGGTAGAGCCATGCGTTACGTCATAGCCATCGCCACATCGAGGGAGGTAAGGGCACATCGATGAATACGCATTACTCAATCACACGCCGTGGAGTGCACATCTAGCTCTCCTACCGTTGAACGATTGCTGCTGGGGTAGAGCGATGCGTTACGTCACAGCCTTCACCGCATCGAGAGAGGTGAGGGCACATCAATGAATACGCATTACTCAACCACACGCTGTGAAGTGCACATCTCGCTCTCCTACCGTTGAACGGTTGCTGCTATGATGTCACACCACTACTAACTTGGTGGTCTCACACCGATGGAACATTCATTACTTGGAGGATCTTTGAAGTATGCAGACGTATGCTTGTACAGAGACAAGTACATGATGAAACCCTGTACCGTGCATTCTCACACACACACACACACACGCACACACACACACACAAAATCTCATATGAAAAAAAAATCTGAACGATTCATGCTCCAGACACTTCAAGGTCATGTAATAACGGCCATTGCGATAGTATTTTATTCATTGAGATCGAGGTCGATCACCCGTTCTTCGGTGTCGATATTTTTCAAGCTGAAAAAGCGCTGAATGACTTTATGACTGTCGGACCTTCGAACATCGTTGTGGTCATGTAAACATTGAATTAGACTAAAAAAATGAATATATTGCATCCTGCCGAAGATAATACGCTTGGGAAGGTTGAAAAACCGCTGAGATGAGGTTATTGTGGATAGCGTAGCTGACGAGAGGGCTTGGGGGAGTTGCTTGCGAGAGACGGAACCAAAAAGTCGGTCACCGGACCTCGTTGTGACGAGATCGGGGCTCTCATCCTCCCTCACCTTCGAGGCTGAGGGAGGTGGCCTAGAAGGGGGAGATATTTTGTTTGTAAGTGCGTGGGGCGAAATTTAACTATAAAAACGATAGGGAAATCTTAAGCCGGTATGGGGTACAGGGGAGTTTAAATTAAAAGTGTTGGTGTAGAAGACACACCGGGTCAACGAAACCTATGATCGACCACGAACCACCCAAAGAGGCGTTATGTAAGTGTTTGTTATTTTTTTCTACTAAACAGTTGATATTTCGAGGGAGTTCACTTAATATTTTATCTGAGTCCTCTTCCTATTTACAAAGAGGTTACATATTGTGGGGTTCCTAGTGCTGATAGTTGAACTAGAGTACAATTACAAAAAAATGGTGAAAATTTGAAGTTATACACCACTCTTCCTGAAGTGAAAGTAAAACTAAAAGTATTTTGTACCGAGTTGGTATGTTTATAGTTGTTTAAGAGTTTGAATTAAATAGTGAATAGCACAGTAATCATTTGCGGCGAATTATTTGTTCTATTTTCTCTTGTTTTATTGCAATTTAACATTTTTTTATATAAGATTTTACACGTTGTTTTTTTATTATTTTGTCCATAGAGTCGTATTCTACTTATTATACTTTATATTTGAAACTTTGGACTTTCATTTTCTCTTGGACTGAGAAAAATACCATCCTAGTAGAGTAAGATGAAGTTAAGAGAATACAAACAAATAAGAGACCTTTTGTCAATCTATCGAGAAGAGAATAGTGAGTGGAAAACATTTCAATTAAGATTAAAATTCAGTTCTGGAACCACACAATGAGAGAGAATATAAGTAAGTATACCAAATGATCAGATTTCAAAAAGACCGGCCTTCGTGCGATCGGAACGAACCCTACAGCTTTCTCGGACCTGCCTTGATATTCAAAATTGGATGCGGAGAAATCTGCATCTGGTGACAGCGCTGCTAAAATTCATTTCAGAAAATAAATAAATGAGAAAGGAGCATTTATCGGAATTGCCTAATTGTTGTACGATGGTACACTGTCCGACCTAGTCGAGACCAATTTGTAAGAGTCACATCGCCTTGACTTCACTAAACAACAAAAAATAAATTAATATGTCATAGTTGTGGGGGGAGGCTTAGAACCAGGAAAAAAATTCTTAACGATACATGCACCAGACACTTCAAGGTCACATCACCTTGACTTCACTAAACAACAAAAAAAAGCAATTAATACGTCATAGTGGTGGGAGTAAGCTTAGAACCGGCTCAAATCTCCTACTTTGGTGTTACTATGTAACAAATAAAATACTTTCCCCAATCGATAATATTATATATATTACGGAAAGGATCTGAACAATAACTGAGAAATAAGGTGCTTTTACAATGCAGGAAACCAACGGACATTATGAAAACCCTTCATAAGAAGCACATAAAAACAAAGCGGTATGTAGTACAGTCAGGGAAGTAGATATTTCGGAAACGAAATACACTATAGATAGGGATATCAGCCTTAAATATTTTGTGACCTTATCGATTTCACTATTGTAGTGATTATTGAAAACTAATAATTATAATAATCTGATAATACAAATAATATATTATTATGAATATATCAACATTTTTTAATTTCCTACTGTCTATAAGCAAAAAAACTATGACATGGTATTTGTCTTGTCGCAAAACCTTCAAACCAAAATTTGGTTTCGATCAAAACAATATTGATTCCTTTCCATAAGGAAGTGTATAAATTGTTTTTAATCCCAACATAACATAACATACCTACAATTATTATATTCGTCATGAGGAATCTAATGAAAACAACAGCAAAAAAACAAGTGATCGAATTTTCGAAAATTCACTTCATACATAGTCATGGGATTTTTCTACAATTTCCACTTTTTCATCAGTCTAGACGTCTTGGCATCATCGTTTTTGGATCTGATTTGTCAAAACATTCATACACAGGGTATTTAGTGAATTAGTGAAATAAACTCCAGAGTGTGATTCTGTATGAAAAAATAATGATATTTTGCTACATAACTTTCATCCGCAAATACTTAGTTTTCCGATATACAGTTTTACTTAAAAACTGACTATTTATTAATTGTTCTAGAATCGATCAAGATATGTAAATTAAATTTGGAGAGGTAGTTATTGCGCATTTTCTGACATGCAATCAAGAATTTTATTTTCATCATTGGCGCGCATTTGGGTAATGAGCTCAAACTAACAATCATTTCTGAATTACTCGTTCAATTTGTGACAAACATTTCTCTGAATATTACTGGAGTTTTTCCCCAACACCAAATCGTTATTTTTACACCTCGACACGTGTTTCGATCACCAAGTGATCATCTTCAAGAGGAAGATAAAACTGGTTTTATGTACCGAGATTATATTGTAAATAAAAAAAATAACGAGAAAGCAAAACTGAGACATTACTACTATTAAGTGTAAAAAATAACGTTAAAACTAATTGAGAAAATAAAAAAATATTGTTTTAGATATTATCTGGAAGCGGGCAAACCTGAGTGACGGGTCGCTTTAATTCTGTGCTAGCTGTTTTGATACTTACAACGCGAGTGACTCCATCTCTCCCTGGGTAAATTTGAGTTACTCTCCCTAAGTTCCACTTCAATGGTGGAGTTAAGTCATTTTTAACCAAGACCATGGTACCCATGTCAATGGACGAAGAGGGCTCTGTCCATTTCTTTCGCTGCATAAGTGTATGCAGATATTCATTATGTCATCTTTTCCAGAATGACTGATGCATTTGCTGGAGTAGTTGCCACCTTGATAGGTGCGAGAGTTTCACGTGTCTCAGATCAGAGTCGGGGGAGAATTGAGTGGTTCAAGGGTGAGAAAATGTCCAGAAGTACAGCCTGTAAATCATTGGCGTCCGAGCTGATGGGGCATAAAGGGCAAGAATTTAATACAGCCTCAATCTGTACTAAAACAGTATTCATTTCTTCGTAAGTGGTGAGAAGTTGAGAACCTATAACGCGAAACAAGTGAGTTTTCAGAACTTTGATTTGAGACTCCCAAAGACCTCCAAAATTGGGAGCTTTAGGACAGTTGAAACGAAACTGTAAATCATTCTCTTGAGAAACAGTTTGAGCAATAGACTTAAAATATGTGGATGCGCCAATAAAATTCGAACCAGAATCACTGTAAAGATGATTGCAATGTCCTCGACGAGCTATGAATCGGCGAAGAGCTGCAAGAAAAGCTTCCGAAGATAAATCAGAGACCAGTTCGATATGAACTGCTTTCATGACCATACATACAAAAATGCAAATGTAGGCCTTGTGAGTTTTTGCTCCGCGCATTCGTTTGAGCGTGATATAAAGGGGACCAGCCATATCAACGCCGGTATGGACAAAGGGTTTAGCTTGAGAAATGCGCTGAGGAGGGAGGAGGCCCATAATGGGTTGACGAGATGAAGGGTTGAGCTTAAAATATTTGAAACATTTTGAGAGGGAGAAATTTATTTTGTTTCAAGAGAGTAATTTCATTAGAGAAAGATTGATATTGCGCAAACTTTATTAAATGAGTAAGGGCTGAATCTAATTCAGAGGGGAGAAGAAAATCAGAGTGTTGTTTAGAGACATTCCGAGAGTTATTAATAAAGCGAAGAATGTACGCGAGAATTCTTTGAATTTTGAGGAAGGAGCTAAAATTAGTAAGAAGAACAGTAATAAAATGAGGGGTTAAAGTAGTAATGAGAACAGTTTTCCGGGATTCTTCTTGCGTTTCCGGAATCTCGGAGGGATTAGCACCTATATCAGAAGGCCAAGAATTTTCAGGAAGAGTCAACCAGTACGGTCCCGCCCACCATAGCCTATTACTAAGCAAATCGTGCGGAAGCGAGCCACGCGAACCAACATCTGCTGGGTTATACTGAGATCTGACATGTCGCCAGTGAGAAGTAGATAATTCCTGAATCTGAGCCACTCTATTGGCAACAAAAGTGCACCATCTATGAGGAGATGAATATAACCACGAAAGCACAATGGTAGAATCCGTCCATGCAGCAAAACTCTCAACTTGAATTTGGGATTCAATAATCCTGAGAGTATAACTCAAGAGCTTCTTCAATAACAAAGCTGCACAAAGTTCGAGAGGGGGGATAGAAAGCTTCTTTACAGGGGCTACTCGCGACTTTCCTGCGACAAAATGGACAGATATAGAAGCATCGGCCTGAACACAACGCAGATATACAACACTGGCATATCCTCGTTCAGAGTCGTCACAAAACGCATGCACAGTACATGAGAGAGACTTTTTTGATACAATGTTCCTAGGAATATTTAATTGAGAAATATGAGAGAGTTCACTAAGAACTTTGTTCCAGACAGAAGTAATATGCTTAGGAGAAGTTTCATCCCATCCTAGTCCAGAGATCCATAATTGTTGCAAGAGGGTCTTGAGAAGAAGAGTGAGAGGAGTTAAAAAACCAAGAGGGTCGAAGATGCGAGCCAATTAAGAAAGAATATTGCGTTTTGTACAAGTATGTGTGGTAGGAGTGACATGATAAGCGAATGAATCAGAGATAGGGTTCCACTGGAGGCCAAGGATTTTGATAACGGAGGCAGAATCTTTATCAAAAGAGAGGAGGTTTATGAGAAGATGGTCATAAGGTAAATGAGAGAGAAGTTCGGGAACATTACAGGCCCATTTACGGAGTTCAAATTGACCTTTAGCTAGTAAGGAAATTAACTGAGTTTGAAGAATTTGAGCGTCACCAATATTATTAGCCCCTCCAGTTATATCATCAATATAAGTGTTGTAGAGAAGTAGAGAAGAGGCGAGAGGATGAGTATCTTGATGATCGAGGGCTAACTGATGAAGAACTCTGTCACCATAGGTGACAGTATTTAAAACATATTCCTGTAGAGGTTCCTCTTCAGAAAATCGCCAGAGAATTTTCTGGTAGGGTGTGTGAGAGGGATGAATGAGAATTTGATGGTACATCTGTTTGATGTACGCAGTGAAAACTATAGAAGGCAAATGAAAGCGAAGGAGAATTGCAACAAGATCATTTTGCAATTTGGATCCAGGGAAACGTGTATCATTGAGAGATTGAGAGTTGAGATCTTTAGTCGAAGCATCAAACACAACTCGTAGCTTAGTGCTAAGACTATCAGGTCTCAAAACACAAAAGTGAGGAATATAATAAGAGTGAGAGGAAGACACATTATGAGAATTTATAAGAGACATGTGACCATGATTTAAATATTCCTGCATGAAGACATTATTTTCTTTCCTGAGATCAGGGTTGTTGATGAGTTTACGTTCCAGGGAGTGAAACCTACGGCGAGCAATATCTCTTGAACCATTGGAAGGTTCGACTCAAAGGGAAGTTGAACCTGAAATCGACCATTTTCCAAAATTTGAAAAGTTTCCCTGAAATGAGTTTCAACAGAATCATCTTCGAGAGAAATGGAAAGAGCATCTGGGACTTGTTCTAACTCCCAGAAACGAGTTACACAAGTTTCTAGAGAAATATCGGTGGCAGCAAAAAATGAGGAGGTGTGATTACTATGAGATGCAGATGGAACTTTACCCATGATCTCCCAACCAAAACAGGTTTCAAGGGCAACGGGCTTTTCCACACCAACGGAAATAGTTTTACCTGTAAAAAGTGAGCCAAAAATATCAGCACCAAGAAGTATATCTACAGGTGCAAATATGTTGAACTGAGAATCTGCCAATGGCAATTTCGAGAATTGAGAAAATTTATGAATAGGAAAAGATTGTTCGGATAAACTGGAACATATCTTGGGAATGACTATAAAATCGAGATTGAAATGAGGAGAGATTTTATTAACAGGTTTCACTAAACAAGTTACACCTTGTTGAGAAAAAGAATCTTTCTGAGCAATGCCAGAAATGGAGACAGATATCTTTTCTAGAGATAAACCTAAACGGTGAGCACATTTTGAGGAGATAAAATTAGACTGGCTTGCACTGTCTAGGACAGCTCTAACTTTATGAAATGTTCCATGTTTTCCTTTGACTTCAATTATAGCAGTAGAGAGAAGGACAGTGGAATTACAATGAGACAAGAGATCGACACGAGGTTGAGAAGAATCAGGATTATCTGATAAGCAAACATCATGTGAGGTACAAGGTTGATCATTATTACAAATGACTGGGGATTGAGAAACATTTTCAAAATGCAAAAGTGTGTGGTGTCTACCAGAACATTGCTTGCACATAGTGGTAGAAGAACAAACACGTGAATTATGGCGAAAACCTAGGCAATTGGAACACCAATTCTGAGATTTAACCAGAGAATATCTTCCTTTGGGAGATTTAGCTAAAAAGGAAGGACAATTATAAATCAAATGTGTTCCTTTGCAAAGCTGATATTTATTTTGAGTATGTGAAATGAAAGATGAGCATTCGAGTTTACTTTCTGAATTGTTATCATTATTAAATGTGGAGAATTTAGGTTTTGAAAGAGACCTTGAAGTCGGAGAACTATTGAAATTTACTGATTCTAACGCGGTCTAGATCTAAGCGATCTATGAGCATGTGATATAAAAGAAAGTCCCAATTGATGACTTCATAACCTAAATTGTCAAGCAATGACAATTTTCTTGAAAAATATTCAATACATTTCTTAACGAGTGAAAGTTTTCAGAAGTAATTTTTTTACATTGAAACTATAGCCTGCCAATGAGCGGTTGCAATTAAACGCTTATTTTCATATCTCTGTTTCAAATTATTGTAAGCATTTAAATAATTTTGAGCAGTTAAAGGGGTACGTTTTACAAGAGCTAGAGGTTCATTTTGCAAAGAAGAAATGAGATAATTAAGTTTATCAATGTGAGTTGATGAACTATTATTGTGAATAAGGGAAACATCATAGGTGTCTATGAAAGTTTGCAATTCAATTTTGGGTAATTTGACATTTTTACTAATGACAGGAGAAACATTTGGCGAATTACTCAATGTAGAAAAAAGCTGCGTATAGATTGTTTGGATTTCATAAAATTCGTCCATAAACAAACTGTGAATATCATGTTGGGAGGCAAGATCATCACTGTCTGTCGAGGCTAATGAAGCAGTTAAATTACTGTGAATTTCCTGAAATGCATCTTTTATCGTATCAATGTGTTTATATCTACATTGAAAATTCACGTGAACGGATTCATCATTAAGTGCGTTAACAGCGACGGTTTTCAAACTTTTCAATTTACTAATTTCAACTTATATATTGTTTTATTTTCTTTGCATCCGCCATTTTAGATCAACAAAGACCGAGAAAATAACAAATTCACAATGTGTTTACGAAGAACCAAAAAAAAATGTAGAGAAATAGAAAAAATGAAGTCAAATGTTCGAGTTCGAACGAGATGCAAAAAAACTCAAGGTTGTGTTCAATGACGAGGTACCAGAGTCTTTTCATATATATGAGCGATGATAATGAGAAAATAGTTTCAATTTATTCAATTATATAGAAGTTATTACACAATAGAGATGGTATATAATAAGTATGAGAAAAGTGTATTTATTTTCAAAGAGAATAATTTAAACTCATATGAGAGATAAATAATGTAAACACAATATTATTTTAATATGTGCGACTAAGAGATTATAGTATAAAACGAGAGAGTATATACTATATTATTTATGATAATATTCTATGAGTATCTATTCAGTCATCTACCAGCGAGAATCGAGAATTAAAGCGACTTTTTTCCTGAACAAAACATTCACCGGTAAAAAACCAAACGTGAATGAAATATTGCCAGAAACTGAGTTGAGCGTTCGTATCTGAAGAGAAATACGAATTTAAATCGAGAGAAGTACGAATGTTTTACGTATGACTTGAAAAAAATAACAATAGCAATGCTATTACTATCAATAATAATCCCGGTTCGATTGGACCAAAAAATAGTGGTGTTTTAGCAGACTGTATATAATAAGGTTACTGATATATTAGAAATAATTTCACTGTATTGTACTTTTTTATGACATACCTTGGTGAGTTGAGCATATAGATGCGCCGGCAGATTTTTAGACACTGGTTAGAGAGGCGATAAGTTCCTCGTTTCGTGGTACCACACACGCACGCCCGATACTCGAAGGTACTCGTGTCAATATAAATACATACAGTGTGATAATAAAATAAATGAGTTTAAATGAGAATGGAACAATTTGTTGTACATATGCGCCTATTTATTTATTATTGTTATTTTCTGTTGTTGTTCTGGTTTAATGTAATTGAATTAGAAAGTTTTTGATAGTGTATTGAAGAAATGAAAAATACGAGTTGAGAAGTTTTTTTGCATAAAAACGGCCCTCAATATGAAAAAAGGCAAGAGATATTTTTTGTCACAAATTGAACGAAGAATTCAAAAATTATTGTTAGTTTGAAATATCTCACGTACGTATCTGACGTACCATTTTTTCTTCAAAAAAATGGAAATCAATACCCTTACGCGCGCCGCTGATGCACAAAATTCTCAATTGCATGTAAGAAAATGTGCAATAACTACCCCTTGAAGCCCAGCAAGTTTCATTTGCATATTTCGGCCGGTTTCAGAGTAATAAATTGATAGTCAGTTTTAAAGAAAACTAACATCTAGTATCTATAAATACGAAGAATTCGCGGACAAAATAGAGAGCAAACTGTCATAATTTTTTCATACAGAATCACCTCCTGAAGTGTGTCGCACTTATTCACTAACACCCTGTATAAGTGAGTACATCTTATTTCGGGTCCAGATTCATTTCAATCATATATAATGAGGAAAATTTTGAAACAAAAACCCTATGGCAAAAATGAGCTAACGCTTGATATTAGTTGGATTTCGAAGATATCATTCATTCATCAATTATTTGGGTCACATTGAATTTCTCTATAATGAGTCTTAGCAAAAAACTAATTGAACTATAGCTTTTCTCGTGTCGTGATACAAAATTTATATATTGAAAAATAAACATTTTTAGAAAATGTTCAACACCCTGTATCTCAAAAACTATACAGTCTCATGTTCATGTGCACTTTTTTATTTAGGTGATGAGTAACATCGACTATTGAACAATACTTTTTCGAAAAACTTTTTCTCGAAATATACACGAATTCAATTGAATGCTCGAGATGAAATTGAATTATACATGATATAACTCATCTGAAGCTGGCGCCGACTTTTTGCAAAAATACATTTTTCTAAAAAACTCGATCAACATATTTTGTCGAACTCACCGAATGCAACTCAAAACTCTCATTAGAACTGCTCTGAGATTTCTTTCTGTCGAAAAAGTCTAATGACATATTCTGTATAACTCGCCGAGTGCTACTCAGTACTTCCATCAGAACTGTTCTGAAATTCATTTCTGTTATTATTCGAAATGTTGGTTTTTAGAATTTCTCACCTTATGATGGCCAATAAATTGAAGTTTCAATTTTTTTATAAAAGTAGATATATATATATATATATATATATATATATATATATATATATATATATATATATATATATATATATATATATATATGAAATCTGAAGTTTTCACGGATAGGAATATGTTAAACTGGTTTCCCGGAAAACCAGTTTAGCATATTCCTATCCGTGAATACTTCAGATTTCATATTCGATACCTTAACGGGGAGATGAGGTCAACCAAGAAGAAGAAGAACTCAGGTAAAACTCAACAACATTTAAGTAGTAGGTAGTAGAGTGTTTATGGACCCTCTATATCTGAACACGTAACGAATACCGTTTTACCAGTATAGTAAGAAGTGAGTTGAGCAAGGTCAACAAAACTTCTGAACACGCATTAGCACACCTAGATAATGACAAATGAGATTTTGTCGAAACGTCGGTGAAATTAGAGATAATATCACATACACGGATCAAATACCCGGAAAACCAGTTTAGCATATATATATATATATATATATATATATATATATATATATATATAAATGGAGATTTTATCGAGTGTGCATGATATAAATCATAAATGAAAAATTCGTGGATATAACACTCCAAACAGGGGGGCAAACCGCGGACACGTGTTTCTGGCTATTGGCCTCATCAGCGCGGTGCAGCCAAGTGTGAAGATGGGCAACACTTGTTTGCCGAAAGCAGGAAACAACACAAACGCACGGAGTCAACAACAGGAGCCAACCTGGACCCGGAAGTCACGCAGGTAGCTATAGCTGCCTACGTGGTCGTGTTAGATGTAGCCTGGGAATTCCAGGTCTTCCAACTGGAACCACAAATGTGCGGTTGGCACATTTGTGCCAACCGCACATTTTGTTTTCAATCGAGGCGGTCCTCGATTGAAAACAAAATGTGAAAAACCAGAAAAGTACTTGATAAAAATAGCTGCGTAAACGCAAGTGGAACATAAGTGGAACCACCTATTGGTGTGACACCCAAGTCAACTTGACAAGTTTTTATTGGGTGTGACACCAATAGGTGGTTCCACTTATGTTTCGCTTACGTTTACGCTGCTATTTTTATCAAGTACTCTTCTGGTTTTTCACATTTTGTCTTTAATAGGTTAAGGGTGATAATCAGTCGCTTTTCTTCACCAAAAGGCGACTTCAAATTGGTAGACCAGCCTTCTGAAAATACTTGACGTGAACTTATAATATTTTTCTTTTGTCACATCTTTCCGTCGAACGGTATATCCTTCGTTGAGCCAAGTTTCGTCCAGATAATAACTATTTCTTATCTTATCATCCTTAGGTAATTTCTCCTCCAGGGAATAATTTTATCATTTTCGATTAGGAGTGATTTTCTGTTTTGTTTTTTCCTTCAAGTTTTCCACAATTTTTTTCTCTCTATCATTGAAGACATACTTTGGTATTCTTTCAAGGCTCCCATTATTTTGTCATGGGTCGGTATTTCTTTCTTGAGATAAAACGAATGTAATGTTCTTATAATTGCAAGTTTGTAGTTTTCATCAACAGGTACAGTTTTTTTTTCTGAAGATGGTTTTGGCGATTTCACAGTTTCTTTTTATTGTCTCATTCTTGAATTCACATGTCGATGATTCTGGAGTCCGTCATTTGTGAACACAATTTAACCAGAGTATCAACAGTATACGTCATCCAGTTTTTTAACGAAAATTGAAAATATCTCAAGTTGTAGTATTATTTCCTCTTTTCGTAATGAAATTGACATTCACTTTCCAGCTCATATTTGTATCCGAATATGATTACAAAAATTTTGTTGTTTCATACAAACCAATCACGTTATCATTCATTATATTCATGGGTCGCGTGGAAAATTGCATACATACTGATTCAGAGCTATTGAGGATCAAGGACTTTCTAGCACACCATTTGTTGAATATTTCACAATTTGATATGTTTCCATATCCTCCAGAAAACGGAGATGCATTTTCCTATTTTAAGAGAATTGGGAAACTTAACATGCAATACTGACAAGTGATAATTAGATAATGGTTTGGCAATATACTGTCAAAATTTTTTCATCACTTTAGTGGATATTACAGTATCTTATGATATCAAAAACCTCTTTCTCGCACTCGGGTTTGATGTAGAATATTTGTCGATGTACATTGTGCAATAACTATCTAAAGTGAGAAAACATTGTGTTATTTCGATTTATGTTGGAAAATTCCTTCTTAGTTTTGACAATTTTTGCAATGTAATTTTTTCAGAGTGTTTGTGTTGCTGAACCAGAGAAGATTTTTCAATTCTTTTTCCATACTCAGAATTTCATGCTAATCCAACAATGATCCTCAATATTTTCTTCTTTTTTTACTCACGATTGAACGGGTTTTGTCTATAACGTGAATAATGGACTGAATGAAATTTTTCCAATCACATTATTTTCAATTCCAATTTCACTTTACTAACATCTAATTGGAACACTCTCATACATTTTACTTCTTTTTTCTCTATAGGTATGAATCAATGATAATTCTGAATCATATATGCTTCTCGCGTTGTCATTAATATTTTTTTTAAATATCAGAAATGATTCGTAAATGATTTCGAAATATAATGATGATGTTATCATTTGATAATGATACATTGATGGGACTTCATCTGAGTCGACTAAAAAAATAATATTTCCTTTGAACTAATAAATGTGACACTTTGATGTGGTCTTATATTTCGCTGGGAATCAAGTCGTTGACGTTGCCGTCTCTCCAGATTCTTGAGACCCTTTAACGGTTGTCACCAGGTATCGGATCAAATACGTCTGCATCTGGAAGCACTGCACGTCACCATTGACGCAAAAGCCAAGTTCCATGATTTCATGCCCGCTGGAGAGTCTCCTGACGGGAAGGTGTGTAAAAGGAACTAGTTTCTAACTGAATGGTGTTGAAAAAGATTACCTCAAACGTATAATGCCAACTCAGGTTCCATGTGTATGGAAGGGAACATGATTGAATTTGAGTGATACTATTTTGTTCTAATTCGATTATTAGTAGCTACTACTTTTATCTTAACTGAACTTCTTCTGGAATTTTATAATGTTATTGAAATGGAAAATATTTTCTGGAGTGAAATGAATCTACCGAAAAACTTTTTCTCACAACATAATAAAATACTGTTTCTCAAAATTGAATTCGAGTTGTCATTGATATGATTATATTTCCATGCAACGCTGAATAAACCACCCCTTTCTTAAAAAGCGGCATTGAATTCATAGCATAATTGGTTATTATATTGTTATTGTACAGATTGGGCCAAATTGTACACTTTTAAAGGGAAACTCCTCTATTCAAAGTTGATAGATAAAAAAGTGATGGGTGTATCTGAGAGTCAGTGGAATGGTGGAAACCGCATATCGATTATATCATCGTTTCCGAGTTACAGCATGTTTTCCTGTCAAAAATTTATTGTTTCTATGAAAACATTTCCGAAGCACTTTTTCACGTAGAATTCAAAAGTGTGGAAAACTCTAATGAGATATCAATAGTTATTGATAGAAAACATTTTTTTATTGAGAAACCCTGTATATTTCTGCATATTTCAAAAAAGTCAAAAAACACTTGATGTTTTGCTAGGGTAATCTTTGAAATACAGATTAGGTTTTTTTTCATGTAGACTTTGAAACGCACACTTTGATCAAGTGTGCTTTGGAAGCTGCGGCGATAAAAAAGAATTCAAATCTTCACTAGTAGCTGTCAAATTTTGAATTAAACAGTAAATACGCTCTTCAATCAGTGGTTTTTGTTCAATTTTCAAACACATTCGCAATGAAGTATGAAAAATGGGATACGATGGTATATTTTATACAAACCGGGGAAAATGCAGGAGCAGGAAGCAATTTATATCAAGAGAGGTATCCAGAGAAAAATAACCTTTTAGAAACATTTTCGGAAGATGCATGCTTCATGCAGTTTCTAAAGAAAAATCTGAATAGAAATTCTAGTTTATCAATAAGAGTAAATCATAGTAGCATTGAGCAGATTGATGTTGCTCGCTTTCTGGGATTTATATTGGATAATAAAATGACATAGAAAAATCATATAAACGAAACAACCACCAAGCTGAGTAAAATCTGTTTTGTAATAAGACAACTGAAAAATACTGTATCAACTGAAACTCTGAAATTGGCATACTATGGATTGGTTCAATCAATACTCAGTTATTGCCTAATGTTTTGGGGTAGCTCAAACTGCCTAAATCAGATATTTATAATAAAAAAAAAAACATCAGAAGTATGATTGGAGTCAAGCCTAATACATCTTGTGAATCAATTTTTCCGAAGATAGGTATTCTCACAGTGTATTCACTATATATATTTCAAATTACTCTGAATATTAAAACATAAGAGAATTCCATTCTTGAAAATAGCAGTTTACACAAGTACGATACAAAAAAATGTGGTGACCTACATCAACCATACTCAAGATCAACCATTGGGCAAAACTCGCACATATATAAAGGTATTCTCTGCTATAATAGATTTATAGATTTGTTTAATAGCAACATTGATCTTGCCGATTTGACAATTTTCAAAAACTTCCTGTACAAGTATTTAGAATCCAGGGCATTCTACTCGTTAGAGGAATTTCTGAAGGCACGAACTAATATATTGTAATTAGGTATATTTTAATATATGTCTGTATTTTGTTTTTCATACTTCTTCACGTGCTGATTTTTATATGTGGACTAAATACTAAATTTATATCATATTTTGTGACGAGTCCAATAAGTTATACATTCTGTACTCCTTTTTGTGATAACTTCAGTGACGAATGAAGTTCTATTCTATTCTATTCCATGCGTTTTGATTACTGATGTGAAAAGCTTTCTCATTATTTGTTAGCTACTACTCTTTCTACTGTTTCTGTTTCATCGCCGCGTTGTCCAAATCCTACTTGACGAAAGTTTGCCTTTCAAAGCCTACATGAAAATACCAAAAAGCTCTTTATTTCAAAATATCAACACCTGGAAAGGTATTCCCAAGCTCTCTCTCTGTATCTGTAGAGTAGGGAGGGTGAGTATAAGCCCACAGTACTTAGGCCACATGTGACCCATTGTTCATCGTCCCGAGAAGTTGTCCTCCTAGGTCATCGTCCATCCTGTTTTTTCCAGGAAGGTGGACAGGTCACTGAGAGACATCTCTTTTATATCGGCAGGTGTAGGCCAAGACTCGCCGAACACACACTCTCTTATTGACGATAACTCCGGGCACTCGCACAGGACATGCCTGACAGTCTCATCTTCCTGTTCACACATCCTGCATAAAGGTGTGCCCACCAAGCTCTCTTGAAATATGCAGGAATATACATGGTGTCTCTTTGAAAAAATAGTTTTCCATCGATAACTATTGATATCTTATTTGAAATAATGAGTTTCTCATACCATTCAATTTTACGTGAAAGATTGCGTCAAAAATGTTTCCAAAGAAACGAAAAATTTTTGACAGGAAAAAGTTACAGCAACTTTTCGAAAATGCACATTTTCGAAAAACATGCTGTTACTCAGAAATGATGATCGATATGCGGTTTTCACCTTCAAGCTTGTTATTAAATTTGACACATTTGACACAGTAGATGAAAACTATTCATCTATCTAGTTTGAAAACAGGAGAGTCTCTTTAAAAGTGTCCAATTTGGTCCACTTTGTACATATCAGTTACTATCTATTAGTTACGTAATCCTTACCCCTGATTGTGGAATTGGCCGCGGTGGTAGTGTTCCCGACTCACGATCGGAAGACCGTGGGTTCGATTCCTGCCTCGACCAGATATTTTCCTCGAGATAATTTATCTGGTTGAAGCTGGGATGATTCTACAACTGTGTTAGGAATCACACGTTAAAAGGTAAGACCTTGTTAGTCCTCAGCTCGCACAGGTTCCTCAACTTCTGAGAGTTGTCTTTCGTATGGAGGCGACAGCTGATTAACAAAAAAACGATTTTGAACAGATCATTAAGTATCGAGAAAGGAGAAGTAGCTTTGAGTAGATATTTATACATGTGTACCAATCTATAAATATACCTCTAGTGCATTTCACGGTTTTAACTTGTGCATGATTTTGTTGACAATTTGACGAATAGTAATAATCTAGTAAAAAATCTGCACAAAAGTCCAGAATCTACTAACAAAATGAATAGAAATTCAGTAACTTTTTAATAGTTTAAAGGACTTTTATGGTAAATCTAGGAATTTTTTACAACAGGCCATTGATTTATTTATGGAGACCAACGTAGGAAAATGGGCATTCCGGTCAAAAAAGCCTCATAGTTCATCTATTATTATGAAACAAAAATGGTTGCGATTGCTCGAAAAGACTTCGAAGAAGTTTAAAAAAATGAATAAATCACTTTGCGATTGGAAAGTAATAAATTGATATGAGTCTTTTACCTGTTCTAATGCTGTGTAAAAATACCAACTTGAAAAATACTATGAATCATTGCTAGAAATCGCACGTTGAAAGGTTAGGCCTTGTCAACTTGAGTCATGCAATTATCAAGTTTTGAAAGAGTTGCCGATTGTCACTAGAAAACATGGTCTGCTACTTTGACTACCTCTTAAAATTTATATAAATATCTCATAGTCCGTAACAGTGACTTATCAAATATAGAGACTGACATCATTCGATTTTTCACATTTATATTAAACTTGTTCGAATATTTGGCGAATTCTCTTCTAATAATGGCGAATGCACACATGTGTGAGACGCGTAAATAATTTATTTAAATGTATTTTGAATATTCACTTTGATTTGCATGTTTGACAAAGCTACTGAAAAAAGGGCTGTTATTAATATAACTGTTAGGAGATTAGCTTCTGAATACATTTCTGAATTTTTTAAGTTATATTTATTTACTTCAGTCTGAAGGTAACATCAATTATTTCGAGGAAAAGTTTTACCTAGGAGTGTTTCATTCACAGGTTTTTAGTCAAAACTACTAGGAGTATATTTGAATGGAGTGTAGTATCATTCTTCCATAATATCTGCTACAACAAATACTCCAAATTGTGTTTTCAACTTATTGTAAAGATCCAGAAAATGATATCAAAGAACCTTAATAAGATACCTATTTTCAGAAGGCTATTTTTAACTCGTTGAACATTAACTTTCAAATAAGCTCATGAAAGAGAAGAACAGTTGACCAATTCTCTTACCTGAGTTTTGATATTCAACTTTAGTGAGTGGAAGAGAGAAACCTGTGATGTTATCGACGCAGGATGGAATGAGTATCGGAAAGCGTGGAACTCTGCCCCTCGGCCCCCTTAGTACTCCACATCACCGCTCAGGCCCTCTCGAGACTCCGCATCACCCCTCAGGCCCCCTTGTCACGTGTTCCTAATTAAAAAAAGTTTATAGTTATAAGAATCCAACCCAGGACGTCCGCGTGGAAGACATTGTCCTTAGCCTCTACACCAACGTAAGATATTGGAAGTAACTGCGAATGATGGGTATTTACAGCGTTAGTTTTGTCGGGACCGAAATTAACTCATTTTATATACTTGACCGCTTTTTTGATTTCCGTCGAATGTTAGGAAAGTTGTAATTGACATTATCACGTTGAAGATAGGAAAATATATTTAGATTTGGGAAAGAGATAATATTTCATGTAAAGATGTGTATCTGTGTGTAAGAGCGAGAGACGCGTGTGACGTAATCGAGGCAAAGAGAGATGGGGATGGTATCGAGGTTATACGCTGCCAATGCCAGCATGACAGGTTCGGCGTTGCCGGTTATAAAATATGTCGTTGTTTATGGGACAATGTAGCGTTGACGTTTAGAAAATGAAGGGTTAGGAATACGACTGTGTACGGGATGTCTCAAAATACATCATTGAAAGAAAAAAACATGGCGCGTCGAAGTGTACAGGGTACGTCAAAATATATCTGAGAAAGAACATGTCAGTTTAACAGGAGTCTAGCATTCCAACATGCCAAAAGGGCACTAAGTCTCGTATCTTTGTTAACCAAGTTAGCATCATCAGGAGAAAGATGATATCCAAAAGTGTCGAGAGATTAGGCGTTGTGGAACACACTCAACGTGAGGGCATGGGGGGAGCGAAGTATTCGACAATGACATTTCAAAATACGTTGTTTCGCATAAGTTTCGACCGTTTTTCTTGCGTTTATTCGTTATCGTTCCGTTGTTATTATCGTAGCCGTTTTCGTGTTTGAATAATTGTACACCATTAGTCAGTTACATTAGATATGAGATTGGAAAAAAAACGATGTTCCGTACGTCGTTGGTGAACAAAAATTAGTAATATCATGGCATTCAGAGAATACAGACGTAAAGTAGAGGAATTTGAGAGATGTGTCCAACAAATAAGTAATGATATTCAATTATATGAGGAAAAGAAAAAGGTTCTTAAGCAGTTGAATAATTTACACATTCAAGACGAAGTGTTCCAGCCTCAGAGTGTAGAATATGTCGTCAACGATGCTGAAAAACAAATTTTGTACTTCCGACTACAAACATTTTTGTTCAATATGTAAACGTACCGAATGTGGGTGGAATTCCAAGGAAGTATCCGTGAAGGCTAGTGTTTATAGATGTAAACAATGTAAATCGATTCGTTCGACATCAGTCAATTAGGGTCAGTTAGCAGTATTTGCGCAGGCGCAATTCCAAAGAATACACCATTCAAATGTGAATTGAAAAAGATATTTCAAGATTTTCGTCATTCAAGTACAAAAAACTGTTGAATTTGTTTCACAACACGCAACAAGGCAAGAGAAAAAGAAGTCGCAAATGGAATTTAACGTTCATAAAGTTATCATAAAATCTACGATGTCAGCATGTATTTTGATTAGAGTTGTACAATAACTATGGAATTTAATAAAAAAAATGAATATTTTGATTGAAACAGTAAATTTTTTGTTTTATTTCACGTTGGTAAGAATATATAATATAGGTATTATATTGATATATCCACGAGTAATGATCACTATCATATCATCATTCAATGCAGTAACATTATCAACTTTTCCCTTTGATCATTTTGAAATAGAATGACTAATGAAATAAGTGATGTCAAACGACAAGTTGTTAATGAATTACATAGACCTGCAAGACGTAATTTTCGTAGGAAAATAACCACCATCAAAGGTTTTGCAGATCTATGGCAAATAGATCTAGCTGAACTACAACCTTATGCAAAAAGTAATAAAGGATACCGATATATGCTTGTAGTGATTGATTGTTACTCAAAATATTTGTGGATTGTAGCAGTTGAAGATAAAACAGGTAGTACAATAACTAATGCAATGAAACATACTGAAGGAAGCCGAATTTTCCCCCAAACATATACAAAGCGATCAAGGGAAAGAATTTTTTAATAGAAGCTTCTTATCTCTCATGCGAGAATATAATATCAATCATTATTCAACATTTAGCACAAAGAAGGCGGCTATAGCAGAAAGAGTGATTCGTACAATGAAGGCATGGCTCTACAAGGAATTTTCGATGAGAGGTCACCACAAATGGCTTGATATTCTTCCAACTATAACTAGTAGATACAACAATAGAGTTCATCGTACAATGTTGATTCAACAACAAAATTGAAATTCAAAGGTATCAAAGGAATTGGAGGAAAACAAAGTAAACCTAAATTCTAATTGGATGATATTGTACGTATAAGCAAGTACAAAAATATTATTGAAATGTCTTACACTGCGAACTTAAAATTAATAAAACCACCCCCACGACCTATAATCTTGAAGATATGAACCTATTAGACGATGTTTTTACGAAGAAGAGTTATTACGAACCAAAAATCCTGACGTATATCTGATTGAGAAGGTGTTGAACAAAAGAAAAAATGAAGTATATGTAAAGTGGTTAGGCCTTCCTAGCGAACAAAATTCTTGGATTGATGAAGCAAATATGGTTTAAATGTATCTACTATTGTATTCATGAATAAAGTAATGTTGAAGTTCATTATTGTTTTCATTTCAGTTATAAGTATGTGAATTGAAAAATATTGTAGCGGTAAATGTTGCCCCAGCCATTCGCAACGTTCTGTGTATACCAAACCAAATTAATTGTATACTCCATTCCCCCTTATATTTTTCAACTCACAATATTGAAAACACATTATCATTTCCAAAACTAATCGCTGTCACTTTGAAATGCACTCTCCAACTCTTTTCGCCAATTATCTCTCACTGATAATGCCGTCTCATGAAGTTGAGTCGACTCCTCAAGCTCTGCCTGAACTTGCATTCTCGAACGTTGATTGAATTGATTATCTTTAACAATTTTTGAACGGAGTTCATCTGCATCTGTACACATTTTAACCAATTCAAACTTCGCTAATGCAATCTTAGCATCTAATGCTTGAAGAGTTTCCTTATTAGCATTAATAGCCCGCTCACTCTTTCAAGTTCAGCAATAGCCATCTGCGCCTTTACAAGGCGGCATTTTGCTTTCTTTTTCATTTCTCCAAACCGATGTAGAGGACTGAAAGAAGATAGCGATTCAGCTTTCAAATCACCCATCATTTCTTCAGGTGAACGTTTTGGCTTCCTCTTCGATCTGTAACTTTTCGTTGCGGGTTTTTTCTCTCGCACAACACTTTTCGATTGTTTTTTTTTCTCTGAAGTCAGTGACAATCGATGAAGATGCATTAGTAACCTTCCTCTTGATTGTTCTAGATTTCTTATCAACACTAAGAGGAAGGGTAGATGAAGAGTGTTTGAGTGATGATAATTGCGAAACGATCGGATTTTCAATAATAATTTGCTCATTTGGTTCTGGCACATCTGCAAAGTTAACGAAGTCGTTGATATCAAAATCATTTATCGAATTTTGACTCGATAAATGTAATACTGGAATATTTTCAAAATCAGTGTGATCGATATCAACAAGTGGTGAACCATCTTCAGCAATCAACAACGGCATAGAGCTCATGATAATGATTATTTAGGTCTGAGGAATGATATGTGATAGCAATAGAATGTGGATAGGAAAGGTGATGATGTTACTGAGACCTCACCATTTATAGAAGAAAATAAACTAGCGCATGCGCTCGATCATCAACTGGCGCATGCGCTCTTTCACAAAACTGTTCACGCATGTGACGATCTTCGTCATTTGAGAGGAACATTCTGTGCTACATGCATTTCTAAAATAAGAGAAAATAATACAAATGAATACAAAATAATATATTTATTAATAACACAGGACAATAACGGTAATAAAAATCAAAAGTGTTAAAGTGTCGCTGTTGATGTGGAATGTTCTTTCACTCTCCTCCTCAATATTTGTTGTTCATGTGCCAGACACCAACATTGAAAAAAATGAATTCTATTTGGGTAGAGTTGACCAACCTTCTCACATAAATCCCAAGTACTTCTACATGTAGTGCATACATGATTCCAGCAATTCATAGAATATGTATCACAACGCAAATAACGTTGCAGCGGAGCTGGAACGGCAGCACAGGTACCACAAATATTTCTACAAATACCTATATTATTCAATATTATAGATTCAGAACACTTCAGGCACTGTAACTGTTGTTGACGATAATCAGATTTTGTTCGCTTCGGTGGATGAGATGGAGGCGATAGTTGAATCCGCGACACACAATCACTACACATACCAGTACATGGATTAATTGCTTCCTTAGGTCTACTCATCTGGCAAAAGTAGCACAAAATAGCCCCTGCAATCATCATTGGGTAGACACACACTTTTGGTTTTTCATTCCACTCTTTTGGAAACGGCATTTTACTAATTCGAATAGAAATATCAAAAGATGACATAGAAACTCTGACTGCTCTCTCCTATTCTGACATTCTCTATTTATACAAATTAACATCATGTGAAAGTATAGTGGGATAACTTCTCCTCCTCTTCCACTCAAAACGAGTCAAGTGATAAGTGGGAGTCGTACCACCACCACTACCTATACAATTATATAATTCGACTTGTGACCCTGAAGTTCATTCATTCACTCTGCAACTGTGAGAAAACATCAAGATGAATACTCAAAAAATAGTTGCTACATTGAACAGAATATCTGCTATTGATGCAAATAATTGGATAGACGAGTCAGAAGATGAGGATGCCAACATTCAGCTAGAGGAAGTGATAGTTGAAGAAGGTGTTGGAGTCGATGAAGAGGAGATTGACCTTGGAGTCAACGAAGTTTGAAAATGAGGCTAATGAAAACGAGGCTAATGAGAGCGGTGAAGATGATGACATGGTCGATGAGTTGGTCGTGGATGGTGAAGGCGATGATGAATGGATTATAGCTGATTCATCTGAAGGTGATGGTGCTTTGAGAATCGGTCTCTGAATGCTCAACATCACCGACACGCTAGAAGATCCCATGGATTTATATTACGTGATGGACGCGCATGTGCAGATCCGAACGATTGATGGCAACATCAAAAAGTTATGTTGGTGTTGTTTTCGATTTTACTCGATACGGAACAATAACGGCAGCTGGTATCAACATGTAAACATCCATGATACGGTCTCTATGATGCAGCTGGGTCAGTATTGGTGTGAGGCATGTGAAAGACCGCTCACAAATTTCACGAGAGTGTCAGCATGCATAATATGCAATAATGTCAAACCTGTGACAGAATAACCGTGGACCTATTGGTCAAAAAAACAACAGCCGTTTTCAGGGCTACATTATTCACACAAATAGTAGTTGTAGTAGTATTCACAGATTATGTGACAAATGACTACTTTGACTAATAAAAGTCTAAGTTGGAAATTTGTTAGTCTTTGAATATCTGTGCATTATATGATATATTACTACTTTGACTGAAAAGTCGAAGTTGGGAATTTGCTAGTCATTGAATATCTATCAACGAATCTATTAGACAAGTCATAACTTCTAGACTATTAGGTGTATCAAAACGAGCTTTGGTACAGATGAATGGTATGTGGAGAGGAGAGTTTTCACATATTTTTCACTTTCCGGTCACTTCCGGTTTCAGCGGAAATGGCTCCGGTTCTGAATTTTTAAATGGAACACCCTGTATATTGTAACATTTTTGGATTTCTGAGACAATTCTGGATCAGAAACTGACATTTCCGGAAGTTTTTCAGCCTACTTGATTTTTTCAGAGTCACTTTTAAAATTGCATCTAGGTGGCCATGATCGGACGTAAACTAATCTATGGACCTCAGGTGATATCAGAAAATTGCAATAGCGGAGTTTTAGTGACTAGTGTGTTGAATATGAATGAGACAAGTTTACAAAATAACATTTTCGTGTCTAACTATTATTTTTCAAATGGCAACCATTTTTTGACAAGCACTTTCCGAAAAAAGGATTTTTTGACAAATCTAACGATACTAATTTATTTGCGATTGGATTACAAATAAGAACATAAATTAAATATTACTGAGGAAAATACTTGATACAAATTCATTTACTTTTGTCAAGGGTGCCATGGATAGGAATGATGCATAATATTTTGCGGTTATTTCCATCAAGTCCACTTTGGAGAACAAAACGCTCACCTAGGTTATGACAGTGACATAAGCTTTATGAGCAGAAAGTAGAAGTTTCTCTCGATTTTCGTTAATTTTAGTTTAATTTTTCGTCGAAATAATGTATACTCAAAGTGAAAAAGTGGATATGTTGTTATTGTTTGGAGAACAACATTTGTATGCTGACGACGGCAATAGAAGAGTAGTATTTTGTGATTGGTTGCTTCAAAATCATAGAGTTAACCCAAATTTTATCAACTTCATTCTATTTTCCGACGAATCACGGTTTACAAATAATGGCATGTTTAATAAGCAGAATTGTCGGTACTGGGCCCAACAAAATCAACATGCAATGAGAGAGGGCAATTTTCAAGAAAGGTTTGGCGTCAATGTCTGGGCTGGTATCGTTGGAAACAGAATAATTGGTCCAATATTGTTTCAAGGTCAGTTAACAGGGGTTAGATACTTGGGTTTTCTTCAAAATGAAATCGAGGATCATCTTAATGATATGCCTTTAGAAGTTTTACGGCAAATTTACTTCCAGCAAGATGGAGCACCACCCCATAATAGCAGAGACGTACTTGATTTTTTAATAGAGCATTTTAATAATAGAGTTATTGCAACCAACGGTCCAGTACGGTGGCCTGCCCGCTCACCGGATCTGACTGTGTTAGATTTCTTCATTTGGGGATATGTAAAAGAAAGGGTCTACTATGCAACAGCCCCAGCCACTCTCGAAATCTTAGAAGAAAGGATTCAACAGGCATTTAGAAGTATATCGCCTCAAATGTTACAAAACGTGTTGAGAGAAACAATTGAACGAGCTGAAATGTGTCTTGAACAAGGAGGGATGCACTTTGAAAATTTACTATAGTGGAATTTTCAAGAACTTAGGATATTGCAAAAAATCTAAGTGCATCGCTGAAATTATTAGTTAAATTTGTTAAATTTGTTGATCCAATCGCAAATGAATTAGTAACGTTAGATTCGTCAAAAAATCCTTTTTTCGGAAATTGCTTGTCAAAAAATGGTCGCCATTTGAAAAATAATAGTTAGACACGAAAATGTTATTTTGTAAACTTGTCTCATTCATATTCAACACACTAGTCACTAAAACTCCGCTATTGCAATTTTCTGATATCACCTGAGGTCCATAGATTAGTTTACGTCCGATCATGGCCACCTAGATGCAATTTTAAAAGTGACTCTGAAAAAATCAAGTAGGCTGAAAAACTTCCGGAAATGTCAGTTTCTGATCCAGAATTGTCTCAGAAATCCAAAAATGTTACAATATACAGGGTGTTCCATTTAAAAATTCAGAACCGGAGCCATTTCCGCTGAAACCGGAAGTGACCGGAAAGTGAAAAATATGTGAAAACATTCCTCTCCACATACCATTCAACTATACCAGATCTCATTTCAATTCTCCTAATAGTCTAGAAATTATGACTTGTCTAATAGATTCGTTGACACCCGGTATATATATATATATATATATATATATATATATATATATATATATATATATATATATATATATATATATATATAATGACATCGTCCGCATAACCATCTAGATTGTCTAACTCGTCAACAGCCATCTCAAACTCTGCATCTACTTCCTCTTGCATACCTTGTTCTATACGTTCTGACAAATCATCAGGAAGATCATAGATGCGTTGCAGAAATTGAGCGAAGGTTGTACTGAAATGATCGGACGTTGAATCTATTTCATGTACCTGGATGGGTCCTGTACTCGACATTGTGGAAGAATGATGTAGAACTGGAATATTTATATTGGCAAAAATGAAATGGAGGGGTGAAGTGTAAATGTAGAACAATTCATTGTTTGAAATTCAAAAACACCAAGAATGATGATCTTCATGAAACTCTGAGTGATTATTATGAGAAACTCTGAGTGATTATTATGAAAAAAAAGCTAATAAGGGACAGGGAGGAAGACACTGCCCCAGCCTCGCAGTGCCTCGTGTACACCAACCAAAAAGTGTGTACTCTGTGGAAGGAAAGGAAAGGTTGGAAGAAATGAGGAAACGATTACATATCGTCATCAATCAGGATGGGGGATGGTGGAGGACTATCTTCGATGAGGATTCGGGATGGTTGAGGTCTATCCTCGAATTCCTCGGACTCATCGTCAGCGTCATCATCGTCATCACTGTCATCGTCATCATCTGTCTCTCCGGGTAGTGGGTCATCCCAATCGGGATCCCACCATCCGTCAGGATCCGGGTAAACTCCATCCGAAAGGTGCCCTTCATCGCTGCCGGTAACATGCTGCACCTGCATTCGAATATCATGATTCATGTGTTCATACCCAATGCCGTGCGGTGCCGTCGTGGAGTGGATGAAGGCGTAATAAGGTGGCTGATGCTCTGGGACACTAAATGGTTCAGTAGTTGAATCAGGTTCCAAGGTGGAGATGGCTGATCAACTGAATATTCCAACAGATAATTCCTACTTTTATACTTTTGAAAGGGAGTGGGGGAGGTGTAGGGAAGAGAGGGGATCAAGTGAGAATGAATTGCAAAATGACATGAGCTATATTCATTGAAAGAGATAATTGAATGGATGAGATGCAATATGAATTATATGAAATTATACTTATTGATTTCATGTCTTTCAAAAGTAATAAGGGAGAGGGAGGAAGACACTGCCCCAACCTCGCAGTGCCTCGTGTACACCAACCAAAAAGTGTGTACTCTGTGGAAGGGAAGGAAAGGAAAGGAAAGGATGGGAGAAACGATTACATATCGTCATCAGCTTCCTGAGTTGTTAACATGCTGGCGATAGCTATTCAACTGAATATTACATTGAGGAACTCCTACATTTATACTCTTCAAGAGGAGAGGGTGGGAGTGGCGGGTACGTAGGGGTTATGCAATGTTGTATGTAAAAATGAATGATATGAAATATACTTATTGATTTCATTCTGAAACATGTCTTTTCTTTTCTATTTTTTTTCCCAAGAGATTATTTACAAGAGATTAGAGAACACAAAAATTGATGTGAGGTATTCGTCTAGAAGAACTTGGAATTGAAACTAAAAAAAAAAATAATTAGACGAAGTGAAGAAAAATGCTCCAACCATCGCATTGTCCAATGTGTACCAAACCAAAACAATGTACACCCTTTATTTCACTTCTTTTTCATTTTTCTGAAATTACTAATATAAACTTAAAACTATCATAATTTAATAATCCTAATTAACCTAAAACTAATCTTTCATTTACAATTCATCTACAAAAAATGTTTCCAACATAGTCTTTAATTTTTAAAATCGCTCTATCGGAGAGGTCACTACTTTTCGCCTTTCCTCCAGAGATGTTTCCTTCTGATGTAGTTCGGCCAAATCTTCTTTCAGTTCAGCAATTTGTTTTTGTAGTTTGCTTCGTTGGCTAGCAATTTCAGACTGTTGGCGGGAAATGCTAGCCAACTCGGCCACACTAGATCGGGAAGCAAGTTCAACTTCCCTGCATCTCTGTAGGAAAGGCTCCATCTCTTCCCTCACCTCTCCAATAGGCTGTCGCACTTGTGATACCAAAGCTTGGGGATTCGCCTGTTGATGGCAGCGGTAAAAGCGGCACCGCCAACGGGGTCAATACAACGCACTCCGGAGGAGGCGCCCCCCGTGTTTCCACTGCTATCACATATATCACATAATAGCAATACATCCGACTTCAAATACAAATCAGAGTATTCACCCAAATTCTGACACTCGAATAAATTCCACACATTTCTAGCCCTAACATAATCATTTTCTGATATATGTTCACAAATGAGTTTGTCATAAAACTGATTTTTTGTTGGATATGATGGATAATTTAATTTGTCAATGTCATCAGCGAAGCTATATGGAAATACACCTTTTTGCCTCATCAAATTGAATTTTTCCATTTGTGGGAAATTTTTATGCATCTCCAAACATTGATCAGAGGACAAGTTAGCACCCAACTTCTCCAACGAATTAGTCATAAATTTATAACTATCGATAAATCTCATTCAGATATTTCTTCTTAACCTTACCATCTTTATCGATATAGGTGTGTGTGAAGAGATGCTTAGTGAAAGATATGTATTTCTCTTTTGTTTGTGGGATGACATCAACTTTCTCTTTACTCCTATACAATTCTTTTATGAATAAATGGCAATCATAGCCGCTTAAATTGTGAAAAATAGTAGGTACAAAGTTAGGGATTTTGAAATTCAAATTACATTTGGAATGAGCGGCATGTGATCTTTTCTTTCCTGTAACATGACAATGATCTCTAACTTTGACTTCACCATCAATAAATGGTTTATTACATAAACCACAAGTTCCGGCTGCAGCAAATTGTTCCTCTTCTTCGAGGGTTTCTGCATCCATTGGTATAGGGTATCTGAGATGATTTTCATATATCTTTTTCAAATCATCTTCAATGCTACTCACAAATTTCTGAGCTGCATCTACACCACTATATGTAAAAAATTCTTACAAATCATCATTATATGAACATTTATCAGATGAGCAAATGAATATGGATTATGTTTGAATGTTTTAATCATGTATGAACTTTCTTGGATTTGGCTCATTCACGTGAATCGGTTCAAGTACTGATTCAAAATCAGCATCTACTACAAATGGTACCCTCATTTGTCTTTCAAAATTTTGAAACATCAATTTATTTTCCGCAACCATCCGACCATATTTTTTGATCTTAAAATCGGTGGTTGGTGTTGTTGTACTAACGAGATTACAATCATTCATCTTATGACGTAAAAGCAATCTCTCGCTGACAAAATATATCACACATCTATCACAAAAATATCGTTGTGATCATGAGCTGATAGTTGACTAGAAACTAATCTTGGAAGATATTTGATCCAACAATATTGACTATTACCGGAGTCATCAGTTATAAGTAATGAAGTAACATGTCTCCGGAGTCTTCTCTGTGAGTATGGCAATGAACCAATCACATAATACTTAACTTCACCCCCATCAAATTTACTCTCTAAACCGTAAACAATAATTGAAATATCATTCCTATCTTCAAATCTTTCAATACTCTTATTATTGACTTTAACCGGAAAATCCATACCTGTGACATCTAAAACATTAGAAAAATGTGGATATGACGTAACTCCGAACACTCTACCATTTGCAGGATATAATGCTGATGTTATAGCCCAAGCAAAACAGTGTTGATCTTCGTTACGAACTTTCACGACAGCTTACCTCCATTCAATGCATTCAGGCAGCTTCACATATGAACGTCCTCCCAGTGGACTGTTTTCATATTTCATATTTCATATATTGACTTCGAGAAATAATATTTTCCACAAGTCCAACCTAAATTACAAAACAAAAAAATATTACTACTTAATCTCGTTGGAATTTACCAAAAAATCAATACCTGAGTCACGTCCCTGGAAGTCAGTCGTTTGAGCCACAATTACATCACGGAATCCATCGAAAACAGCATTCAAATCTGAAGATTGGTCCACTATTTTATTTTGGGAATTGAATGACTTCGTGTCCCTCGAATCTTGAGTCTGAAGAATATAATTCCCAAAAACTTCCATATTCACCTTGATGCTTTTATGGATCCTGATGGCCAATTCCAGTAATTCAATGACCTACTGCCTAATCTCATTGTAAAATGACATGTAGTCACTGGATACAATCGAACTCTCAATCCTGTACGTAGCAATGCGGCAATTGAATGTATTCGTAATAATTTGAACTCTTTCAGACAATTGAACACATGCATTATTTTTATGACTCATGGTTCTTCGGTGAGAGTTCAGCAATTGCAAGTATACATTGGTGTTGCATTGTCCACTCTCATCCGTTTCACTGAAGGCCCTCCTTGACAACTCTGAAGCTAATGCCGACGAAGATTATCACTACGAGTGAAAGATTTACCACAGTAACAGGAATACATTTTATATAATAGTTCTCACTGACTCACTTGATGTAAACTGATATAACCAATACTCGTCCGCTTCTTAAATACAGTCTGATCGGGTCCGTCAAGACGTCATAGCCAACCCCACCTCTCAACTACATGCGCCAAGCCCACCTCCCAACTGAATGCGATAACAGATGTCGATACGAACAGGCAGTGGTCGTTGCGCTCTCGTAGAGGGTAGACGTTAGGCAGACAGTCCTGCTAGAGCGATGCGTTACGTCACAGCCTTCATCGCATCGAGAGAGGTGAGGGCAGACGGATGAATATGCATTACTCAACCACACGTCGTGGAGTGAACATCTTGCTCTCTTACCGTTGGACGGATGCTGCTGTCACACCACTACTAACTTGGTGGGCTCACACCGATGGAACATTCATTACTTGAAGGATCTTCGAAGTAAGCAGACGTATGTTTGTACATAGACAAGCACATGATGAAACCCTGTACCGGGCATTCTCACACACACATTCACCAATCAAATGTAATTACGTCACTTTGTCACACACACACACACCCAAAAATCTCATATGAAAAAAAATTCTGAACGATCCCTGCACCAGACCCTTCAAGGTCACATGGCCTTGATGTTATTAAACAACAGCAAAAAAAAGCAATCAATACGTCATAGTGGTGGGGGGAGGCCCAGAATCGGCTGTAATCTGCTACTCACAACGCTTGATCTCTCGACACTTTTGGATCTCATCTTTCTCCTGATGATGCTAACTTGGTTAACAAAGATACGAGACTTAGTGCCCTTTTGGCATGGTGGAATGCTAGACTTCTGTTAAACTGACATGTTTTTTCTTAGATATATTTTGACGTACCCTGTACACTTCGACTCCATGTTTTTTCTTTTTATGATGTATTTTGAGACATTCCGTATACAGTCGTATTCCTAACCCTTCATTTTCGAACTGGCAACGCTATATTGACCCATAAACAACGACATATTTTATAACCGGCAATGCCGTACCTGCTATGCTGGCATTGGCAGCGTATAACCTCGATACCATTTCCATCTCTCTTTGCCTCGATTACGTCACACGCGTCTGTCGCTCTTACACACACATACACATGTTTACATGAAATATTAATTCTTTCCTAAGTCTAAGAATATTTTTCTATCTTCAACATGATAATGACGATTACAACTTCCCTAACATTCTACGGAAATCAAAAAAAGCGGTCAAGTATATATAATGAGTCAATTTCGGTCCCGACAAAACTTACGCTGTAAATACCCATCATTCGCAGTTACTTTCAATATCTTACGTTGGTGTAGAGGCTAAGGACTATGTCTACCACGCGGACGTCCTGGGTTCGATTCTTATAACTATAAACTTTTTTTAATTAGGAACACGTGGCAAGGGGGCCCGAGGGGTGATGCGGAGTCTCGAGAGGGCCTGAGCGGTGATATGGAGTACTAAGGGGGCCGAGTGACAGAGTTCCACGCTTAACGATACTCATTCCATCCTGCGTCGATAACGTTACACGTTTCTCTCTTCCACTCACTAAAGTTTCTCTCTGAAACACTTACCAGCGACGCACGACCTTGAAGTGGGCCAGAACATACAATGTTCATCTGCTCAACTCCATCTACGATGTATGTAAGTTCCTCACGGAACTTCTGTTTTCCATATTGCATTAAATATTTTCCGAATCCTTGATGGTGGCAAAAATAGTTGTCGGGCCTATAACTGCATACACTGAACATGATGTGTGTTTTAGTATTATTGTACCTGGATTGGGTTTTAGAAATTTTTCACGGTAGTGGTTGGTACCATCTTGGTAGGCTTCGTTTCATTACTCCAGCTCCTTGATTTGGGCAGAGTGGAGGCAAAATGTTATCATTTTCAAAAAAGGTCCTTAATTCTTATTTTATCTCGACTGATAATATACTTAAGTCAATTCTCCTACCACTAACTGGACCCAGAATTATTCTGCTTTGAAGAAACTTTGATTGAGGTAGCATGAGTGTCCTTTTCAACCACGTTATGAAATTTAGATCTTTTATGAATATTTTTTAAAAGAAGATAAGAATTAATGGAAGAAGTGAAATCTTTAAATCAATTTAGAATTTCAATAACAATATACACACATCGGAAAAGTCTAGGGATATTTTTATAACATACTAAATATCATAAAAATAAATGCATGAGGTCGTTTAATTTCGATTAAATTGGTACACTCGACCACCCTGTAGATTTCTATGGGTTGAACAAAGCTTGCAAAAACGGTAACTAATATTTTATCAAGTTCTTTACAAACTGTAGGTTTTCGGCTAAAATGAATAATCTGAAAGTGTCGAGTTTGTACATTCTATGCAGTTCTTGCTCAGCAATCAAACTGGAAATATTGTGCTTTAACATGGAACGCCATCACTTACTATTGGCTGAGATGAATAGAGCTGTAGGGCTTCTTCAAGGTGGCATGCGACAAAATGATGTAGCTCTTCGTTTGGGGCTCCCAAAGTGTTATCAGTCGATTGTGGCGGCGTTTCCGTGAAACTGGCAGTCCAGCCGAACAACATCCAGGGCGAGGACGCGCTACAACTGCAGTTCAAGACCGATTCTTGGTCTTAACCGCAAGAAGACAACCGACAATCACAGCACCTGAGTTGGTTAACTTGTTGCAGCAGACGCACCAGGTAACCATTGGTCGTGATACTGTCAGAAATCGACTGCATGAAGCAGATCTCCACAACAGAAGGCCACTTAGATGTCCACCTTTGTCGAGAGGCAATCGCGGTAGAAGATCAGAGTGGTGTCAAGAACATCAAAACTGGGATGTAAATGATTGGGCCACAGTTTTGTTTACAGACGAATCCAGATTTGGATTTCATCCAGATTCTCGTCGAGTAAGACTGTGAAGACGACCTGGAAATAATGAACGTTTGAGACACGTCCAGGAAGTTCACACATACAGAGGTGGTACAGTAATGCTATGGGGCGGAATCATGATCGGCGGCAGATTTTCCAAATCGCTCCCTCACAGCTCGACAGTACCTCGACACCATTCTTCTACCTATCGTCCGTCCGTTTGCTGGTGCTGTTGGTGAAAACTTCCACCTAATGCACGATAATGCTCGTCCACATGTCGCGCGTCTAGTGACTGACTGGCTCACCAACGAAGGAGTTGATGTATTGACATGGCCAGCACAATCACCGGACCTGAATCCCATCGAGCACGTGTGGGACATGCTTCAACGAAGAATTACTCCGCATATGGGGAACATTCACACAACGTTTCAATTGAGAGGGCTTTAAATCGCTGAATGGGCAAATGTACCTCAACAAGACATTGACAATCTCATTTTGTCGATGCACGATAGATGTAGGGCCGTAATAAACCAGCGTGGAGGCCATACTTTGTACTGATTCCAATTTTTTTTGTATTATGATTTTTTTTTCGGGGTGCCAAAGAAGAGCCATATTTTTTTTTAGTTTTGCTTATATGCGCACTCAGTATTTTTGACCATTTAATAAATTTTGTTGTAAGTTACATTCGTTTAATAATCACCCGTCAACTTTTTTCCCTAAAGCGACCTAAAAAAAAATATTGCAATTTTTAAAAATATCCCTAGACTTTTCCGATGTGTGTATTTGAATAGATATGGGAAGCTGAATACACTTATTGAATGAAATAATCGAAGAGTTTTAGTATGAAAGTGTATAATTATAAAATTATTGCAATAGTTTTATAATTATACACTTCCATACAAAACCTTTTCGATTCATTCACAATTTATTCAAAAACAAAAAAAGGATAGAGCTCTCTCTGAGAATGTGGTTGACAATGTTTCCTGGTAGACGTTATGATTTATTTTTCGACGAATTATTAGCAGATTTGAAATATGAGAAATGAAAGGAAATGAAATATTGAAATGATGGGATCGAAATATTCTATTTTTTTAAGTTGTAGATAGTAACATTATTAACATTTTAGTAGCAGATAACAACCGTTTCTGGGCCTCTCCCCACCACTATGACGTATTAATTGCTTTTTTTTGTTGTTTAGTAATATCAAGGCAATGTGACCTTGAAGTATCTGGTGCATGGATCATTCAGAATTTTTTCACATGAGATTTAGTGTGTATGTGACATAATGACGTTATTACATTTGGTTGCTGTGTGTGTGTCTGTGTGTGGGCATTTGTATCCATGCGAGGACTTTCGTCTGTACCAGATACGTCTTGTGAGGACAGTTTAACATGCGAGGACACACACCCCGTCCTCCCAACCTTTTGACTTCATTTTAGTATTCTATGCATTATTCCGACCTCAGATGTACCTATGAATCAAAAATAGACGATGTCCTCGGAAGACCATGTTACTACGGACACTTAGTTCATCAAACACACCGCTAGGCGTGCAACGATCAATTGATGAACACACTCCTACCTAATTTCTGCATATCCTTCGAGGACACACACATTCAAAAATTCACACAAATGCAAGTGAAATATCTGCCTTCGAGAGGACTCAATTTGTGTGTCGATACGAGGACATCTTCGAAGTTTTGTGTAGATACGAGGACTCTGAATATATTAAAAATCAAGTGGAATATTTCAAATAACATCACATTTTGTATTGAAGACCTAATTTGTATGACGATGCGAGGACTTCATTTGCATTTGTTTGAGGATGCGAGTACGTCATGAAATGAATTATATGTATTTTTCAGAAGTTTGTCGAATTGTGTGTTGGAATAAAGACATCATTTATGTCGCATTGCGAGGACTGTTGTGTAGGGTCAGAGTTGAGATATTATTCCATCATATTCATGGCTTTTCTATTTTCATATTTCGCAGTTCTTGGATTTTTTTTTTATGTTTACTCAAAACTGCTGAAGACTGAATGGTTAGTATTTCAGAGGAGCACTGTGTTGTTTACATCGGAAAAAACTGAGTGGAAGACTTTTTCTGTAGGGCCCGGCCTCTGGAATGACCAAATAAATAAATTGAAAAACTCTCGGAAGCGGCTACGTTAGAAAATAGAAAACTGCACTTGGGTTCAATCTTAGGCTTTCACATTTTGCATGCAACATCTTCAGGTCCATTTTTTCACCGCTTTCCACCACTTTGTATTTCCTCTATTCTCTCTGTTTATTTCTGGTAATCTGTTTCACTGAAACCAGGCCTGTCTCTGTAATATCGGGGACGAATGCGTCTAGAGCCGAACTTTTCGTTCGAAAACAACTGGTATGATCATATGTTCTTGTTATACATTAATAAAAATAACATTTTTTTATGCTTGTCATAACTTTCTTGAGCAATTCAAATGAACTGTAAGCTACATCAGTCTAATAAATAATTCATTTAGAGAAGGAATCTTTTCAGTTTTTTTGAAGAAGTCGATTGTGTTAGCACTGCCAAAGGGAGAAAACATCAATGGTCCATCAAGTCTTCGTCCAATTTCTCTAATCTCTGCAATGGCCAAATTGATAGAAAAACTAGTTGAAACAAGACTCCTGTGCTTTCTGAATGGAAACAAAATAATAAGTGATTGCCAGTTTGGTTTCCAAAAGCAAAAAAACACTTCCGATGCCATATTTTCATTTATTCCAACATAAATGACAAAGAAATTATAGCTACCGTCTTCTGTGATATAGCCAAAGCATTTGATTGTGTGAATCATAAAATTCTTTTGCGGAAACTCAGTAGATACGGTATAACTGGAATAAGTCTTAAATGGTTTGAGTCATACTTAGCAGATCGCACCCAGATGGTCAAAACCACTTCATACTCAAATGAAGGTAAAATTAGTTGCGGCGTCCCACAAGGTTCGGTACTGGGCCCACTTTTATTTTTAATTTACATTAATGACCTATCGTCCATAAACATCCAAGGAAAATTCACTTTATTTGCTGATGATACTACAATTTTATGGCATGCTCCTAACAACCATACGTTGTATGAAGTTATTGAGAATGACATCACGATAGTAAAGGACTGGTTTAACTCAAATCTCTCGAGCTTGAATTTATCAAAAACAAAAGTAGTGTCCTATCGTTGCCAGATTCCTGCCGTACATCTAAATAATATTCAAATAGATAACGTACCAGCTTCTAAATTCCTTGGCTTGTTCATTGACAATAGTTTAAAATTCAACAATCATGTAGATATTTTGAAATCGAAGCTCTCCTCTGGATGTTATGCCATACGAGTAACTGCATTTGAGCTCGGATCTGCAGAAGCTAGAATGGTTTATCATTCCCTTTTTGAACCACACCTCCGTTATGGTATTTGCTTTTGGGGTGTGTGTTCTACCACATGCCTTCAATCAGTATTACTAATACAAAAACGTGCAATACGATGCATATGCAAAGCCAAGCCTAGGGACTCTTGTCGACCTCTTTTTGCCTCTAACAAAATCCTAACTGTGGTCTCCTTATTTATATACGAGACAATCTGCCTTGTCTTCAAAAATAGGGAATTGTTTAACAACTTGGACGCGCCAATGTATCAAACCAGGCAAAGATTCAGCTTTAAATTACCGCTGCCTTCTTCGTCGCTAGTTAAAGATTCCATTATTTACAACGGTCTTAAAATGTTCAATCACCTTTCTCAAGCTATAAGAACCATAAATGACCTTAGAGCTCTTAAGAAAGAGTTGAAAGACTTGCTCTCTGGGAGACCTTATTATAGCTTAGCAGAATTCTATGATGATTTTTCACGTATAGTCAGTGGGCATACTTGAAGACTGGCTATAAATCAAATCATCTAAAAGAACAATTCGTTCAGGCCAGTCTCAATACCCTACACAGTAGGTTAATGGACTGACACCTATCAGAAAACAACTACTCCCCTGGCTAATACCACGAAGGGCGTTGGATTATATCCGACAGGTGTCAGTGCAGGATTCTTCACTGAAGTTATTCCTGCATATGCTGTTGGCGATACAACTGCCGCAATAGATTTTCAATTATCGGAACACACTTGCAGACCGGTTTCGGGCTGTTTGGCCACTCGTCAGTGCAAGGTAGTGTATATCATCAACATAAAGTCGATGATTTCCGATAATTGAAAATCGAATTCCGTCAGAGTATCATTCCTCGAACTAAGCTGAAGACTACAACAAACAACAGGTTTGTCGTCGCTCCATCTGCCTGTGAACGAGGTAACCAACTGCATATCCAAATTTGCCCAATTCCTCGTAAAAGGAAAGAAATCTTTCACGTATAGTCAGTGGGCATACTTGAAGACTGGCTATAAATCAAATCATCTAAAAGAACAATTCGTTCAGGCCAGTCTCAACACCCTACACAGTAGGTTAATGGACTGACACCTATCAGAAAACAACTACTCCCCTGGCTAATACCACGAAGGGCGTTGGATTATATCCGACAGGTGTCAGTGCAGGATTCTTCACTGAAGTTATTCCTGCATATGCTGTTGGCGATACAACTGCCGCAATAGATTTTCAATTATCGGAACACACTTGCAGACCGGTTTCGGGCTGTTTGGCCACTCGTCAGTGCAAGGTAGTGTATATCATCAACATAAAGTCGAAGTCAACTTTATGTTGATGATATACACTACCTTGCACTGACGAGTGGCCAAACAGCCCGAAACCGGTCTGCAAGTGTGTTCCGATAATTGAAAATCTATTGCGGCAGTTGTATCGCCAACAGCATATGCAGGAATAACTTCAGTGAAGAATCCTGCACTGACACCTGTCGGATATAATCCAACGCCCTTCGTGGTATTAGCCAGGGGAGTAGTTGTTTTCTGATAGGTGTCAGTCCATTAACCTACTGTGTAGGGTGTTGAGACTGGCCTGAACGAATTGTTCTTTTAGATGATTTGATTTATAGCCAGTCTTCAAGTATGCCCACTGACTATACGTGAAAGATTTCTTTCCTTTTACGAGGAATTGGGCAAATTTGGATATGCAGTTGGTTACCTCGTTCACAGGCAGATGGAGCGACGACAAACCTGTTGTTTGTTGTAGTCTTCAGCTTAGTTCGGGGAATGATACTCTGACGGAATTCGATTTTCAATTATCGGAAATCATCGACTTTATGTTGATGATATACACTACCTTGCACTGACGAGTGGCCAAACAGCCCGAAACCGGTCTGCAAGTGTGTTCCGATAATTGAAAATCTATTGCGGCAGTTGTATCGCCAACAGCATATGCAGGAATAACTTCAGTGAAGAATCCTGCACTGACACCTGTCGGATATAATCCAACGCCCTTCGTGGTATTAGCCAGGGGAGTAGTTGTTTTCTGATAGGTGTCAGTCCATTAACCTACTGTGTAGGGTGTTGAGACTGGCCTGAACGAATTGTTCTTTTAGATGATTTGATTTATAGCCAGTCTTCAAGTATGCCCACTGACTATACGTGAAAGATTTCTTTCCTTTTACGAGGAATTGGGCAAATTTGGATATGCAGTTGATTACCTCGTTCACAGGCAGATGGAGCGACGACAAACCTGTTGTTTGTTGTAGTCTTCAGCTTAGTTCGAGGAATGATACTCTGACGGAATTCGATTTTCAATTATCGGAAATCATCGATTTTATGTTGATGATATACACTACCTTGCACTGACGAGTGGCCAAACAGCCCGAAACCGGTCTGCAAGTGTGTTCCGATAATTGAAAATCTATTGCGGCAGTTGTATCGCCAACAGCATATGCAGGAATAACTTCAGTGAAGAATCCTGCACTGACACCTGTCGGATATAATCCAACGCCCTTCGTGGTATTAGCCAGGGGAGTAGTTGTTTTCTGATAGGTGTCAGTCCATTAACCTACTGTGTAGGGTGTTGAGACTGGCCTGAACGAATTGTTCTTTTAGATGATTTGTTCTATGATGATAATTTTAATTGAGAAGACTAACTGTAATATCTACGGTATTTTATTGATTTCATTTCATTCAATTTAGTTTAAATTGATTTATTTACATTTTGTTGACCATGTTCTTATATCCTGAACGTTTGTTATTATTTACATGTCTCTTTTCAGTTCATGTTATAACCTACTTTTAGTGATTTTACTTTTGTGATTTCATGTATATGTTATTTATATTTCGCACAAGGCTTTGTCAATAAGAATTTATTCTTCAGACAATAAAGTATATTGAAAAAAAAAAGAAAAAAAATTCACTGGAGATATTTACACTGGAACCGAAAAAAGCGATGTAATTGATCAAATGTGAAAGAATGACAAACCAAAATTAGTTTGATTATTTTTTCACGTATTTTTTCGTATTTTAACCAATAACACTGGTTCATTCTGGCCAGTTGAATCAACACACTCCTATAGTTTTCAATTGAACTTGTTTCGTCAAAAATATGTATTTACATGCTACCATCCAAATTGGTGAAATAAATAATCTTTCCAATTACCACTCATTCTTTAAATTCTATCTGATAATTTCTAGTTTTCATCTCTCAAACTCGTTTATTTGGCAAACGCATTCAAACAAATCGAATCAAGTTTACGTTGTAGAACATGTTCAAGAGGTAGCAAAAACATATGTGACTTTCTAGAACTCCAACTAGCGTTTCCTGATATGACTAATAACCAGTCTGTGCAAAGCTTACTGTTGAATCATCTGAAAATAGAACTTTTAACTGGTGATGATTAACTGTATTGCAGATTATGCGCCAAACTAACTGACAATTATAAAACAACAAGTGTATCTGAGGCAGCAGTCAATCTAATAATAACACTGATGCTCTTCAAACATGACTCAACCTCTGGTGGAAACACTAAACTCGTACCAAGATGCAAAATAGATGAACACTTCAATCTAGGAGACCATTATCATAATCTTCATGTAGTTATTGTTCAGTGTGGATCTGGTGTTGAATCTGGTCATTATTACGCATTGGTCAAAGATGAAACGAACTGGTTTAAGTTTGTCACTAAATATTCTGGCGATATTTCAAATTTATTGAAGCCTCTGGAGATACCCTACATTTTATTTTATGAAAGAGAGGATATTGGCAGATCAAGATTTTTAGATGATGTGGTACTGCAGGTTTTTCCGGATTTTTCTGCAGTTGAATAAACAAATGCGCCACTGGAATCAATCAAGTCGCCCCGGACCGCCAAATAATTTTTGTTGTTGTTTAATTTGTATTACTTTCGTTTCATTGTTAATTAATAAATAAATTGATGGATGTAGCCGTTACTTCGCGGTAGGAAATCATAATGGAGAAATGAGAATTGAAACTTTCTATGTTTTTTACAACTTTTACTAGTAACTAACTTTCCTGCAGTTTCGTCCTATAAGGACATTATGAAACTCACACAATAAACTAACAATGGTTCATTACCTTGAAAATGTCCTTATAGGATGTAACTGTTTTAACGTTAGTTACAAATAAAGGAGGTAAAAAACATAGAAAGTTTCAATTCTCGTTTCTTCATTGATTAATAAAAACTTTTGTACTCATAAAATCGATTTATCTTCATATTTTTGCCAAGCAAAGAGTTTTCGTGGAAAATAAAAATTCATCAACAGTAATTACATATGTGGTGATAATTTTATGATAATTTCAACTAGATGCACGAATCTATGTTGCTATTGAACTCACGAGTGGACGAAGTACATGAGTGGAATTTTTAATAGCAACCAAGACGAGTGTTAATTTAGTTGAAATTATCGAAAAAATTATTACCATGAGTGTAATTCGGCGTGATTATTTTTTAAACTATTTCGTAAAATGTTAAACAAATATTACGTAATACTTCACAGTGGCGTCAGTGTCATCTTGATAACCAATTTAATACAATGTGCAAAAATTGTCGCTGTAATTTGCTACTAACAAATTATCCTGGGCAAGGGCATTGAAAATTACCGATAATTCTGAGAAATCGTGCTTTTTTTCTTTGAAAAAACTGCCGGACTCCAGAGGAGAAGGGCAATTTTTGAAACAAAGAAAAAAATAATCGAATGTGGTTTTTTATTAAAAAACAGGTTTTTTCTGTATTATTTGGTTAATTTTCAATGCACGAATGAATAATGTATAATGAATTTGCATTATTTAATGTCACTTCTGATTTATGAAAGTAAGTATTCGAAAACAACCATAAAAAATATTCGGCCACATCTGAGCTTTTGTGGTATTACCCTCGCGATGATTTATTGGTGAAATTTGTTTTTAACTTCATTTATTTATTTTTGATAAGAATTGTTAATAACAGTATTTATTCATAAACCGTTAACGAACCTAATGCCAAAGAATTTATTTGGTGGCATTCATTCTTCTCCCTGAGTAAATTTATGTGCTCTTCCTCGCTCAAATAGATTATTCCAGCCGGCAGGAGCTAACAGCTCTGCCGGCTGGAATACTACTCAACCAATGTCTCGGCAATGTCAGATAATCACTAGTCACTTTCCATACAAAATTTTCATATCGCAAGACATATAGAAATCGTCGAAAAAGTCGATAGACATTTTCCCGTCTTACTGGGATGGGCTCTAACCGATTTCAAAATATTTAAATTTTGGGGTTCTTGAAGGAAACACTTTCATCTCACCAGAAGGAAGACGTGGTTTAGACCCAAGGCTCTATAACTATTTAGTCTGAGCTTTAAATTTAGATTCGTGTTGAATGGACAAAAGTATGTCCATTTAACACGAATCTTAACACATAATTAGTTTGGGCTTTGAGTTTAGATTCGTATTGAATGGACATACTTTTAGTGAAATTAAGTGGTTAGGCTCATTCGATCCGGAATATTGTCTAGATCATTGTAAAAAAAAAGTTAATTAGTTCATAAAAAATTCAAAAAGTTACAAACAATTAAAGAGCCTAAAGAGCAGTTTCGGTTTTGTTGTTTATAGTTTGTGAATTTTGAAAAAAAGATCCTTGAATAGAAGGAAATTTACTAAAAAAAAAGTTCCGACTCCCGAAATGGTATGTAGCGCGCACTGTCTCTAAGCGAGTACGTAACTTGAAAATAATTTTTCAAGGTACTTAAAGTAAATAGAAAAATTTTAAAAATCATGATATAATCTAAACACCATAAAGAACTGATTCCCATTGGAATTTTTCATTAAAGTTAATTTTGCAATAATCGAGACACTTTTTTTTGTGGTTTAAAGGCGTCGACTACGAGGTCATTGGTCTTCTAATATTAGTTAGTTTATCATTTGCTTTCTTGTTCAAATTTTTGAGTAAAGCCCAATAGCTTTCATACATTTTATAAATCTATCCAGACTTTCATTATGATCTTTCAAATATTCCTTCATAGAATTTGGTATTTCAAATCGTTGTCTGGCTTCATCATATTGAAAACAATTTAGCAAGAAATGTTTCTGTTAGCCTCTACCTACATTGTTGGCATATTGATTGATGTTCCCCTGAGAGCATGAATATATTAGTTAAGTTGGTATGACATATTCTTAAGCCTGTAATCATAGTTTGTTCTCTTCGTGTCTTTGGAATGGTATGCCTCCAGGGTGTGATTTTTGGCTTCACCTCTTTCAATTTTGCAACTGTTTCCTCCCATTCAGTTTGCCATAAATCCATGATCTGTTGTTTAAAATAATGTTTTACATCGTCCGGTCGAATAGGAATATTATTACAAACATCAGGTATTTTGGTAGCTCGTTTGGCTGCCTATTCTGCTAATTCATTACCCAAAATTCTTTGGTGACTAGTCTTTGCAAATTTGATGTGTTTTCCATTCCTATTCGTCCAGTGTATGGATGCTTATATGGTCTGTACTAGTGGATCTTTATTGAATGAATTTTCTAGTGCGAGTAGTGAGCTTAAGGAGTCCGTACAAATGAGAAATTTTATTTCATTATGGAATTGACAAAAGTAGGTTGCTTGTAGGGTAGCGTATAATTCGGCTGTGAAAATACTTGTTAATTAACAAAATTTTCTAAAACTTTCTTCATCGTTCAAAGTAAAATTAATATCTAAATAATTGCCGTAAAATTTTTTTGCTTCAAGGAGCCCTTCCTAGATACATACAAAAGAAAATTGCATGATAAAAACTCTTTATTTTGTTTATAATAATTTTTTAAAGTAAACAAGAAGAAAAAACAAAATAATGTTGTAAAATTTTTTTCTTCTTTATTTATCATTATTTCATCGTTTTTATGTCGATAAAAGACATAAGCTAAAACAAATATTTTTTATATTTCATATTTCAATATTTGAAAAAAAAAAATTTACAACTTTATAGAGAACTATCAATTATGATTTAAAAAAAATTTCAATGATAAAATTCAATTGTTTATAATTTTTCTTATATATCTACTGTTTAAATTATTAGTTAAGACATTTTTTATTTTCCGAAATCATAATTATCAGTTCTTTACGAAATAACAAAAAAATGTTGTTGACAATGTCATCATTTATTAACTTAACAATTGGTTATAAACAAATTCTCAACTTAGCTTGTTTTTTTCCTTGGAAGTTATAAAAATTACAAAAACAACCACGATCATAAAAATACCAAAAAAAATTATTATTCAATTATTATTATTATTCAATTTTGAAAATACACGTGCTACAAAAGTTGCAGTAGCTTATCCATTTATTGACTTTAATGCTTATATAACTTTTAAACTATTAGAGATACGACATTTTTGTAGATAATTAAATTATCTTTCAAATGTCATCTTGCACTCATTTGTCAGTGATTGTTAATTTGTTGTTTTAGGCATTTGTTCATAAAAATTAACGATTTCCTCGGGTTTTCTCAAATTCTCAGTGAATAATGCGAATTCGGATATTGATCCTCAGAGCAATTTTGTTAAACTATAAATTATCTTACAGTTGCAGTTGGTTATTTGTTTATTTGTTTTCTTTATGAGCTACCAACTGCAACTGTAAGATAATTCATAGTTTAACAAAATTGCTCTGGAGTTCAGCATCCGAATTCGTATTATTCACCAAGCTGTAAGCCTGAAAAGTTGAAAAAACCTGAGAAAATAGTTGATTTTTATAAACAAATGCCTGAAACAACAAATTAACAATAACTGAAAAATATATGCAAGATGACATTCGAAAGATAATTTTATTATCTACAAAAATGACTTGAATGTTTATTGTCGTATCTCTAATAATTTAAAAGTTATATAAGCATTAAAGTCAACAAATGGATCAGTTGCTGCAACTTTTGCAGCACGTATATTCTCAAAATTGAATAAATAATGGAAAACAAATTTTTCAGTTTTTTTATGCTCGTGGTTGTTTTTGTAATTTTCATAACTTTCAAGAAAAAAATAAAGCTAAGTTGGGAATTTGTTTATAACAAATTGTTAAGTTGATAAACAATGAAATTGTTAATATTTTTTTTTTATTTTGTACAGAACTGTTAATTATGATTTTAGAAAAGAAAAAATGTCTTAACTAATAATTTGAAGAGTAGATATAAAAAAAAGATTATAAACAATTAAATATTATTATTAGGATTTTTAAAAAGTCATAATTGACAGTTCTCTATGAATTTGTCAATTTTTTTTTAATATTGAAATTGTTGCGGAACGGCTAACATACTCATTTTTATTTTCTTAATTTTGCCTCACCCTGTACCCTCAAAACGACTTCAATATGTTTGCGCCCTCTGTGGTGTGTTGGAGCGATGAAAAGGGACGAACGTTGTTGTTGTTGCATTGGTTTTCTATGTGGTTGATTGTCCGCCATTCTCGACTGCCCAGTTCAACTGTGAATTATTCGTTTTTTGCTGATAATATTTATGTTTATCACACCGCATAATATCGTGCTTCTTGATACACGGATTAGCTTCGATTCCAAGAACTGGTACCAATCTCAGGAATCTGATGAGACAGCCGCAATCCATTCAAGGTAAGTCGTCTTTGAGGGATTTACTTTAACATTTTGTTAAGTATCATAACATTTTGTTAAGTATCATTCCCTACTGTTCCTATTACCGTTCCGTTACAGAAATAGTCCATTTGTTTATGAAAAATTTATAAACAAATAGAGATAAAAATCCTTTGTTTTCGTTTATAAATGTCTTTTATTGACATGAAAACGATAAAATAATGATAAATGAATAAAACATTTTTTTCACAACATTATTGTTTTTTTTTTGTTCACCTAAAAAAATTATTCTGAACAAAGTATTGAAATTTTCAGAACATTCATTATGTAATCTTCTTTTGTTTTAGAAAATTTTGTCAATCAACAATTGTCTAGATTATTGAAAAATTAAAATTTTCAAGTTACGTACTCGCTTAGAGGCCGTGCGCCCAACCTGAAAATGGCGCGCGGACGGTCATTTTCAGCGTTAAATTAAAATTATAAATAATGGATATACCGTTTCGGGAATCGAATTTTTTTTTAGGAAATTTCTTCTTTTTCAAAATTCAAAAATATTTATAGTTTACAAACTATAAACAACAAAACCGACTGCTTCCAAAGGTCTTTATTTGTTTATAACTTTTAGAATATTTTATGAACTGATTAAGTTTTTTTTACAATGATCTAGACAATATTCCGGATCGAATGAGCCTAACCACTTAATTTTACTAAAAGTATGTCCATTCAACACGAATCTAAACTCAAAGCCCAAACTAATTATGAACTATTGAAAATACGACAAAAATACTCAAACCCATTTCTATTTTTCTTTGAATACTGAATAAAGTGAGCTTCTAATATTCAATTATCCATACAAATTTTTTCTATTATTTATGGAAATATAGACAAACAATTAAATACTGACCGATATTTAAGTAACTCATAAATCATTGAAGACGACAAAAGTACTCTGAATCTTCCTGATACTCTGTTTATTCATGAAGAAAATGAGCTTATTATCAAAAATCTAAATCAATAAGTAATTTGATTTTCACATTTATTTCTTTTTAAAGTTAATTCTTCAACAAGTGCGCAAAGTGTTACTTTTCCGCTTGCAAATACAGTTATACAAACGACGCGAAGCGCATTTCAGATGAGTTCTTGCGTACGGAAAAAGCAATTTGCGCACGTGTTAGGAACACAAATTCTCCTACGAGCTTCAATATCAGATAACATTAAATTAGTCAATGATATTTAATTAAACTTGAAAGAAAGAACTGGCTATACAACAAAAATTGCAAATCAATGTTTCGAAGTCGACAGACGCACGCTTGACAATATTTTAATCATTTACCATTAAACTAGATACGGATATTCATAGTGTCAGGGTACCTACCTGTCGAATTTATTGGGTTGTCTGAATTATATTTTGGAAAAATAGAAACAAATTACAAAAGAAGTAACGACAGAACCGTAATTTAAAATGTTTGTCACTGATGATGATAGTTATTTCAAATGAAACGCTATAAAAATATCAAATGTGATATATATTTGGATAGTGAATTTATCACTTTATCAATATCTGTAATAAAAAAAAAAAGGTCCATAATTTAAAAAAAGTGATGGTGGATATGTTGACCCCAAACGTTTTATCGAATATTTATCAATATATTGTCATAGTACACTTCGAATACAATAACTTTTTTTTTTCATTTTTGATATTATTCGAAATAACAATTCCATTCGAAAAAAACGAAAAACAGCATTTTTTGTTTTCCCCGTATATCTCGAGAAGGACGAGAGTTCCCCTACATTTTTTCTGACCATTGTTCCCGATGACAGTTACCTTTTTTCTCATTCAATCGTCTTCGTATCTGTTACAGTTTATAATATAGCAATGTTACCACATGATAAAAGAAACGGTCTGTATAAACATAATACGACAAACTTCTGGAACTGCTCATGAATCATTCAATTTGAAGTCCCCACATTCTAACACAATCGCGGATGAGGTTTCCTCATCGACACTCATATTAAATCTACTCACTCAGTCTACTCAATGCCAATGTTCTTCAAACAATCCTACAATATTTATTTCATTTGAGGTCCTCGCATCTACATACAAATGCAGATGAGGTCCTCGCATCTACACACATTATGCAAATGAGGTCCCCGCATCGGCGTACAAATGTAGTCATTCCATCACACACTTAGAAAAAGGCGCTAATTTGAAGCATCCTCACAACCCATGGCAGTTAACTGAGTCCTCGGAAGAAACACACAATTTTTTCCATTCGCAATTTCAGAGAATCTGAGAGGCTTTTGGGAATGCTTATAACATTTCATCGTCAGTAATGTAAACGCCATCGGTGTAAGACGTCTCCTTCACTATGTCCTCGGAACCTTATAGATAATTCCACGGTCCTCGCTTCACCACCCAGTCACGTATTGGTATGTGTGTGTGTGTGAGTGAGAATGCACGGTATAGGGTTTCATCATGTGCTTGTCTGTGTACAAACATACGTCTGCATACTTCAAAGATCTTCCAAATAATGAATGTTCCATCGGTGTGAGCCCACCAAGTTAGTAGTGGTGTGACGTCACAGCAGCAACCGTTCAACGGTAGGAGAGCTAGATGTTTACTCCACGGCGTGTGGCTGAGTAATGCGTATTCATCGGTGTGTCCTCACCTCTCTCTCGATGAGGAGATGACTATGACGTAACACATCGCTGTACCCTCGCTGTCGATGGTGACGCGCAGGCGGCGAGGACTGTGTTAACGTCTGTCCTGTACGAGAGCGCAATAAACACTGTTTGTTCGTATCGACTTCTGCTAACGCGTCCAGTTGGGAGGTTGGGTTGGCACATGTAGCGGAGAGGTGGGGTTGGCTATGACGTCTTGACGGACCCGATCAGACTGTATTCAAGAAGCGGACGAGTGTTGCTTGTGTTAGTTTACATCATGTGAGTTGGTATCATAGAAACGTATCATAGGAAATGTATTCCTGTGACTGTGGTAAATCTTTCACTCGTAGTGATAATCTTCGTCGGCATTAGCTCCAGATTTGCCAAGGAGGGCCTTCAGTGAAGCGGATGAGAGTGGACAATGCAATATCTATCTATGTATACATGCATTTGTTATAATGTGACAATTCCTATGACCCAAGTGAATTCTCACCGAAGAACCATGAGTCATAAAAATAATGCATGTGTTCAGTTGTCTGAAGGTGTTCAAATTATAACGAATGAATTCAATTGCCGCATTGCTACATACAGGGTGGAGAGTTCGATTGTATCCACTGACTACATGTCATTTTTCAATGAGATTAGGCAGAAGGGTCATTGAATTACTGGAATCGGCCATCAGGATTCATAAAAGCATCAAGGTGAATATGGAAGTTTTTGGGAATTACATTCTTCAGACTCAAGATTCGAGGGACACGAAGTCATTTAATTCCCAAAATAAAATAGTGGACCAATCTTCTGATCTGACTGCCGTTTTTGATGGATTCCGCGATGTAATTGTGGCTCAAACGACTGAATTCCAGAAACGTGACTCAGATAATTATTTTTTGTAAATTCCAAAGAGATTGAATGGTAATATTTTTTTTTTGTAATTTAGGTTGGACTTGTGAAAAAATTATGATTTTTGAGGTAAACATCAATAAATACAGTCCACTGGGAGGACGTTCATATGTGAAGCTGCCCGAATGCATTGAATGGAGGAAAGCTGTCGTGAATGTTCGTAACGAAGGTCAACACTGTTTTGCTTGGGCTATAACATCAGCATCGTATCCTGCAAATGGTATGATGATGACGACTATGACGATAGTCATAAATTTATGACTGATCCGTTGGAGAAGTTGGGTGCTAATTTGACCTCTGATCAATGTTTGGAGATGCATAAACATTTCCCACAAATTGAGAAATTCAATTTGATGAGACAGAAAGGTGTATTTTCATATAGTTTCGTTGATGGCATTGACAAATTGAATTATTCATCACTTCCGACAGAAATTGCTATTACGTGATATTTTTGAAAACTGTCGCACCACAAGTTTAGAGATATATAACTTAGATCTGGCACATTATTACACTGCACCTGGATTATCTTGGGATGCTATGTTGAAGTATACGAATTGAATTGGAATTACTGACATTGATATGATTCACTTTTTTCAAAAAGGTATATGAGGTGGAATTAGTCAGTGTAGTGAAAGGAAACATATAGCAAATAATGAATTTTAACCAAAATATAATCCCAATGAACCTTCCACATCCATTACATATTTAGATGCAACAAATCTATACGGCCATAGTATGTCACAACCTCTACCAACAAGTGAATTTACATGGTTGCACCTAATGAAATTCCTAATCTTGATGTGATAAATGTGAGTGCTGATAGTCCGTATGGGTATGTGTTTGAAGTGGACATTCATTATCCACAAGAGTTGCATGATAAACATTCTGATCTTCCTTTTTTAGTCGAAAAATTAATACCACCTCGTACACAATCGAAAATTCCCAAATTAATTCCAAATTTGAGTGATAGAAGAAAATATATTGTTCATTATAGAAATCTACAGCAAGTCATCAAAAATGGTTTAATTGTAATGAATACACATAGAGTATTGAAATTCAAAGAATCACGTTGGATGAAACCCTATATAGATCTTAATACTGAAATGCGTAATAGGTCTAACAACAAATCTGTTAAAGATTTCTATAAACTAACGAATAATGCGGTATATGGAAAGATAATGGAGAATGTAGATAACATAATTGATGTTAGATTCGTTACATATTGGGAAAATATAAAGAAAAATATAGGTGCCATCTCATATCCAGACCAAATTTCAAAAATTGTTCAATTTTCACAGAAAATTTCGTCGCCATTCAATTGAATGAAGTTGAAGTCCATTATAATAAACCATTATATTTGGGATTTTCTATATTAGAATTATCTAAAACAGTCATGTACGACTTTTTCTATGGATGCATCAAACAACATTTTGGTGAAAATGTCTCTTTACTTTACACAGATACCGACTCACTCATTCTGAAAGTAAATACAGAGAATTTTTATGAATTCATGAAAACTAACATAAGTTGCCTTGTCTGTCAATAAAATTCTGGAGGAAAATGCGATATCATTTTGTCCTTCACCTTAGAACCAGTATGAAAATCCTTTTCCAATATCGAAATCTCTTCATTTAATAGTAACTTTTTCTCGAAAACGATAATAAATTCTATCGAAATATTGGAATAACTTGTGTTATAAGAATAGGTACACTTCCGTTTTGCTGATTACCCAAAGACACTTTCGAAGTTTTCCTCTCAACTAGTCAGCAAAAACTATCCTAGGCTTATCTCAATAATGATAAAATACTATACAGTACTTCTTACGATAAATCAAGATGAAAAGTAATCAAAATAATAAAAAAATAGAGATGCACAAGAAAATTAAACCAATACAGTGAATTTTTCTTGAAAATAATTTGCAGATCTTACTAATCACTACAGAAATCAATAATCAGAAAACAAAAATCCCGTTCAACCCGAGTTGAATACTTTTGTACAATCTGTATAGGTTGAGCAGTTGAGTTACATTATTAGTAAAGAGTTATTTCGATGAAATATTACTTTCATAAGGAATGAAAAATTTAGGAAAATATATATCGGGAAAAATAATGATTTTTGATGCATTAGTTTCTTCTCGTTCTTCAACAGATTAGGATCTAGTCGAAAAATAACTTTCGACTACTTTGCGAATTAAATTTCTTTCATATTCCCAAACTTCGACTTCAACTCGAAACTTTGATTCAAAACTGGAAATTTTGCGGGACTCTGTACAGCAGTCGCCCAGTCATGCCGTTATCCCATTCTCGCTGCCATTCTTTCGTGATCCATTCCTTTATCCTCTTTCTCTCGTCGCTCTTGCTACTAATTTTTTCACATTCCACTAAATACTATCCCTTCTTGTGCCTTTCGTGGCCTCCTTGTATGCTTCTTCATTTCCAGGATTGTCGTTTTTATGTCCTTTTCGCCACCCTTTTGTTCTTCACTCGTGTGCTTTCATCCTTTCCATCGCCATGGCGGAGTCACTAATCACTCTAACATTTTCATTCATACCCTGAAACGGCAGAACATGTGATCGAGAGACGGACATAGATTTGGGTGGAGAGAATGGAAAGATCTGCTGGAACAAGAAAAGGGAGGAATGCAGTTGAGAGATAGGAATGGAACGAGAAATGAATGGATACGCGTTGCGAATGAGTGTAGGAAGGGATGAGCGAGACGAATGAGAGGCAAGCTACCAGTTTGCCAAGATTGGAATGGCGGCAATCTTCCCAATCTGAGCAGACCTTCGGAGTACACATAATTTTTTGTGAAACTCTAATGATCTGGCAAAATGCATGTACATAACAAATAATACCGGACTTGTATTGTTGAAAATAGGAAAAAATATTTATTTGTATTTAAATCATGATGAGCTGAAAAAGGCAGTATTTATTTTTTTATGGACTAGTTTGTGTTTATCTTTACTTTACCTTACTTAGAATCGTTTACTCAAGTTCAAATAAGATACTATTGTAATGTAATACTGTAACATTAGTAATGTTAGTTATTGAAAACCGATATATAAATAAAGCTGGTATTTCCAATCAGCTCTCAAAATCTTTGTTACTATATTTTGTAATTAATAAGGGCGAAACAAAACTAATCTCCAGAACTACCTAATATTTTCTTCAGATAGGAAAAGGAGTCGGTACTTCGAAGGAAAGATATTTCCATTCTTAATACAACTTTGTTTTCGTTTTGCATTTCTATGGCTATGTTCTCGAAAAATGAGAATAGAGTTTGTTGAACAATCAAATTCGGCCCTTGTTTGTATTTTCTTTCTGTATTATAATAATAATAATGTATTTGCCATCAACGATACATAAAATTACAATTATTCAATCTAATTCAGCCAATAGATCGGTTTGTTGCTCATGAAAGGTATGACCTTGTGCTAAAGCAAGTTAAATAATCAATCAATGAACGTTGTGAAGTGGGAAATATAATATGTGATATGTTAACATAGAAAATTATGAAGATATATAATTTGAAATGTATAAATGTGAAATAGTAATATGAAGACACGCCTAAATATGAATTTTGAATGTTTCAATGTAAAATATGTGTAGTTAATCCTCAAATTGAATTAAAATAAAGAAGTCTATTCCATTCAAGAATTGCTTGTCAGGCTAGCAATGAGTAGCTCCATTTTATGTAAGAAATTGCTTCCTTCCATGTTATCCAACCTCACCACGTCTCTATACTGCTCCATCAGATGCTCCCACTTTCTCTCCGTCACCAAACGACTAGTATGCCCGCATTAGGTTCGCACCTCACAGCTATGATTCTATCTCCACCACGTGGATGATGAGAGGCGTCCGACAGACGGCGTCGTATCCATGAGTCACGATTTGTAATTATACACAGGACTGCGTAGGGCTGTTCAGGGTGTTCCAGTGGAAAGTTAACAAGGGGTCTTTCATTTCATTGGCTATGGTGTCTAGAACGTACTCCGTGCGCTTGCGCATTATGGAATGCTGGGATTGCTGCACCATTTGGTCGGGAAGGATTTGCGATTTCGTCATTTCTAGGAGCTCGTACCTATCTGCTACCATGTGACCTGTAATCATCCGTTTCTTGGAAGGACCGAAAGGTCCTTTAGCGGGATGAGGAAACGAATGATGAGTATTCTTATGATGAACCTCACTCAACAACTGATGTAGAAAATGCTCCAGAACATGATCGTGGTAGCTCTTCGACAAAGCGGGTTTCTGCTGCTTCTTGTCACCTGTCGTGAACTTCCTCAATGCGATTATCAACTGGACCCCAGGCAGAACAGTCGCCTTAATCTGGTTACTGACTATCATGTGCGGGATGGGGGCCTGCAGTTGGATCGCCTCTTTGGCTAACTGGTTGAACAGCTCCTTGCAGAAGATAACATTCTGGGCGACTTCAGTTTCTGTTGCCAGTGCATGCCCGGGTTGGAGATAGGCGGATCGGTGCCGAGGAGGTTCAGGTTGACGCTGCAGAGATCTTCTTGGTATTTTCGGCAAAGCACCTCAATGTATAATGTATGCAACACCTTGCAATTTGGTTGGTATTGAAACTCTGAGAGCGCTCTTAGCTTTGGCTAGGGCAGGACTACCAGGTAAAGGACTACTTGGTGAACTATTGACCTTTTCTTCGTCTTCAGGTTTCGTTATTTCGAATGTACCAGTTTGCAGATACTTGGAATTAGTCGTTCGGTAGCTGAGATCTCCAATTATCGTTTCAGACACCTTCTTCAATCGCTAATTCTGTCTGAGCCTCAAGAGTTCTATGTGGAAGTCTAGAGTTGTTCGATTTCTGGCAGCTTCTGTTTGGGAAGTCTTAATTTTTTCTGCCCCAGCAAAAAGTATGCTGGCCGCTCCTGCAAGTGTCTTCTGTCATAAATCTGAACCATAGGCTTTGTTTCTAGATGCTCCTGCTGCACAGGATACAGAACAAGATAACGTTTCTCTTTAGCAATAGCTAAAACGTCAGCCAACACACACATTTCCTGCAGATCACTCCTTATCTTGGTTCGTACTGAGTCCCACGGCCACAGTGAAGATTGGAAAGCATCTTTACTCACTGTGTCAGATTGAGTGGTTTGCACATCGCAAGATATACTTAATCAGTAGCTTTTTATTATGAGAAGGATGATGTGTATGCGTACAAATTGCGATTTTCAGTTATGTCATTATACTTTCTTTCAAACGGTGTCAATGGAAATATTGTTCTCGAAATGTTGAAATAACTCAAATGAAGGCGAATTTGACCGCCACGTGCAATTCTGGAATATTCCAGCGACATGATGAATAGGAACAGAAATTTGACGTACAAATCTGTCTTTTTTAATGCTACTCGACACAACTGTCGATACTAGAGCACTTCATTAACTTCTGAAAAACTTACAGAACAACTTTCTGAAATTAATATGTAAGCTGGGGCTTCAAAGGAAAAAGGAAAAGTGAGTTATTCGACGCTGGCTTGTCTTGATGATTTATTCTTACAAGGAAATTTTCAAGTGACTTAACAAATGGCAAATAGAGAAGATTGTGGTAAAAAATGTCAAATTTCTAGTGCAAATGTCAAATGGTACCTGACACACTCAATATTACCAAGACTTGATTTAAAATATGAGTGCTGGGATTGAAGAAATCCTCTACTGATTTGAGGAGTATTCCCAATCGATAAAACCCGTCGTTCATGCTGCCATGGAAACACGAACAACCTCGGAAGAATGTGAAACGAAGAAGAATATTGCCTTTTATCTAAATGAAAATGATCCTCTCTACTGTTTTCATTGAAATGTATTACTGATTTTTCTCCTTTTAGAAGAAACGACAGTTATACCGAATGATGTAAGTATGTATACACGACGTAGAAAAGGATTGTATTTTTCTCCAAACTGAATTGGATAAGCATTAGATCAATACACATTTTGTAATATTTTTGAAAATTTTAAAGCGATTGGAATTGAAAAAGGAATATGATAAAGTAAATTACCAAAGGAAGAAAGGGAGGAAGAGAATATCTACAATGAAATCTTCTTGTAAGTTTTCCATATTTTTTTGATGATGTAGAAGTAGAAAGCAAACAGCATTTTTTCCAAAAATGTATATCCATACTGTCCAATCTAATGAAGATTTTGAATGAAATTTCAGATATCCTTTCTCAATGGCTATCGTTTGTATTTTTCGACTGGAGACGTAAAGGATTTATATAAGCCTGAGGTGTTTAAATGAACATCACATTAGTCAGTTTCGATTGTTGGGTATATATCATTTGCAAAAAAAGCAGGGTTTTTGGTAAAACAGATTCTGTTTTGAACTTAATTAAAACAAGATAATAATGATATAGATAATGCACCAAAAACTAAAAAATTATTCGAAAGATCCTGTGTTGCAGTCATTACACCACTCTCCTATTCCTACGGAATAGATTAGATAAAAAAGTAATAAAATCATTGGGCGTAACGTAACTTGGGTAAATATGTAAATACCCAACAATTCTGTTAATTTTTATGTTATTTATACCGTGGATTGCTGAGAAGAGTGATGTGATGATTGCTACCTAGGACTTTCCGAATAATTTTTCAGTTTGCAGTACTTCATCTACACCATTATCTTTTTTTTTTTTCAATAAAACCTTTCAATTTCATTTTTTTCTACTCATTGCATTTCCAAGTTTTTAGTTTCTAATTTTGTAACTATATTCTTCTCATTCTTAGTTTTCGAGATATACCCTGTCAAATTTTGTAAGATGTCATTTTCTTTTTTCCATGGCAATAAACGATATTTTTCCATATTCCATTGTAAAATTTCTTCTGTTGATTTTGGCGTCTTATCAGAGTTTGTTTGATTTCTATAAATTTATTTTTGGCTGGCCTGAGACAGGTATTTCCAACCGGTAATATATTCTGAGTTGTCTGGACATCAGAATTTTCACAGGAGATTGAAATCACTTTCAGTTCTCAAAAATGAAATAATTTATTTAAATAAATGAAATATATCATTGAAAATTGAACAATACCTATCACTAATGAAAGAATAAAATAATTCATTAAAACCAAAAAACAATATCAAATTCAATAAAAACTAAAAAGAGAAATTCTGTAAGATTCCAGATGCTGAACTCTACGTAAAAGTAGTAACCTCATTAAGATAGGATCATATCGCTTCTCCTGTAGAACAGCAAATTAGGAACTCGCGTTCCCTGGGGTTTCAGTACGTCTTCTTTTTGCACGGTCTTATCCGAAAAATCGTCGTACCTAATCCAGCAATAATTGTAGCCGACGTGAAAGGCATCGGTCACGTAGTGTCCAATGTTGGCATTTTTGCCTTCGTGGTAAACGACGGCGAATAGCTTGTATTCTCTCTCTCTTGGAGACTGTATTTCCGACAATATCAAAGTCGAATCAAACTTCAAATTGAATTCAAAATCAAAAGTCTTGGTAATCTTCGTGCAACGGTCGTTGCATGATTTGAAAAACTTCAGATGCAAAATAAGGATAACGGGAAGTTTGCAGAGCGTAATTTGCTCCTAAGCTTCGACCTTCTCGTTTGTTTTCGACGATGTCACTCCCTCTAAAATGTTTTTGGAGACAGCGCTTCTCTGACGGTCTTCACTTTCTCAATGTTGAGGGCAGGGTGAGGAAAGGCTGGGTATTCTCGGTAATGTGGTCCACGTTGCGATGAATGCTCGACTTTAGTTGCTCTCCGAAGATGTCACTTATCGGTGTATTGGTGAAGTCGATCCTTCTGGTTGGATGTCCTTCATTTTTCGATCCTATTATATTCCATACATTATTTGAATCATTGCTGAAAGCAGAGTCAACGAGAGGTTTTTCATCTTTGATATAATATTCAACCAACTCATTCAGCTCAAACATTGCATCATTGAGTCCATTCAAAAGAAAACCTAGAAACTCTTCTGCATCTTGTTGTCTACCATCGATCCAGTCAGTTCGCATGTTATGCAACATTTTATAAATCCATGTCAAACCGAATGGGATGCCAGTGTTGATTGAAACTTTTTGGTCATTCTTGGAATTTTTATCTACTCTCCCGTCTTTCGTCGAAAAGTAGGAAGGTAGGTGAACAAACTGTTCCACAAAACGGCACATTCCAAATATAACTGGTGTAGACGTCATTCTCTGGTTCGAAGAGATGTTTTTACTCAGACTGTTTAGTAAGTTGTAGAGTGGTGGACATGCGATCAGGGCTTGCAAAATAGAGTTGACATAACAGTGATTGTTTTGATTGAGCAGACCCCTTGGCTGCAAGTTCCCTGTCCTACCGTCGATCATATATGTAGATAGAAGCATGCCCATCCTATAACAGTCTGGAACTACAAACTGGTGGGACCTTCTGGAGAGTTTGAAGGGGCATGAGGGAAGATTGTCGTTGAACACGGTTTCGGCATCCTGGTCAGTAGCGATTTCGTCAAAATTGTTGACGGGCGAATGATGGAAGATCATAGTGTGCGGGAAGTTGGCAAAAGGTGGAGATTCGGCTGTTTGTTGAATCACTATACATTTTTCTGGATTTGAACATTTTTTTTCTTCTGCATGTATCCTTTTATGATGTTGAAACTGCTAGTGTTGAGTTTGCCTGTTAAGTCTTCTTCTACAATTTTTTTAGAACTGAAGTCTGATTTACTCTCATTAACGTTTGGATAATTTTTAACAGAAGAAGCTGGGGAGATATCCGTAGTATCAGACCAGTTCAGTGGGCTAAAGAAAATTTCATCAAGACTATAAGAAGGAGAAATGGTGCCAAGGATTGATGCAGTATTTCCTCTCTGAATTGCAATGCTGATTCATTGATCTTGCTCTAGAATCTGTAATTAGTTTTCGACCTATATCTCTGAAAAAATCGGAAGCAAAGGAACCAAAGCTACCAAATATTTCAGTGGCAATTGGATAGAAAATTATCGATATTCTAGACAAATATATTTCCGCTATTTCATTTTCTCGGCATATTCAGCGGCCTCACCAGATGTTTGCGAAATTGAATTGAGATGAGAGCGAGCCAAGGTATCAACACAGGTGAAGTCCCAAACCAAAGGTTTTCCATGTCTCCAAGGAATGAGAGACATTCCATCAGGACGTTTTCCATCATCTTGGCTAATTCCAAGAGGTTCAATTACAGAAGGGATAATGGCTGTTGACAATGCTCGTTTAATTATGTCATTCACTGCATAATGTTGGGAGAAGCGACCTGCACTAAATTTACAACTGAGGCCATGAGTACCATTTTCATCAACAACGAAACCGTACCGACATTGGTGATTAACCCAAATCAAACATCCCAAACGAATACCTATTGAAATTCTGAAACTTTCGTCGTCTAATAATGTTCCTAACGAAGCAACGGGAAGTGCTTTGAGCCAGGCGCCAGATTCCTTAGTTGTTATAGCTTTGAGGCGAGCTGGATCTGTAAGGGAGTCCTTAGTTGCAGCCATGAGATCTGTAGATAACATCTGCAATAAAGGAAGATCCCAAGATTTTTGAGAGCCCTTGTTATCAGGTATTGGTACATTTGATTTTTCCATCCATATTTTTTCAGCTTCCAAATAAAATTAATCATCAATATCAAAGAAGAATTTTGGTAAAATAGAATGAATCAGATGCTTTACACTATTGAAGGAGGAGAGAAAAGCTGGTGAAGCAAGTGAAGATGATTGTCGGATGCCAATACCACTTGGATTCACTGGAAGCGAAGCTTGGATCCATGATTCGTTTTTGAAGTTATTATTTGTTATTTGTTCCAAGATTCTTCGAAGTGCTGAATCGAATTGTGCTAATTCTTTTCGACATCGCCATGTAGGGTTACTCTTTAGGGTATATATTAATTTAGGAATTGCTAAAGAATGCTTGAGTAAAAAGTATCCAATGTGAGCAGGAAGGCTCTTGATATGTGAGGCCATCAAATTTAGGGAAGTTGTTTTTCGACTTAAACATTCAGCCAAAGATTCTACTGAAAGTGGTGCACCAAGTAGAGTCAATTCGTGCCTATTAATTGTTCTTATTCCAGGAGTTGAAATTTTTCTATTACAGATGCATCTTGTGAATTTAAAAATAATATTTCACATTTTTCAAAATTCAATTTTAATCCAATTTCTTCAGAGGACGATAATATATTTTTTAACTGACTGAAAACTATATCCGGGTGACCACCTATAGACCCATGATCCAAGTACCAACAGTTGAAATCAGTTCGAATTGATTTCGTCAGACGATCGATGGATAAAGCAGAAAAGTGCAGGACCCAGGGGATCTCCTTGTTGAACTCCTCTTTCCGACATGATGACATTGTCTTCAAAATTCAAAAAAGTTGGCTTTTGATAACACTGACTGATGAAGTGGAAAAGATAAGGTGTTAGATCCATTATTCTTTCTAAAAATAATCGTCGTGAATCAGAGTATTTTGTTGGAGTGTTTCGATGAATTTATAAAGTTAAATGCAGTGCATTTCTTCAATGTCCCCCCTTTTATTTTTTGAACTGGTCAACTCAAAAAATTGAAATTTGGGATGATGAAATTAATGCATGAATACTTTATTTCGAAGTGAAATCGACAGATGAAACTTCAAAGATGGGAAAAAAATTAAACGCTAAGGGGGGTTTCGTATCACATCTTTTTGAAGCTGATAACTTGTCATTTTTTCCTTCAATGGCCTAAAGGCATTATCATGTACAGATTCCCAACAGCAGGTAGTGTTTTTGTAGCAACTGTCCCAACGGAGTAGAAATGGTCGATGAATTTGCTCACATAGGTTATCATATCCAGAAATCGCTGTGACAAAGGATACATAAGGGAGTTGAACTTGGAGGAAGAGAACATTCCCAATCCTCATCTCAGGTATCTTCCGCATTTTGCTGTAGAAAATCCCAACAAGCCTAGAAAAAAATCAGGCTGGTCTTTGATACTGTAGCGAAGTCAAGAGCTCTAACGATGCTCTTCTGTCTGGTGCAGATTTGTTGCAGTCATTGATCGCAATTTTATGCGACAAAGGCGATTCGGTTTCTGTGGAGAATTTCGATATTCTAAAATGAGGCTGAGATTATTCGGCATCAAGGTCGTAAAAACAAAAAAATTTACTGAAAAACTAACAAATTTATTCAGAGATAAGCAACATGCAGGTATAACTTGATTCGAAAATTGCTACAGGGAGGGGGATTGTAAAACTCGAGCTGTAAAACTCCGACCAATTATGGTAGAATTCAGTTGCTTGGCAGACCTAAACATTATTTTCTTCAATAAAAGTGTCAGTAAATGTATAGTCTATCCATTCCCAATTGGATCGGCAATAAAAATAAGAGTACAGCCATAAACATTTCTTGCCTGTGACCCCTAGTCGCCCAGATAGTTAGTAAACGTGCTATTAAATGTAGTTGAGGAGTAAAGGCTCGGCTAGCTGGACTGGCTGAATACTAATTTTTTGTCCGTTTCACAACATTTCCTCATCAGTGCCGTGTGTTCGTGGGGTTAGGTGAGGTAGTGAGTGGTTTTGCAAACCGATTTTTGAAAACTTTTTCTAAGGATCAATTACCCTAACACCAAACTGATATTTTTGCACTCGACGCGCGTGCTAACAATGTTAGCATCTTCAAGAGAAGCAAATTGATGCTGAATCTAAAGATAAGGGTTAACTGTTTATATACCTGGAGTTTTTTGGTCCGATGTGGACTTTGTTTGATAAATGATGATTATACTAATTGATTTTTCGGTAATTGACTAGTGGAACCACTACCTGCAAATTAATTTGTCAACAATTAAAAAGCGGAAATACCCGGAAGGATTCCAATGAAGAAGGTATGACTGGCGACCATAAAACAACGTAATTTCAAAAAAGAGTATATTATTGATTCGATGTGTGAAACACGTGGTTATATTCTCTTACGTTTGCCTCCATACACTTGTGTGTTCAATCCAATTGAAATGGTTTGGACCACAATGAAAGAAAGGTTGCGGAAATGTAATCAGTCACCGACTTTGTTTGTAGTGCTTGACTATAAGGCGAGTGAGGACTGAAGTAGGTAAAAGAAGAGAACAAATATTATGTGCAAAGTTCCATAAATCCGATCGTTATTCAACCCGATGATGATTCCACCTTATCCGAATATAGCGAAGAAGAATTTTGATTTTTCTAGCAATTTTGTTGACCTCTATTATTTTGTAAATATATGTTTGACGATAATTCGGTGTGATTGTTTGTGTTTTCCTTGTATTTTAGAGTTTTCGACTCGGAAATCAACTACCTTAAATTTCATGATTACCCATGGTGGAAAAATTCAGTTGAGATACCTTTTTCATGGGGTGATCAATTGCTATGATTTTAAGAATAAGTAACTGAAAAACTACCACTGAAAAATAATATGCCGACGCCAATGTCGAGGCGGGAATTCCTTATTCTCTGTGCTGTTCCAATTGGTATTAGAAATACTATAGCAGTAGTTCTGTAGCGTGTAGTAGTTTTCACGTTCATTCATATCGATTATATTGTGTTATACATTTTTTAATAAAAATGTCATTTCTTTCTTCAATGCTGCTTTGTTTTCAATAAAAATGACAAATTGAAATGTTGGACGTTTCATTTTATGTGGTGTCATAAATAAACACACATTATTCTTTGGTCAATATCGAAGTGATGCTTCTACATCTACTGATTAGTTTAGCTTCCCAAGGTATTGTTAACATTTTCAAATAGAACAAATGGATTTGAAAAATTCACGCGACGTATTGAATAAGTATATGTGATCGACTAATAAGAAATGAAATCAAACTTTGTTCTCAGCGGAAGTTCAGGGAAGAATGATGGGAAAATAATTGAAATTGAAATCACAGAAGTTGAAATTAAATGTGATTTATAATAAAAATCATCTAGTAATCTCAATTTCATCTAAGAATTAAACCAGCGGGAAGACAATATAACATGAAATGATAACTAATAACGATGTTATATGAAATAATGAATATATGAAGATGATCACACTTTTGCATACACAAAAATGTAAGAACTACACGGTCGGTTGGATCGGACGAAAATTTCCTATTTTGAGAAACTAGAATGCCTTTTTTCAGATCGATAATATCGGTGTTTATTTTTTTGAATTATTCGCCATGAAATAGAATTGCCGGATTTTGGCTCTACCGCCTTCATTTCGAATGATATGAAAAGAGTCATGAGAATTTTCAATACTGTTTCATATGGGTTGAAACATGATATTTATATCATGTTTTAGTTTACTAATTTGCAATGGTATGTTTCAATTCACCGTCCACATAACGTTTTAAATACGGATATCTATTATTTTTCATCGACTTTTGTAGTTAGCTATGTATTGAAAAAAATTTGCGGAAACAATTTTCATGATAAAAGGTTTTTTGGGGAAAAAATGATACACAATTTACTGAATTGTATTGTCATAAGAACTAAATGTAGGTATCCAACCAATATCAGAATAATCTGTTAGCAGAAAGGGGGTCAAACTTCAATTACTAAATTCGAGCCAAACAAACTAATAGGGCATACTTAATAAAACTTTTTAAATACATGTGCTTCCCGGCTTATGTCTCCGAAAAAACATTATCAATATTTGTGTATTTCTCAGAAGATAGAAATCGATATCTTAGAATTCCAAGAAATATCAAGTCCTCACATATTTTGAAGATGTGCAAGTAGAGGTGAACGCTCATGCATTCAAGGGATTTTGTATAAAAATATTTGTATTCAACATTCCTGATATTAGATCTCTTCAATTGCTCAAGCAATGAATTGTGAAGTTTCACAGCACATAATTCAAATGATCTATGAAACTGTGTAGTTCGATGTCATGACATAGATAATTTGTTTTTCCCCCATGAAAATTTCATCATCGAGGAGAAGAATTAGTCACAAATGACAGAAATTCTGGGTGATAATCTGTTGAGCATTCCCAAGGTGATTGAAACGTAGGATGGAGAAAAGCAAAACTTCACCACCTCTAATGTTAGAGTGTGATTTTGAGTGAGCCAAGAAGCGGAAGGTTAGTTTGAAGGTGGTTGACAATGTTTCGTGGTGTATTTCATCAGTTTGTACTTCCATTGTCTAATATAATAAAAATTGATTTAAAATCCCTGAAAAAAAACTAAGGAGATCAACCGAAAATAACAATTTCATTGAACAAAAACTGTAGAAGTAACATACAAGCAACAACCAAAAAAAAAATTAAAAATAGAAATATTTATAAAAGTTGTAAATTAAAAAAATATTATTAACAAAAATGAAAGATAAAAATTAAAAGGAAGATAAAAATTAAAAAATTCCAAACCAAGTTATGTCATGACGTTTCGATTGTTAGGATCCACAATCGTCTTCGGGTGATAACTGGACTTATTCCTCCGAGATCCACTTCATTGGTTTTAGCGGGAGATGGCCGTTTGGCGGGAGTTGGTCGTTTTTCTCTTGATTAGAGGTTTCCATATGTTACGTATCTCTACGCTAGCTTGACTGAATGCGTTGTTGGACAACATATACGAGGCTTCTTTAAATATTCTCCTGAACCAGTGTTCTTCTTTGTGATTGAATTCAGCTTGAGCCCACTTGATGTTGTGTTTGCTCCCAAAATTCAATACACAAACTTCATAAAAATTATCAACATGTCTTACCTCACAGAAATATTGAAAAAGTAAAATTAACGAGAAGAGTAAGAGGCAGAAAAAATCATTAATATTAGTAGATTAATATAAGTAAAACTTTCCATATATCAATCATGTAAAATGAATCCGAAATTGATCAAAACACAACACGCGATGGATATCAAATAAAAATGTAACAGGTAAATGTGACATTTCTTGGAAAGGATTATGAGTATTTCACATATTAGAACCTGGCAAGGTACCTATTAGTGAGACGGATAGTGCCAGTGAGATATTAGCATAAATATATAGTTGAACTGTAATAAAGGACAGTTTCAGTATATTTTCATAAGAATTGGTAAAGCGGCAAACAACATGCAGCAAAGGGAAGAGAAACAATTATCCAGAAAGTTAATGATTTGAAACAGTATATTGCTTTCATGTATCCAGTGCTGAGAGATTTAACAATTCTACCTCTCATGTTATCTCCAGCACAAATAACTGAGCATAGAGTGACAACATTCGCATATGATTTGGTACCTGATTATCTGAGAACAAAACTTGAACCACTAGCAGAAACCAAAATGATGCAATTAGAAATCAAAGCATTAGGTCTACAGTATGATAATGCACAGAAACAAATAGCCACATATCAGAAGGTTGTCATTCACGTATGGAATATTGTTAACAAAGCAAGGGAAGAATGGGAAGTTGAATTTTGTTGAGCATTTCCCCTAGATGGAGCTTCAAGTGTTGCCGATACCCATCTCATGGTTGCTGCTGTAGGTATGCGCAACGGCCTCGAGATGGGACCCAATCCAAATGAACAACCCACCCTACTGCAGGTGGAATGATAGTAGCTCCACCAGGAAAACAGGGTGCCCACCAGGCCAAGGACAGCTATCAAAACAAATATAAAAAGTGCGGATCGAAAGTAGCTATTTAAAAGTTTCATGAGTTATAGTTAAATAAGTTATATTTATAAATATAATTTTCCAGTTCATCCATTTTAAGGGATGAACTACATCGCCAAGCTATGGAAGAAATCGATCGAGCAGCGATTAATGATTCTCTGATGTCATGGAGTACCGGCTTCCGAGTCTTTCCACCGTTTGCTTCCCACATGGGAGAAAAATGATAGTGGATGATAAGTTGAGTAAAAAGTGTCATTGCAAAAGTACTCTACTACTCATCTCTCTCATCTCTCATCAGTATTGTCTTCAACTTGTTGATATATAACCCTCTTTCCTTTTGTCATCTGCTACTGTAAAGCTGTCAAATTTGACTTTTTTTTTCAAACATCCATTAGGTGTGTAAATAACATTAAACCAAAATAACTATAACAATTCACAACAGAACATCATAACATTTATTGATTCATCTCAATAATTTTATACACTTAATGATAGCACGGGGTTATACAGATAACCCCGTGCTATCATTTTGTCCTTAAACATCTGACTGAGACAGTTTCACTTCTTTCGTTTGGTGAATCGGTGCCCCGTCAAGCTGATACCACAAATTTCGTCCAAAACTTAGAGACAGATCATTCAAAATTTCAGACAACTGAATTTCTGTACATGTCTGCGTTCAAATTTTCTGTAAAAATATATGGTCCAATTATTCGGTTATGTAATAACACACACCACACATATGTCTTGAATGAATATTGGTCACGGCATTCTATTATAAAATTCGACGTGAAAGTGTTATAAGAGTAGGTACACTTCCGTTTTGCTGATTACCCGAAGATACTTCCGAAGTTTTCTTCCCAACTAGTCAGCAAAGACTATCATCCGAGGCTTATCTCATTAATGATAAAATACTATACAGTACTTCTTACGATATGTCGAGATGAAAAGTAATCAAAATAATGAAAAATAAAATAGAAATGTACAATAAAATTAAACCAATACAGTGAATTTTTCTTGACAATAATTTGCAGATCTTACTAATCACTACAGAGATCAATAATCGGAAAACAAAAATCCCGTTCAACCCGAGTTGAATACTTTTGTAGAATCTGTATAGGTTAAACAGTAATCGTAGTTTACCTATCAAATACGACACCAACCCATAAAAAAAAGTACATCAACAAAAAGTTAAAATCATGAATCTCCAATTCTATTTCAAGAGACTTGAATAACAATCCGAAATATAAGTAATATAGTCTAATTGGAAATTTGTTAATTCCAAATTGAAGAAAATTCACGATAACTACCAGTTCGTTTAAGGAATTTAAGAATACAGTGTGTCAATTTGAAAACTTCCCACCCTCAATATCTCCCTTCCAGTACATAATATGAAAAAATGGTCAGACAGGTCAACTTTATTTGCAAGGGGGACACTCTGAATGAATATTTTCAACCCTCGGGGTTCAACCCCCTTGGAGGGGTGGATGTTACCCTCAGAATTTCAAATGGAAAGGGGGGTCAAGTGGCACATCATTTTGAAGGGCATTCAATTCTCTTGCCAATGATACCTTTTTCATTAGTTTTTGATGAGCAGTTTTTGAACAATAACGTTCCAAACGAACGGTGATTAGAAGTGAATAAGAATAAATGATTAAAACTCGCCCGCACTAGATGTTTGGTATTCAGGTTGGTATTCAAAACAAATGATTGTAATGGACTATTGGAAAAGGTGAGCATCGTACTAGGTAGCATCGTTCCAACCCTTGAGTAATATTCGAATTCGTGGATGTGAGAGGAATGTAGAACTACTTAGTTAACGAAATACGCATCGAGTGCAAACAAAAAATACTAAATTGCAAAAAACAAATTTCAACCATCTTGTTACGCTTTATCTGATAATATGTTCAAAGTGTTGTCCATTCTGCTCTAAACAGTAATACAGTCTGTTTTCGAACTCCTCTCGAACATTTTGGAAAACTTCACCACTAATTGACCGGCATGCTGCTGTAATTCGTCCTTTGAGGTCATCCATATCAGTGGGCTGTGTTTTATAAACGACAGATTTGAGATATCCCCAAAGAAAAAATCTAATGGAGTCAAATCCGGTGATCTCGGTGGCCACTCAATTGATCCCCTTCTGCCAATCCATCTCTCCCGGAATCGCTCGTTCAACCATTGTCGGACGGGGCGAAAATAATGAGGTGGCGCACCGTCCTGTTGGAAATGTAACAAATCTTCCTGCAACAGTAAATTACCGTGTGCATCAATTTGAGTTTCGAGCTCGTGAGTTATAAGTGGATCGATAGGTGCTTGAAGCATATCTAGGTACAGATCACCATTCAAGTTTTCTTCAAAAAATAAAGGTCCGATAATGGCATTTCCAAGAATACCAGCCCAAACATTAACTTTTTGTGGGTGTTGTGTATGTCCTTCTCGAAAATTGTGAGGGTTTTCGTCACTCCAATAGCGACAATTTTGCCTATTAACATTGCCATTCAGGAAAAATGAACATTCATCACTGAAACAGATATTGAACAGAAGATTAGGTAAAGCATTGATTCGAAGAGTCATGATTTCACAGAATTCTATTCTTCTGTCATAATCATCCTCATGGAGCTCGTGGAGAATCTGCATTTTATATGGATGAAATTTGTGCATTTTCAGTGCTTTCCTTACAGTCTCGTGTGACATTCCCGTCTGTTCTGCTACTGATCGTAAGGAGCTAGTCGGCTCTGCAGCAAATGTTCCCAACACCTCAATTTGAGCATCCTCATTCAGTACTCTGGGGTTATTCCTTTTTTTATTCTTCACCGAACCAGTTTCGGAAAACTTTGTCACCAAATCAAGCACATACCGGTGACTTATATTAAGATTTGGATTTCTTTCATTAAAAAGAGATGCCGCCCTTCGTGCGCACTTGCCCACCTCTCCATAAATAAAAATTATTTCAATTCGGTCTTGGATAGTGTAAACCATTCTTACAATTTATACACTTTCTAAGGTATCGCTGATCAGCTCAACAAATGAAACTGAAATGATAGTACTACCAAATGGCTTGAATGCGATGAACACCTTTTTTGCTCAAAAAACGATACTTTTTATAGCAGAAGTAACAAAAAAGGGATAAGAGTTTTAAATCCGATAATAAACCCAAATGAAAGTCACCGAAATCAGATAACTAATTAATGTAAATTTTTTGAGGCTTGTCTAATTTTACCCCTGATGGAAAGTTGAAAAGCTGACCCGTCATCACAAGTTTTACTTATAAGAGAGTCAATAAATTGTATTTCTTTGCATACTAACTTGATAACCAGGCATTTTAGTATAGGCCAATTCTAATTACTTCTATTAGTTTAGAACTACATTTTCGGATACTGCTGATCGGAAAATAATAAATGAGGGCACCGTCGGCAAGCGAATTGAATGCCCTTCAAAATGATGTGCCACTTGACCCCCCTTTCCATTTGAAATTCTGAGGGTAACATCCACCCCTCCTAGGGGGTTGAACCCCGAGGGTTGAAAATATTCATTCAGAGTGTCCCCCTTGCAAATAAAGTTGACCTGTCTGACCATTTTTTCATATTATGTACTGGAAGGGAGATATTGAGGGTGGGAAGTTTTCAAATTGACACACTGTATGTAGGAGACCAAATTGAGCTGTGAATACTCGATTGAAGATTGTATGTTTCCATTGATGTCAATGAATTATTCTGAGATGATGAACAAAATAAGCCGAGGTCATGCAAAATTCAGAATAATGAGAATTCTAGATTCGTTACTATGGATAAATAGAATCGATTCTAAGGGCCGGTTCCATAACACAACACAAAAAAAAAATATTTTTTGAATGTTTCCTACACTAAATCAGTCAATTTCTACTAATTTTGGGGTGATAAAAACGAAAATAACAATGAAAAATTTTTATTAGCTCTGGTTTTTGAGATACACACTACTTAATCTTAAAGAGTAGTTATACTATACGTGAAAAGTGAAAGTACATAAAACAATATTGTTATGTTTCTTTTAGAATATTTTAAGTACAAAATTAATGAAAAAAACATTATTCTTAGTGTTTTGACAAATAAAAGAAGTTTGTACCACCAAATTTCAATTAAGTCCATCCGATTCATTGTAAGATCGCTGTCGTTTAGCTTGTCTTTTATAAAACACTTCTGGAGTATCCTTACACACAGACCAGCAGTAGTCTGCAAGCATTGCTTCATTCCAACGGCCTTGATATCTCTGTTCCATTAAGGCAATGTCTTGATGGAATCTTTCTCCATGTTCGTCACTCACAGCTCCACAGTTTTGTGGGAAGAAATTAAGATGAGAGTGAAGAAAATGAATTTTTAAGGACATGTTGCATCCAAGTTGGTGGTAAGCTTGAAGAAGCTCTTTAACCAATGCTGTGAAGTTATCATCTCTTTTGTTACCTGAAAACCCATGTACAACCCCCTTAAAGGCTTCCCAGGCTCTTTTTTCATTTCCTGTTAAAATCATGTCAAAAGCATCGATATAATTGATGTTAAAGTCTCCTTTAAGAGCTGAAGTTGTCTTTATGCTTAAAGTCGGTTTCATAATGGATTTTTAAAGGCTCCTTTATGCTAAAGCGTCGATTTCGCGACTTTTGCTCGCAAAAGGAGGCCTTTTGTCAACATAACCTCCAATAAATTTCAGTTCCTTCTGAACATTGAAATGAATTATCGTCGATTTGAGTTGATTTCTTCAGATGAAGATGAGGACGAAAATTATTTGGATTTGAGGAAAGTGAAGGTCTACAGGAAAAGGAGATTATACCTGACTACATATAGTGAGAATGAATATTATGATAGGTTTCGCCTAAGAAAAAATACAGTTGTTTCATTATTGGAGCAAATAGAAAACGTTCTTGCACCTCGTACCAATAGGTATGTCACCATTTACATCCATGATATATGATATATTGTTCAAGGATGATTTGATATAATATATCATCTATACCATTTTCATATTTGAAATTTTCAGGGGAGGAGCTATTAAACCGATGCAACAGCTGCTATTAACGCTCCGATTTTTTGCAACGGGAAACTTCCTAATAACTGCGGGAGATTTCATGGGAATTTCACAAACTTCCGCATGTAGGATAGTAAAAAAGGTGGCATGTGCTATAGCAGGTCTAAAGAAAAGGTACATAAACATGAGATCTACCAGGGAAGAGATGGAAAATGATGCTCAAAAATTTTATAGGATAGCAAGATTCCCCAGAGTTATAGGTGCCATCGATTGAACACTGGTTAGAATAGATTCTGTCGGAGATGCCGACGCTGAAATATTCAGGTCTTGCAAAAACTTCTTCGCACTCAATATTCAAACTGTTAGCGATGCAAACCTGAGAATAAAGGACATTGTCGCTCATTGGCCAGGCTCGGCTCATGACCAAACTATTTTTAACAATAGTATTTAGAAGAATGAGTTCGAGCGTCACGAGTATGAGCCATATATTTTGATAGGAGACAGCGGTTATCATCTTGAACCATACTTGATGACTAAGTTGCGCAAGGTTATGAATGAGGCAGAAAATTCATACAATGAATCTATAATCAGAACAAGAAATGTTGTGGAGAGACAATATGGTGTGTGGAAAAAACGATTCCCAGTTCTGAGTTTCGGAATGCGCCTCAAACTTAACACCATTCTGGCCGTCATTATAGCAACAGCGGTTTTACATAATATGGCTATTGATTGGAGCGATGAACCTCTACCTGAGTGGCTTGTCCAAGAAGACATTGAAGTTGAAGAAGAACAAGAAGAAGAAGGAGGAGACCAAGATGACGAAAATGTATTGAACGGAGGCAGAAACATGCAAAGGCTTATAATAAACAATCATTTTGCAAATTTGTGAAGAGATAATTCATATTGAAATTGTACATAGAAAAAATAAAGTTTCATGAAGAATCATTTTTGAAACATTTACTGAATTTGTTTTCGTAACAGCTCGAGTTTTAACAATTCAATTTCAATATTATTTTTCTCCTTCTCCAACTCGTGTATCTCCTGCTCCCTGACATCTTTATTTTTTTTCAATTCCAGTTCGTCCTTCATGGTTTCTGCCATGACTTCGTAATAATTTTCTTTCGCATCTCCTAATGAACTCTGCATAACATGTCGCAGCAGTTTATAAGGATTATAATCCGCCCAGTTGGTAACTTTATCTGAAGCAACCTTCAAATAAATAAATGCTCAACTTGTTCAAGAGCAAGTTTATTTTAACTTACGTTTCTGGAACAACCAGAGAGATTCTTTTTTCCTGTCAGCACATTTTTTGATGGGGGTTTTTGATGGCACGACGGTTTCGCAATTTGCACCTACAATTAATCTCATTGATTTTATTTTAAGAAAATTTGCATCAATATACTAACTTCTTCAGATGGCAGTTTCTCTGCAAGTACCACCTGCAATTTAAAAATCATTGATTAAGCATTCTTTATGAAATAGTCAAACTATAAACATTTAAAACCAATAAAATACATACTCCCATTTCTTCAATAAGCAATGGCGGTTCAATAAGAGAGACATCTGAATCTTTTCTCAGATCTTCATCCATTTTCTCCATAATTATTTCATTTGCCTGAAAAATAAAAAATAAAATAAAAAAAAATTTCATAAATATATTCAAAGATGTTTCAATAATTACTCACATTGTCATCGTCGTTTGGGTTTGTGAGACCTACAACCGTTTTTGCATTCACAATTTTTAGAATCATGTCCAAAACTGGGTCGTCCATCTTCGGTATGAAGAATCCACCACCCGTGCCCTTCTCATATTTTTTTTCTTTCGCCACTTGTTTCCTCGTTTTTGTTTTGAGGTTGTCATACTTTGACTTCAGTTGGTCGACACCTCTGAATTCTAAAGTGTTGGTGTTGAATAAAGCGCAAATCCGTACCCATGCCATTTCCTGCAATTATATCTAATGTTACATAAAATACTCAGATAAGAACAGTCACATTCTTTACAAACTGGAATGAACTCACCTTCGCAGTATTTGAAACCTTGTTTGTTTCTTTGTTCTCTATGAACTTCCTCTCTTCATAGATTTTCTCCACTAACCGCAGCTCCTCTTCCTTACTGAAGGGCGATGCCTTTTTTTTCTTGCAACTGCTTGAAGCCATCAACACGAAAAGAAACAAAGTACTAAAAAATCCAGAGGCAGCGAAGCGCGAAAACGAACCAAAACAACACATTTAACCCCACTTTATATACGCTCAGTGATGCCAACTATCATTCAATGCAAGAAAACCGCACTCTCAGTAAAGGCGACTTCACATTCGATTATGGAACACCTGGGACATTTAAAGCCGACTTTTGAGAAAAGGCGCCTTTTGGTAAAGTGTGCTTTTGACCGATATTATGGAACCGGGCCTTAGCTTCATAAATGAAAAGAACGTATTAAACTATTCATGAGAAAAGCCACGTACAAGTTTTGCTTCAAAAATTCAATCCGCAAAATACATAGAAAATATCAAATTGTCTTGTCTCACAGAAATATTGAAAAATTGTAATTCCGGGGTGAGTGAAAGGTAGAAAAAATCATTGATATAAAAAGAAACCATTGTAACTAAATTTTTCCATATATCAATCATATAAAGTGAACCCAAAATTAATCAAAACCTAACACGTGATGGATAATCTGGTAAAAATATAACAGAAAAATGTGACATTTATTGGAAATTGCTTCACACATTAGTACCTGCCGAGGTACCTATTGGTCAAATGAATTTCAATCTGAATTCAAACGCAGCATAACATATTAGGTAAGTTATTCTCAGAAATTCATGTAAATATTTTCACCAATTTCTGGAGTAGATTTTTTTTAGAGGTTTTATTGATTTTTGAAGTGAATGTAACGATTTTTTTCGATTACAGATGAAGAGAATACTGAAGAGCAAAATGCAGAACTAGATAAGCGTTTAGAGAAAAATATCATTACAGAGAAGCATACCCCTTTGGAGCATTCACTGAAACTTATCTGAACCGGAAAAAAAATTGTTCAGAATGAAAAATATGGAATTCAAAAAATGCTCAGTTGAAATATCTGGCCTTGAAGACAAAACTTTTATGGTGCATTATGAATACCTTCAAACAAATCTTCAATCAAAACAGCATTTTCATATTTTGAAAACATATTTCGAGTTAGCATATCAGAAAAACCGAGTGGTAATTACGAGAAAAAACACAAAACACCATCCAAATTGATTGTCTTGATTTGTTTTTACTGCTACTTACTTCTGCGAAATGCTACCAGATTATTTAAGTGAATTTTATATTATATTTTATTCATCTCGTTGCAAGGAGTCATAGAATAATTGAATTTGATTTTCGTATTTGTGGTCTATAGATTCGTAATGAAAAACAATAAATAGCTGCTGTGTTTTATTGAACTCGTTGACAAAATTTAATCGCAGAATGTTCTTTCAGGGATAATGAGTCTCGATAATTTCGTCTGAATACTTACGAGAATACTACTCGTTTAACTCAATAAAAATAAATTAAATAAAATTGTGCTCTCAGCGAAAGTTCAAACAAGAATAAAAGAAAAATAATTAAAATTGAAATAACAGAAATTGAATTCTGCCACTCCTATACAACGTTCCTTCAATATTTGTAACAATTTGAGATGGATATTTCAAAGGAAATTTGTAAAATTTCGTAAGTTCGGTCTGTGATTTATGTGAGAAATAAATAAAATTAACTAGTATTCTCAATTTCATCTGAGAAAACTGAATTGAACTAGCGGGAAAATAATATAACAAGAAATGAGAAATAATAACAATAATGTTATATGGAATGATAATACTATAAAGATGATCCCACTTTTACATTCTCGGAAACGGTAAAACCTACAAGGTCGGTTGGATCGGACGAAAGTTTCCTATTTTGAAAAACTAGAATGATCTTTTTGAGATCGAGAATATCGGTATTAATTTTTTTTGAATTATTCGCCATGAAAAAGAATTGTCGGTTTTTGTTTTTGGTTCTACAGTCTTCATTTCGAATGATATAAAAAATGGCATAAGAATTTTCAATATTCTTTCATGTGGGTTATAATCTGATTAAAAACTAATTTGCAGTGCCATGTTTCATTTCACCGTCCACTTTATTTTTTGAATACGGATCTCTAGTATTTTTCAGCAATTTTTGTAGTTAGCTATATATTGAATAAAAAAGGTAAAAAATATGTTAAATAGTATTGAGAAAGGAAAGATGATAATGATGTAGATAATGTGCTGAAAACTGAAAAATTATTCGGAAGGTTCTAGGTAGCAGTCGTCCTACCACTCACCTCCACAATTAACCGTATTGATCAGATAAAAAAAATGAAATCGATGGGCGTAGCGTAACCTGAGTAAAAAATTACCTTCCGAATTATATTTTAGTTTTCAGTACATTATCTACCTCGATTTATTTCTTTTAATAAAACCATTCAATATATTTGTTTTTACTTATTTTATTTTCGAATTTAAAGTTTCCAATTTTGTTACTAAATATTTCTCATTCTGTTAATTTCATTAAGTGCATCAGTATTACAAGGTAATATGCAATACGTCATTTTGTAGCTGCGACCACATTGAATTTGCATCTTTTCCAAATTGTAGTACTATTCTACTAGTCAAGCCCTGTCATTTGATACTCATATTGAGGTGATTGTGAAACAATATGTTATCTGCCATTTTGTAGTTGTGACCATCTTGGATTTACAATGATACAGAATTCATTAAATTTTATTGTAATCAAACTAAAATGTGTCCAAAAAATATCAAATCAATCTGATAGCAGAAAGAAGGTCAAAATTCAATTGGAAATTCTAGCCAAACAACCAAACAAACAGGGCAAGCTTATTGAAACTATTCATCTACATGTGTTTTTGAACTCTTCTCTATGAAAACATATCATCAATATTTGTGTATTCAAATCTAAAGCAAATGGAACTTCAAACGTTCAAGCCAGTCTCTATATACCTACACAGTAGGTTTAATGGACTGACGCCTATCAGAAAACAACTACTCCCCTGGCTAATACCACGAAGGGTGTTGGATTATATCAGACAGGCGTCAGTGCAGGAATCTTCACAGAAAATGTCCTGCATATGCAATTGCCAATTGCATATGCAGGACATTTTCTGTGAAGATTCCTGCACTGACGCCTGTCTGATATAATCCAACACCCTTCGTGGTATTAGCCAGGGGAGTAGTTGTTTTCTGATAGGCGTCAGTCCATTAAACCTACTGTGTAGGTATATAGAGACTGGCTTGAACGTTTGAAGTTCCATTTGCTTTAGATTTGTTTACTGCCAGTCTTCAAGCATAGCCCATTGACTAATAAGAAAATTTGTGTATTCTTCAAAAGATAGAAATCGATATCTTGGAACTCAAAGAAACATCAACTGCTTACATCTTTTGTAAAGGACCACGCACACTCCTTATACAAAATGGCTTTCTGTCGAATCGCTTGAAATTTTAGTATTTTGTTGAGCTCAATCTACTGATCAAAAGTCATAATAGGCACAAAAAGTCTATGTATAGTTTTCGAGATACAAGGTGCCAAAGCTGGAAAATGCCAATTTCAGACCAATATCAACCAGTTAATATCACACATAATTATAGAATTGAAAAAAAACTAAATGGAATCCATAGTTCTGATATCAGACCAACCTTCCATATATATGTTATGAACTTTAAAGAATATACGTGATTATTTTTGGGTACTAGGAAATGAAAAATGAAACTTTAAAATGAGTTGACGCTTTCATACATATTGTTAAAAAAATCACAATAACTCATTCAACTTCCCCTATTTGAGACTACAATAAACCGAAAATTTTAGATTTATTATTTCATATAGAGCGATTCACAATTTTCGTTGCGATATATATTATTATTTCGCAATGATTCGTTTTTTACATTTCAACAAAATTTTCACTTGAATCGGGTGAAAATGTACAGAAACCAAAATCAGAAATGATCAACAGACTGATTCAAATAACTCATATCACGTCATATCATGTCACGAAGTGTTCTAACGATGCATTGAATTTATTGGAGCCTCTGGAGACACCCTACATTTTGTTTTATTAGAGAGAAGACATTGTTAGATCAAGATCTTCAGATGATGTGGTGCTGCAGGTTTTTCCGGGTTTTCCTGCAGCTGAAAAAGCAAATGCACCACTGTAATCATTGAAGTCGCCCCGGAGCGCCAATTAATTTTTATTGTTGTTTTTATTTTATTTTTATCGTTGTTTTATTAATAAAAATTCATATCTATTTATAGGATTTTGAAATATTTTTGTTACATTTCGCCCTGTATACTAAAATTTTGACGCTCAAATTCTTTCATATTTTGGCATTCCATAGTGAATGTGATTTGTGAATTTGAGTAAAAATTACTGAGAATTCTTATGCACTGTTTTCTATTCATAACCTGGCATATTCAAGTAGAAATATTTTTCAAGGATATTGAAAATGTGATTCCGCTCTCGGTAGATGAGTTGTCGTGAAACAAAACTAGTTTTGAATTTCACGAGCTCTAGTACAAGGACCGCCCACTCATAATGAACATTGAGAAAATGTGGAAAAACATTGGTTTTCCCAAGATATTTCAGCTTAGCTTTGAAAATTAAGATGAGAAATGTCGTTTCCAAAGCGATAGAAATTTTTTTTGCAAGATTAGTAGCCTTCGCCAAATTTTCAAATAGGGAAAAAGTTGATTTTTCTGAAAATTGCTTTTTCAGTTATTCAGACAAGAAAATCGTGCTTTCTTCAGAGAAGCATCGATAGAACGTTTAACTGTCTTCCGTTTGATACCAGAACCATTTTTGTAGTGCGAATGGTTCGGATTTCATTTAGATTTTCGTTCGGTGCGAAATTATAATCTTCAAAGGAATTTCACCAAAATCTTCGAGCAAATCGTAAAATTGAATGTAACTTTTTTTGACCCGAAAAGCATTTTTTGTGCTAGAAGGAATGGGAATATCGAGACGCGGCATAAGACTTTTTGTCTCAAGATGCTGAGTTCTACAGTATCACACATAAAGTCCGCATCAAATGGGATTTTTTTTGTTCATCTCTTCAAGCAAATTTTGATATCTCCATTAGGTTGTACTTTAAAAATGATTCCAAATGACATGCATATGACCGATCAAGTGATTTTTCTTTCCTGTCAAATTTGACATTTTTTCCAAAAAATGTTCAGAAAAGCAGTTATTGCTCGAAATTTCGAAAATCGGTAAGGAGAAAAGATGATTGTTTTTTCATTTTTTATCCATATACTAATTTTTAGCCCTCTAGTACAAATTTAGTTTTTTTACAGTTTTTCGAAAATTTGACATTTGCCGATTTCTCAAATTTAGCCAAACCTCAATAAAGTTAGTGCTTTATGCCTGATTCATCTTTCCAATGCATTTTTATTACCAATTGCAATTCTAAATACAACTTATTTCGCAAAAATTTAAAACACCAGAAAAAATTATGCCAAAAATGATGCAAAGTTGATACAGTTTTTGAAAACAGATAAATATTTCACTTTATTTCTACTTTTTGCGAAATAGCTTGATACATAAGCATAATTGAAAACCAGTATCAATGAAAAGTCAATAATTTATTCTTTACTGCTCTTTTCAAACAGTTAAACTTTGATTTACTAATTACGAAAAATTACAACGCAATCAAACTAAGGGAAGGAATTATACGAAAGTAATTTCACATTTACTAAATATCTTTTATGAGGTATGAATGAACAAAATCACTTCAGAAATCAATTTAGATTTTGTTGCCTAGAAAACTAAACCGTAAAAAATTCTAACAAACATCTGTCAAAATAAAGTTATAATTTAAATTAAGAACACTAAATCAAATCGAAACATATGCCTAAACCATGTAAATACCAATAGAAATACAAAATAAAAAGTCACATTTCGGTGTGCCTTCCACCACGCAATGCAATTGTCCTTTTTGAAACATATTCAACTGCATTCTTTATATTACGGGGTTTCGTGCTTACAACACATTCTCGAATAACTGCCTCTAAATGGTTTATATCTCGAAAAAGTCTTTGCTTATACACCTTTTATTATAAGTAACCCCACAAGAAGAAATCTAGTGGGGTTATATCAGGAGATTTAGGCGGCCAAAAGTGTTCCATATTGCGACTGATTACTTTGCCCCTAAATATTTCCAATAGACGCTCTTTAACCACCCTTGTAGTATGAATAGGTGCACCATCACACTGATACTACACAACATTTCTTACTTGAAGGGGCATATTATCCAAAACTTCAGATAGTTCGGTATTCACAAAGTGTAGGTAGTCCGCAGAATTTAAATTATGTCTAAAAAAGTATGGTCCTATAATTTGATCGTTTAATATGCCACACCATACATTCGTCTTAAACGAATATTGATCTCGACATTCCATTACGAAATGTGGGTTTTCTTTTGCCCACCACCTGCAGTTTTGCGAGCTCACAACGCCATTTGAAGAGAAGGTCGCTTCATCTGTCCATAAAATTTGATAAGGAAAATGATAATTTTCTTTTTTTTCCCCTTGAAACCAAAAAGAAAAATACAAGCGCATATCGAAGTCCCTTTCTTTTAATGTATTGATAAATTTCGGTTTATAAGGCGTAAATTTATTTTTGTGTAAAATACGTCGTACCCTCTCTCAGTTAACATCTGTTCTATCTGCAATATCTTGAATACTTGTTTTTTATGTTCTACGACATCCAAACATATTCCAAATTCCACTTCTTCAGTATGTCTAGAAGGCTGATGTGCTTTTCTAAAATTACTCTCAATCAAGCCAGTAGATTTAAACTTAGCTATTATCCTACTAACTGTTGACTGATGAATATTTCTTGCAGGATGTCTGGCATTGAAAATATGAGCTACTCGTCGGTGACTGGTATTCTCGCCGCATATTAAAACGATTTCAATTTTCTCTTGAAGATTCAGCATTTTAACCAACACACTAGACAACGAATAAACTATTTTAAATCTAAAACTGATAAACACTATTTTGAGTTATTCAACAAATTTCATATGACAATAAAATATTTATCTTATTCAGTTCAGTTCAATTGTTTCCACAATACCCTTAGTTTAATTTCGTTGTAATTTTTCGTAATTAGTAAATCAAAGTTTAACTGTTTGAAAAGTGCAGTAAAGAATAAATTATTGACTTTTCATTGATATTGTTTTTTAATTATGCTTATGTATCAAGCTATTCCGCAAAAAGTAGAAATAAAGTGAAATATTTATCTGTTTTCAAAAACTGTATCAACTTTGCATCATTTTTGGCATAATTTTTTCTGGTGTTTTAAATTTTTGCGAAGTAAGTTGTATTTGGAATTGCAATTGGTAATAAAAATGCGTTGGAAAGATAGGTCAGGCATAAAGCACTAACTTTGTTGAGGTTTGGCTAAATTTGAGAAATCGGCAAATGTCAAATTTTCGAAAAACTGTAAAAAAACTAAATTTGTACTAGAGAGCTAAAAATTGGTATATGGGTAAAAAATGAAAAATCAATCATCTTTTCTCTTTACCGATTTTTGAAATTTCGAACATTTTCTGAACATTTTTTGGAAAAAATGCATGTCATTGGCATCATTTTTAAAGCACAACCTAATGGAGATATCAAAAGTTGCTTGAAGAGATGAACAAAAAAAAATCCCATTTGATGCGGACTTTATGTGTGACACTGTATATGAAATCGAGGAAAACAAAAATTTAGAATTTTCGTGATTTTCCGAAGATTTCCAAATAAGGCCGAAGACTGTTGGCTTTCATTTATCGAAGAACGCAAATTGAGGAAGCGAAACGATACACGAAAAGAATGAGACAGAAACAGCGGCATATAGACGTCAATGGAAAGTAGCAAGTGGTATTCCTACTTCAAAGCCCAGCGCCTACAGAAAAACAGGTCGTAAACGCTGGCCAATGCATACGAAATGAGTTTTTTCCGTTGTGTAAATATTGAATCTAGGTTATGCAGAATCGCACGGCTTTTGCGATCGCCGATTGGCCGAAAGTGGCGCGGAAGAGAGCCCGTTTATTCAGCATAAATATACGGATTTCCAAGCCACGATAGTTAGTCGAAGTTTGAACATCGAGCGAGTAGCAGTCATCTTAAAAATCCGAAGATTTTTCGAAAGTTTGAAGCTGCGGTTGGGATTAATTGAATTAATTCGAGTCTCTGGTTCTTTTCAGAATTTAATAGAGACAAAGCACAGCACAGGAGTTTTCAGGGATCTGCGGTTATCATTAATCAGTGGAATCGGAGGAATTTTTACTGGAATCAGGAATCTCTAGGACCAATTGAGAATAAATCAGAGCAGTGGCTGGATATTTATTCGAAGAATTCTAGGATTGTGAAAACTCTGGGATTTAACAGAGCTTGTACTGGAGCAGATTACTGGTTGGGTAACTTATTGAAGTGCTTAATCATACTTTACGTTTGTCCAGGTTCCTTTTGGCACTCAGCCAGAGGAAAGCAGCCCAAATCCTGCAAAGGAAGAGCAGGTCCCTACTAAAGTTGCCCGGTCTCACTCCACCCGATCACCTTGCGGTGTTAAACGATCGAGGTGTTTCGAGATTACACTCGGGAGGGTCAAGACATCATTAGTTACGTCCTTCGGGCGAACGACTCAACCTAACCGTTGGGACCTTCCAGGATTACGATACCTTTCTACCTTATCCTGCGAGCGGCATCCTAGGGTGCTGTTCAACCGTTAGGCTCCTTGTTCTCGAATCACTAGCTCCGTTCACCCTGTAAGCCTTGGATAGGAAACTAGCTTTCGCGATCCAAGGGTGAACTTAAAAACATTAGATTTCCGTGAATCCTTCCCTCTGACTATTTCCTCGTCAGAGTCATTTTAGGGAAATTTTGAAATTGAAATGCAGATTAGGGCAAGACAAGCGCGAGCCCAGCCTGCAGAAAATACGCCATTGCCAAACCTCGAGACCACAAGCTTCGGTCAATCTAGTTCCTTGTCAGACACGCTTAGCCGCCTGAGTGCGACTTCTACAAGCAGACGCGGAACCCCCCAGGACTCTGTTTCCACAGGAAACAGTATTCCGAGAACTTCGGTAGAGACGGCCAGTCTGAGGGCACCTTCTACTCAACGTAGACCTTTTGCACACGAGGACATCAGTGCCTCTTCCGTGGTCGCAGAGCGACAAACCTTGGGCATTGGTGGGTTTTCAGTAAGTCGAGTAGATAGAGAACTCGACATGACACAAAGGACAGAGTCCTCAAATCGCGGTAACAACTCGGCTTATCAATCAGTAATAAATCGCATTAGGGAATTCAATACTCCTCAGAGTCGACGAAATAGTATTTTCCAAGAGGGAAATACACCGTTTTTCCAGGAGAAAAATGCAACGTTTTTCCAGGAGGAAAATAATGCTCAGGAACGTCAGGAGACGTTACTCCGAGAAAATGGACATTGTCTCCGAGGAGAGGTGTGGTCCAGGACAAGGAGTATGCACCAGGCCAATCTTCGTCAATTGCTCGACATGCGAGCTGAATTGACAACGCCAAGAACGGTCTCTACTAGAAAACATCCACAGAGCGAACCCCAATTAGGGCTTCGCGAGATGTTAAATATGAAAATGCAATCTCCCATGCTGAGATCGGCTCCGAAAACGAGCCAACAGCGTTTTTCATCAGAACCGGAACAACCGGAACAATTTGAAATTTTCAACCGGCGGCGACAACCGGCGGGTTGTCTGCCTTTAGACTTGAGAGTTTTCCCCGAACGAAAGGTTTTGAGTGAAAACATTGAGGCGGTGATACCTATTTATATAGTAGAGTCATCAAGGGTAATGTTTCACAGGGTGTACAGCCATCCTGTGACAACACATGTCCATGCTACCATGGACAGGACTTTCGAAACAGCGAATGTTTCGAAAGAAGAACCACCGGATAGGACTTTCGAAACAAGGAAAGTTTCGAGAGGCGCGGTGAAGGACAGCGTTCCCGAAGCAGTGAAGGCTTTGGAGATGCTGGCAACAGAAAATCAAGCGACGAAGCACAGGTCGTCCGACGCCAGGCGTCGCGATGCTCCCAGGGGGAAACACTTAGTGGGAGGAGAAGGGGTCATCGCGCACAGGAGCGCCTCGTCCCCGGTTCGAGCCGGATACTGACGACCTAGCGGAAGCGCTAGGGGGTGGTGAAATTCCAGGGGATCACCTTGAAGTCGAGAGAGGCTTGGGGGTGGTTCCATGGCGGGGTCAGTACCTAAACGCATCCGGATTCCCAGAACACGAGCGAACCGAAGGATACCAACCTCCCGTTGCACCTAGGCAAGAGCTGAGTCCTGAAATCCCAAGGGCTCAGGTCTGGGAGGCTAGCCGGCTGTTGTCACGAAGGGTAAATGCGGTCGACGGGGGTGGAGTCGTAGGACACGCCCCCTCATCGGAACCCAATTATCCCACCGGAGGACAGAGTTTTAAAAAGACGACGACCCAGTTTGCCTTATCCCTCAATAATAAATCATATCACATGAGTTAGTTCAAAATAAAAGCATAATTTATTATTTATACAAGATGAGTTGAGAATTTACTGAATATTTGTCTATGAAGTAATTTTTTTTACTGATTTATTTCTTGTTCATATTGAAAAATTTCATTTTACAATCATATGTGAAAGTACAATCTTTCCATATGAGAAATATCGACTTCCATGTGGATCGTATCTGATTCAGTAGATAAAATACATCGACGATATCTCTAGGACATCACTGAGTAGCCTATGAAAACAAAAACTATACGATGCTAAATTCAGTTGACAATTGTCAAATAATACATATTCACACTTCTGAATCGGCAGATGTTTCGAACATTTTGCTAATTTGAATACGACTCCTTTCATGAATACCATTAACTGTTATATTTGTGATGAAAAAGTAGCTGCCAAACATACTTCTTCGCAGCAGGTAGACCTAATATCGATATTGATAATGCTACTGTGATTTGTTTGAACTGTTCGAAGTAATATAGTAACAGGAATTCCAGCGCAAAATCCCATGCATTTTCTTATAGAGCTTAATTCTGGACCTTTTTGGACCTCACGCCCACTTCACACGGAAGGGGCAAAGGTCAGCGCCTCGTCTTTGCCAGACGTTCATTATATGTAAACTAAGCCTTAGCCTTCAAAGTCCACTTCAGACCACCTCCACTTCTCCACTTTTACCGTTATTCAGTCGACCAATCAGCTACCGCGCATACAGCGGAAAATTCAAACCACCAGTAGATGAAAAAGGGGGGAACGAGCTCACTTCAAGGTCGTGCGTCGCTGGTAAATATTTCAGAGAGAAACTTTAGTGAGTGGAAGAGAGAAACGTGTGACGTCATCGACGCAGCATGGAACGAGTATCGTAGCGATTCAAGCGTGGAACTCGGCCCCCTCAGTACCCCGCCTCACCTATCGACCCCTCTTGCGACTCTGCCCACCCCTCGGCCTCCTTGTAACGTGATTTTAATTAAAAAAGTTTATAGTTACGAGATTCGAACCTGTATCGTCCGCGTGGTAGACATTGTCCTTAGCTTCTACACCAACGTAAGATATTGGAAGTAACTGCTAATGTTGGGTATTCATAGCGTTAGTTTTGTCGGGACCGAAATTGACTCATTTTATATATATGACCGCATTTTTTGATTTCCGTAGACTGTTGGGGAAGTTGTAATCGTCATTATCATGTTGAAGATAAGAAAATATACTTGGACTTGGTGAAGAATTAATATTTCATTTACAGATGTGTATGTGTGTGTAAGAGCGAGAGAAGCGTGTGACGTAATCGAGACAAAGAGAGATGGAGATGGTATCGATGTTTTACGTTCCTGGCGCAAGCAGGTGTTACCGATTGTATAATGAATCGTTCTTCATTGGGCAATGTAGCGTTGCCGGTTTGAAAATGAAGGGTTAGGAATACGACTGTGTACGGGGTGTCTCAAAATACACCATTAAAAAAAACATTGCGTTGAAGTGTACAGGGTGCGTCAAAATACATACATCATTTAAGAAAAAAAAACATAACAGTTCCACGAGGCTGTAAGTTTTCAAAGTGTGATCTCTTGATGTGTACAAGTTATCTCAAAATACACCATTTAATGAAAAAAACATGTCGATTTAACAGAAGTCTAGCGTTCCAACATGTCGGGAGTCTCGTATCTTCGTTAACCAAGTAAGCATCATCAGGAGAAAGAGGAGATGGCACCAAAGTTATCGAGGAGTTATGTATTGTGGAGTTAACATTCGAAAATGGGGAAAGCGACAGTTTTACAAGCGTTTCGACGTCAAATGAAACGATAACAAATGCAGAATTCATCGACAAAGAAAAATCAAAGATGACGCTAAGCCAAATCTTCGTTAATGATAGTTGAATCTCAACGTGCAGCACATCAAATGAAATGAAAACGAATACAGAGTGTACCGACGGAGAAAAAACAAAGATGGCGTAACAAATATAATATCGAGTCCCTATTGTGAAACAGCATAGGAAGAATTGTACATTCAAAGAAAGTCATTGAACAAACTTGGAATTACAAAATATTGGATTATGAACAACTATAAGTTTATTCCAATTGCAGAAGCTTGATTCAAAACGCAGAATTTATTGACAAAGAAAATGGAAAAATCATTGTATACTGACGACTTCCGGTCGTCCGATTTCGATGATTTCGACATCAATGGATTCGTTTACATGTCATGAAACATAATTGATCATCTACCGAAGCCAAAAGGGCCTTATAACCTATTTTCATTATACTAGCAGCAACAGGCCGATGTGGGTACTCATTTCAAATGATTTCATTTGTAGATTATGAAAAGTATAATATACAGCGTCTAATGTGAAATAGCATAGTAAGAATCGCACATTTAAAGAAAATCATTGAACATACTTGAAATTAAAAGTTGTTGGGTTATGAACAACTACGAGTGTAATCCAATTGCAGAAGTTTGATTTAAAACACAGAATTTGATGACACAAAAATTGAAAAATCATCGTATACTGAAACATATGATATTTTTTGATTCCTTAGGGTGAGAAGGTTTCGAATTTGTCAGAAACAGGTCACTTCCGGTTTTCAATTCCGGTCGTCCGATTCCGATGATTTTTGACATCAATGGATTCGTTCAGATGTCAAAAAACATAGTTGATCATTTTGCGAAGCCAACAAGACCTCATAACCTATTTTCGCTATACTAGTCTTAACAGGTAGATGTGGATACTAATTTCAAATGATTTCATTTGCTGATTATGAAAAATATAATATCGATCGTCTAATGTGGAATAACAAAGGGAGAATTGCAAATACAAGGAAAAAAACATTGAAAAAACTTGTTGTGAGGTTAACAACAACTATAAGTGAAATCCAATAGCAGCAGTTTGAATCATAATCAAACCAGAAGGGGCCTTAAAGTTTGGAGTTTCACTATCACACTATCAACACAAAATTGGCTAGGTTGGCGTGAAGTTGTATGTAGTTGATGGTGAAGTTGTATGAAGTGAATGAGCGAAATGTCCGATATAATACACGACTGCGATCGATCTGTCATTTATTATCTGACACGTTCAAAAATACTGATTCCTTATGTAATAATAATAATATCGTCTTTATTATCTTTTGATAATGATAATAATGATATCGTCTTTATTATCTTCTGATACATTTGAAGCAAATGAATCAGGAAAAGTTCATTTATTATATGAAGATGGAAGGTGAAGTTCAATTTACATGGTGACAAGTCATCATTCAACTGATCTTCCACTTACACAGATTGCATCTGTTAATTATCCGGTTCCTCAAGTCATTCACATCAAATGCTATGGATATAGACGATTAGCCCATGATTACTAGTATATATTTATTTGGCTGCAGTTCAGCTGAGAAAAGATTTATATATTATCAATGAATGTTCAACTATTTACTCCATATTATCAGTAAATTTAAGGTATAAATATTTAAAAAACTTTGATAGCAGCAAAATGTAGAATGTAGAATGTAATTGTGAATATACTAATGTAATAATTAGATATCAATAAATATTTTGTAGTATATTATTTTTAATTTATGAATAATTTTCAAGCCCATCCCCTTTTCCGGTTCAACTAACATTCACTCATAACTAACATGATGCTAATTACAGTCTACGAGCAATTTTTATCCATTCGAAATGTGAAATATTGCTTCTTCACATGACGGCGCCGTCACGAATCTATATGATTCAACCAAAGTAGACTGATCCTTTATTTTCACTAATATCCTGAGTGACAACTCTCTATACACAAAAGATTTTTTCATCGATTCGATTTCAATTGTTTGACTAAATAAAAATTTCCAACATCTGTGGATGGGTTTTTGGAGAAAATGGGGTTTCAAAATACGTGTTTTTTTCTGCTGCGGTTGAAATGACTGAAATAATCGTTTCACCGCGTTATATTTTCATGAAAATTTTCATGCGATTTTCATGAGAGAAATAACCGCTTCATAGTATAATACGTCACTTTTTTCATTATATTCTCATTATATTGACCATACCTACCCTAATTACTAAATTGGACGTGTAGGACTTCAAAATTAGCCAGTTTGCAGTCCTGATATGATTCCTTTAGATTTTTTATTCATAGGGTGATCTTTTGTTTATAAAAACTCCTGTACTAGATGTGAATGACTTGAGGAACCGAATAATTGACAGATGCAATCTGTGGAAGTGGAAGAGCAATTGAATGATGACTTGTCATCATGTAAATTGAACTTCACCTTTCATCTTCATGTAATAAATGAACTGTTCCTGATTAATTTGCTTCAAATGTATTAGAAGATAATAAAGACGATATTATTATTGTTATCAGAAGATAATAAAGACGATATTATTATTATTACATAAGGAATCGGTATTTTCGAACGTGTCAGATAATAAATGACAGATCGATCGCAGTCGTGTATTTTATTGGACATTTCGCTCATTCACTTCAGGCTCGAAATAGTTTAATATTTACTTTTGGTCTTCACCCCACCATCAACTACATACAACTTCACGCCAACCTACCCAGTTTTGTGGTGATAGTGTGATAGTGGAACTCCAAACTTTAAGGCCCCTTCTGGTTTGATTATGATTCAAACTGCTGTTATTGAATTTCACTTATAGTTGTTGGTAACCTCACAAAATTTAATTTCAAGTTTTTTCAATGTTTTTTTTGCATTTGCAATTCTCCCTTTGTTATATCACATTGAACGATTGATATTATATTTTTCATAATCACCAATGAAATCATTTGAAATGAGTACCCACATCGGCCTGTTACTGCTAGTATAATGAAAATAGGTTATAAGGCCCTTTTGGTTTTGGTAAATGATCAATTATGTTTCATGACATGTAAACGAATCCATTGATGTCGAAATCATCGAAATCGGACGACCGGAAGTGGAAACCGGAAGTGGTCGTTTTTTGATGGATTCAAAACCTTCTCACCCTAAGGAATCCAAATATATCAAATGTTTCAGTATACAATGATTTTTTCATTTTCTTTGTCAATAAATTCTGCGTTTTGAATCAAGCTTCTGCAATTGGAATAAACTTATAGTTGTTCATAACCCAACATTTGGTAATTCCAAGTTTGTTCAATGACTTTCTTTGAATGTACAATGATTGTGAAAGTAGTGAACCATGAAACATGTCGGTTTACGAATGGTTCATTTATAATTTGGTCCAACTGATCTGAATATTGATCTAATTTATGTTGAGCAATATTGAGGTTGTCTATATTTAATTCGTTCAATTTCAAAGGTTTCAAATGTGGTTAGCTTTCTTTTTCTGGTATATCCTTGCAACATTCATATGGTATTAAAATTGGATGACTTTTATAAATTATATTTTGTTCATTTACAAGTATTTTTGAATACACTCTTGTGTTTCCAATAAAAGCATTACAATTATCTTGGAGTTTCAAGATTGAATTAGTTTTTATAATTCGTGTTTCAACCTCACGTTTTTGTCAATTCATTGTTACAGCTAAGGGGTCTGATAGTGCAATTAGCCAAGTATTACACATTTTAGGAAGTTCTGAAAGTGGTCTTAAAATTTGAGCTTCACACATTGCATTACTATCAATTGGGTACGAAATTACAGTTTAACATATATCAAGATTACAGTTTGAGTTTTCACATGAACTTTGACTTTCAAATGCGGCATAAAGCATTGAATCATCATCTTTTGCTAGAAATTTCTCATTTGTGGGTAAAATGTGATGTAACCCTGTTCAATTATCCAAAATTGGAATGGGGTACAATCTATAAACAGTACATAATTCAGGTTCTACTAATGGTATTTTCAAAATGAAGACAAGTCTTGAGTCTGCTTGAAAAGCTTGTAATTCAATTATGTCTAGATATTTTGATATTAAAGAAAGTCTTGTTGGTGAAGATAAATAGTTCCTTTGAATTGCTTGAGCAATTTCCTGAAGGGACGAACCTAAATCGTTTGGTTTTATAATTGATGTGTAAATAATATGAAGTCTGGCAAAAGTAATTGCGTTCAACATATCATTTAGATAGTCTTCTAGAAATACATAACTTTCTAAAAGTTGTTCGCATATTTGGATGGCTTCAACTTTGCGTTTATTAAAGATACTTTATCGGATAGCGTATATATCCATGCTTCAATTTGAATTATATTTTCATTGAATGATTGTTCATCAACCTGTAATTGTCGTATTGTAGTGTTAAATTTTTCAATTACAAAGGTTGTGACTGAAATTTGGTTTTTCAGTAAATTTTCAATTTGGTGTTCAGCTTAATAAATCTTGTTGATACATTCATTAAAATATTCGCCGTCACTGGCATCAAGGTTGGCGGCTATAGCTTTCCATGCGGAACCTAGGTATTCCATTTAAAAGACCTCTTTTGTGTCTATTATTATTGTGTCTCTTATAGTAATCATTCGCGTCTATTTGCGTTTCTTGATATTTTAACTCTACTGAATCAGCTACTTTATTCAAAAGGCTAATATGTGTGAACTGAAAGTTTTCACTCCTGAATTGTTTGTTTCAATTAGGTGAATAAGATTACTTAAAATATTTCGATTATGATCAATGGCTTCTTTTACAGGTGCCATGTCTTTTACAACTAATAAAGTCCATTTTTCATTTGATATTTTCATGCTTTCTGTTTCATGATAATAAATAGCTATCCCGTTGTTCACAGGTACTAGCATATACTGGGCGTTGATTATTTAAATCATAAGTGCCATTCGAATCATTCTCGATCTGAAACAAAACTTGGTTTCAGTCTATCGAAATTAACTTTTGTTATTTTGTTAGTTTCAGAATTTCTCAGTAATGCTGAGTTTTTGAAAATTTCTATTACTTCAAAAGGTCCGTTGAATTTATTTTCTAACTTATTTTTTATTTGGGACTCTTTTACATAAATATACTTTATCACCTATGTTATATTCACTGTTTTGAATTAAAGTGATGGTAAATTAGATTGCAAAATAAATCGAGACAATTCAATATCGACTTACAGTATTACAATATTCATTCCGATTCGTCGTGTTCTCGAAGTCGTCCAGCCAGGGGCTTCACCAAGTGTTCATTCCGCTGCTTTCTCGAGTGATGACTCCTCAGGGGTTGTTGGTTCTTTCTCTGTTGAGGGATTAGAATCCGCCGCTACTAGTTAGGGTTTCCTTGTTCTAGCAACGTTGTCAGATCCTACAACGACTGCGCCAATTGTTATATTCACTGTTTTGACTTTGACTTTTTAAAAACACTTTATTTTCAATTACAGACTTTCTTTGAATAAATAATTGAAACTACAAATTCTGGACAAGTTCTAAATAGAGACTGAACAAATTCTAGATAGGTACTGACGAACTCTAAATAGTTACTGACAATGATTTGACCTCGCAGGGTCCATTTATAATGTGTAGACAGCGGTGTCAGCAGGAGATGATGGGAAATAACAAAAGTATCACGTTCTGCTGACTCAAAGTCTTGGAAGAAGTTATCTTGGTAATCTGATACCGGTGAGATCATCTTACTCACGATATAACACATATATTATAAATTGTTGGTTCATGGTGTAGATTACTATCAAATCTCATTTTAGCTTTTCAGTGTTTGTGCGTGCTACTTCATAATAATATTCCATACGATTATCAAGATCTCTGACATACTTCGTCATAAGGTCTTTTTGATTATATACATTTTCTGGGAGTCTACCGGATGTGTGTCCGAATATTAGTTCATGAATCCGTGGGTTTTTTTAAACTGTTATTATAGCATATAACAGCATAGGGTATAATAGAAAATGTGTGGTGTTTATGGTTTTCTGTCAAATTTACTCTTATCATTTCCATTAGGGTGGCATGGAAACTTTCAAGTGAACCGTTTGATTGTAGGTGATCAACACTAGAAAATGTTAGTTTGATATTATAGAGTGAACATATATCTTTCAATAAGTAATTATTAAATTCCTTTCCTGAATCGGCATATATTCTTGGTGGTGTTCCATAATGTTGGAAATATAGTAATGAGCTGTTTACAACTGATTTTGCTGTTTTATCAGATATAGGGTATGCTTGAGTGAATTTTGTGAGTTCATCTCGAACTGTAAGAAGATAATTCTTTGTTGGAATTTCTAAAATGTCAATGTTTATTCTTTCGAAAGCTTTTTTGGGAGTTTCCGTAAATACTAACAGATTTTCTAAGTTTTTCCTGCAGATTTTTGTTTTTTGACATACCTCACAGGCTTTAATAATATTTGCAACATCTTTTGTTATACCGTTCCAATTGTATTTTTGCTTTATTCTTCTTAAGGTTTCATTTATTCCTCGGTGTAAATTATTTTTACCGTTATGAAATTGATCTAGTATAATTGAAATCTGGTCTTTGTCAGGGGTCGTTACAATATTTTGACATATTTGAAATTTTATGTCATCTTTATCGGCTGAAATATAGGATAGCATTTCTTGTATCGGGAATCCTACATTTGTATCAAGTTGGTATACTTTGTTTGGTACGAATAAATTCAGGTCTTTATATAATGAGCTAAACAAGTATTCTATTGCTCCATCATGATCAAAAGGTAATGGGATTGAATAATATTTTCGATCTTTTACTGTTTTGCTAGACACACCATTGATTTTATTATAGAAGAAATCGGGATATTCTTCGAAAATGTCTTCAAGTATTTTTTCATGAATTTCTGTAAGTTTATTTCTTTGCAGAAAAACAATCATGTCTTTATGTTTTTTGTCTGAGAATTGATCATTAGTGAAAATAAATTTAGAATAGTCAATTACTGATTTTGACTCTTAAAGTCTTTTGAAGTTTTTAAGTCTTTCAAAAATTGTTTCTTGACCTATTTCAGTTTCAGTATCTGAAATTTCTTTGTTTTCATTTTCGATTGCAAAAATTTTTGAATGAAATTTTGCGCATTCTTTGAAATGATTTATATCAATTCTATACATAGCGTCTACGTTTTGTGTATTTTTCCGGGTCTGTAAATTACATTGAATTGATATTCCTCTAATTTCAATCGCCATCTGGCTAATCGGCTGCCAGGGTCTTCAATTGAAAATAACCACGTTAAAGGGCGATGGTCTACTATAAAATTGAATTTTCTTTCATAAAGGTGAGGACGAAAATGGTTAACTGCCCATACCATAGCTAGTAATTCTCTTTCTATTGTAGATTATATTGTCTCGGCTGGACATAACATTCTAGATTCATAGGCAATGGATAAATCTTTTCCTATGGGTCGTTGAGATAATACTGCTCTTATTGCAGAAGAAGATGTTGTTAGAAGAAATGGTTCTGCAAAGTAAGGGTATATTAGAATTGGGGTTGATGTTAATGCTATTTTCAATTCTTGGAATGCAATTTTACATTTATTGTCAAAGTTGAATTTCACATCTTTTTGTAATAAGTGTGTCATTGGTTTAGATATTTTAGAAAAATTTGGGATAAATTTTCAGCAATAGCCTGCTAAACCTTGAAATTGTTTTATTTCTTCAACGTTTATAGGCTCTGGGAAGTCTATTATGCAATTAACTTTTTCTGGGTTTGGTTTTCCTCAATTTTTGGTTATAAGGTGTCCTAGATACGCAATTTCTTGTCTTGAAAATTCGCATTCATCGGGTTGAATTTTCAAATTAGCTTTCCGTAAGCGTTTGAATTCTGATTTCAAATTTTGCAAGTGCTCGTCAATTGTTGGGGAATAAATTATTATGTCGTCCATATAAACTAGACATCTTTCGTTTCTAAGTCCAGTTAATATATAGTCTAAAATACGTTGAAGGGTGCAGGGTGAGTTTTTTATCCCGAATGGCATCCTCAGGAATTCGTAGAGGCCATTTTCTACAGAAAATGCAATTTTTTCTATGTCTATAGAATCCATTTCAATTTGGTGGAATCCTGATGCTTAGTCAAGTGTTATTAATTATTGACACTTTTCTAAATGGTCTAAAAGGTCTGAGATATTTGGTATTTCTATAATCAATTACAACGCGCCATTTCTGTTCTCCAGATGCGTCAAGTTTTTTACGTATCATCCAAACTGGGGATGACCAAGGTGAGATTGATGGTCATATATATTTTGTTATAATAGTTTTGAAATTTGAGTTTTCACTTCATTTTTATGAATGTGCGGATACCTATAAGATTTTGTTGAGACTGGTTGTGCATTCTCGTTTAGTTTTACAGAATATTTTATTCCACTCGTGAATGTTAGTGAATCTCCTTCTATGTAAAATATGTCTGAGAATTTTAAACAAAGGTTTTCAATTAGTTATTTTTCTTCTTCATTTGAATGTTCTAAACGAAGTAAACTTTTTATTCCTTTTGAACGATTTGGAAATCATTTTGAATTTCATTTTTTTGAAATTTTTCAAATTGTAAGTCTGGAAAGTCAATGGATTTTTCAATTGCGTTTCCATTCACAACTGTTACTAGAAATTCTTCTTTTTCATTTATTTCCACAACAGCATTTGAAAATCTTACTTTTTTTTCAGCAACTAACAGTCTAGCTTCTGTATTTCTGAGTTTCGATTTTAATTTGAATACTTTTTCTACTCTTGGTTCGATTTTTATGTTATTGATGGGAATTTTGTCTACTAAGTATTTGTTATAGCTATTGTCATATTTACTTTCAAAAAAATAATCATCTGGGTCATACTCAAAAATATCATTTATTTCAGCAGTTTCAGTTTATTTCAGTTTCAGGGTTGAGAGTGACTTTATTTTTGGTTTTATTTTACTTTTAGTTTTGGTCATCAATCTTTTCTGTTGCTTCTCTTAGCGGGATTGTCCCATAATTTAATTTTAATTGTTGATCTTCAATGTCTACTACTCCTTCAAAATGTTCCAAAAAATCGTATCCTAAAATTCCGTCAAAATCAAAATTTAAATCGTGTATATAAACTTCATGTTCAACTATATTCATTTCAAAAGGTAATAATACGGATACAGTAATTGTTACCTTTCCTTTTATTACTCCAGTTATTTCAATTATTTGAATAATTTTCTACAGTTTTCTTTTTCTTTTTCTTTTCTTTTCGAAAATTGATATTCCTGCTCCGGTATCAATTAATATTTTGAAGTTGCTCAAACTGTTTATATAATAAATTTCGCTTATAATCGGGCTTATACGAATAATTGTTCTAACTGTTTCACTCAACGTGAAAGTTGCCTCGTCTGTCAATAAAATCCTGAAGGAAAATGCGATATCATTTTGTCCCTCATCTTGGAACCAATATGAAACTCCTTTTCCAAAGGATACCCAAAGATACTTTCGAAGTTTTCCTCTCAACTAGTCAGCATAAACTATCCTAGGCTTATCTTATTGATGATAAAATACTATACAGTACTTCTTACGATATATCAAGATGAAAAGTAATCAAAATATTAAAAAAATAGAAATGTACAAGAAAATTAAACCAATACAGTGAATTTTTCTTGACAATAATTTGCAGATCTTACTAATCACTACAGAAAGCAATAATCAGAAAACAAAAATCCCGTTCAACCCCAGTTGAATACTTTTGTAGAATCTGTATAGGTTGAGCAGTTGAGTTACATTATTAGTAAAGAGTTATTTCAATGAAATATGAATCCTTTCATAAGGAATAAAAAATTTAGGAAAATATATATTTGGAAAAATAATGATTTTTGATGCATTAGTCTCTTCTAGTTCTTCAACAGATTAGGATCTAGTCGAAAAATAACTTTCGGCTACTTCGATTGACATTGAATCGGCGCGTTAAATTTTTTTCATCTCCCGAAACTTCGACTTCAACTCGAAACTTTGATTCAAAACTGAAAATTTTGCGTTTCGACTGAAAATGATGAGTCAAATTTCGTAATTTTGACTATCAGTCGAAGCTAGGTAACCCGGAAAGTTACCGTGTCCCGTGAACAGTTGAACTGCCTTCCTCGACAGATCCAGTGATTCATACCCGACTGCTTTACAGACTCTGTCACCCAGTTATGCCGTTATCCATTCTCGCTGCCATTCTTTCGTGATCCATTCCTTTATCCTCTTTCTCTCGTCGCTCATGTTACTAATTTTTTTACATTCCATGAAATACTATCCCTTCTTGTGCCTTTCGTGGCCTCCTTGTATGCCTGTTCATTTACAGGATTGTCGTTTTGATGTCCTTTTCGCCATAGGATTCGGTCCGTTCTCCCCTTTTGTCCTTCAAAACGCTGGGCGGCGGGGTCTATAGGGTGGAGCTCATCGTCCAGCCGGGTATACCGGACGTCCTTTACCCACGACCCAAGTGCTTCGATGCGCGCGGAGGCGTGCTCAGCAACGTCGACTCCGCCATACACCTCAGCTGCCGCCTCACGACGTCGAGACGGCCGGCTGGCCTCCCGGACCTGAGTCCCAGGGATTTCGGGACCCAGACTCTGTCCGAGCTCGACGGGAGGTTGTTGTTTTCCACGGACTAGCTCGTTGTACTCGTGGATTTGGTTGAGCAACCTCGCCCGCCATGAAGGCATCCCCAAGCTACACACTGCTTCAGGATGCCCCCCTGGCATTCCACCTCCCCCTAGCACTTCCGCTAGGGCCTCAGTTGCTTCGTTGTAGGAGATGCAAGGCGCTCCTGTGCGCCGAACATCTCCCTCCCAGGAACCGCTAAGGGTTCGCGTCTGGGGGCGTCGCGACGCCTGGCGTCGGACGATCTGTCCTGCTCCGTCGTTTTCGCGTTTTTCGCCCGCCGGCGACCCATCGAAGATACATCCCTCGTCGGAGTACCCGTCCTCTAGGTACTCGTCCCTGATGCTGTCCTCTTCACTTCCGAAACACCTAGTGTTTCGAGAAGTCTCATTTCTACGTTTAACGCCCGCCGGCGACCCAGACCTAAGTCTAATCGACCTAGTCTCTCCTCCATTTCTGCGTTTTACGCCCGCCGGCGACTCCTCTTCATTTCCGAAATACTCCGTATTTCGGAAACCGTTTCTGCGTTTAACGCCCGCCGGCGAATCTTCCCTGAAGATTTCTTCTGTGCTCTGGCACGAACTCTTTGTTGTGGTTGACAATGGTCTGGAATATTCAAAATTCGTCAGTGGTACAGGATGGCTGTACACCCTGTACATGTTTGTCTTTGGTGTTTCTACATACGTAGCCAACACCTCTCTTTGTCTGAAATTCTTTTGAAAGTCAGACAGAATTGTCCTTTTTGGAGGGATTCCTTCCTCCACTTTCTTCGTCGCTACCGATCTCGGTATTGCGGAAATTTTTGCCTCTCTCAGCATTGCGCGGAGCCCTAACTGGGGCGCGCTTTGTATTTTCGCCGTTTTTCCCTTATTGGGAATCTTCTCGAGAATCATCTCCTGACGTTCTCTAGTTACACTTTCCTCCTGGAAAATGCTGTTCTGCTGGTTTTCCGGAGTTTTAAATTCCCTAATTCGATTTAGCAAATCTTGACTACGCGAAAGTTTACTGCGAATTGAGGACTGAGTCCTTTGAGAATTTGCGATGTCTCTATCTAATCGACTTGCAAGAGAGCCGAAAGTGCCACGGTTTTGTCGCTCTGCGACCACGGAAGAGGTGCTAATGTCCTCATTGTCAGAAAGATTTCGGTTAGCTTGAGACATCCTCAGACTAGATGTCTCAGCTGGAGTTCGGGGAATACTGTGTCCAGCGAACACAGATTCCATTTGGGGTTCTCGCTGTTCTGTCGAAGAAGTCGCACGAAGGCGACTAAAGCTGTCTGAATTGGATGCAATTTGGTCGAAGCGGTTGACCACGCGCTGTTGCACTGTCGTATCACTTGCAAGGTTTGCTCGCGTTTGGGCCCTAGTCTGCATTTTCGGTTGTGAAAAATCCCTACAATGACTCTGGCTTGGAGATAGACAGAGGGAAGGATTCACGGAAATCTAAATATTCTAAGTTCACTCTTGTTCGCGAAAACTAAGTTCCCTAACAAGGCCTACAGAGTGAACTGAGCTAAATAATAAGGATCAAGGAGCCTAACTGTTGAACCGCACCCTAGGATGAGGGCCGTCCGCAGGAAGTTTGGAAAAGAGGTATCGTTGTCCTGGAGGGTCCCAACGGTAACGTTGAGTCGACAGCCCAGAGGCTAGTCTAATGATGGCTTGACTCCCCCGAATTTAAGCTCTAAACACCTCGATCGTTTAACACCGCTAGGTGATCGGGTGGACTGAGCCCGGGCAACTTTAGTGGAGACCTACTCTTCCTTTGTAGGATTTTGGACTGCTTCCCCTGGCGTGGCGTAAGGAACCGTGCTCTGGAACAAAAAAAATTCCGGCCACCAATCCGACCAGATCTGAGTCCACTTGACTCTGGGAACGCAGCACCTCCAAGTCTGCTCACGTCAAACCACCACGGCGTCGGAATACGGAGGGAATTCCTATAACAACTCCTAGAAAATCCTCCTGAAAATCCCTATCGAAAACTATCTCTGTTAAGTCCTGAAAAGGACCAGAGTACGAATTCTTTTTGAAAAATCCTAACACGAATCTAAAATCCTCCAGAAAATCCTCACTATCCAGAACTAAGTCCTATTGACTTTTTACTCCTATCCTTAAGTGTCTCTTAACAGCTCTGAAAAGAACCCGAGACTACGAATTCATTCGATGAACCCTAAAACGAAGAAAGTATTTCTCTATTTGGGTCTGAAAAGGGCCAGAGAAATTATACGAATTCTATTTGACTCAAAAGCCACCTGAAATCGGAAAAATTGTATTAGTATTTACGAATTCCTGTTTAGTTCTAATAAGAACTAATAAAAACGTCGAATTCTCCTAGTTCTAAAAAGAACTAACAAATCGCAATGAATTCCTTTGAATTATTCCTCAGAATATTCAACAATCCAATAATGCAATCGCTTTCAAATGCTCGCCAAAGAATAGTGTATCAATCGCCAGTCAAATAATCGCAATAAGAAGTCTTTTCGAATCTCAATGTAACGTAATCTCGATCTGAAAAGTATCTGAACGAAGAATGCAAAACTCTGCATATTTATACATTCGCGGACGAACTCTAATCGCCCAATCACAGATCTCAAAAAATCACATCCATATCGATGCATGAGAAAGTCAACAATCACACCATTCCTTCCAGCCAATCAGAAACCGGCTAGCCGGTGGGGTGAGTATGCCCTGAGGCGAAGATCGTTGCAAACAAACAACCGCCTAACGGGATTTTAACGGAAATTAGCGATTATTCAACTTTTTCTCTGAAAAAATTCAACTTCATATTCGAATAGTATTCAACAATTCGAAACGAAACTATTGATGAAATTTTTTCGATATCTCTATTCCTTCTATTACTTTTGGCTGTGAAATGCATTTGAAATTCTAAGTCCAAGATTTCGTTAGAAGCGACCGGGATCGATTCCTCCGGTACTTCAAATTCTAAATCTGACCAAAATCTAAATAAAATCTGAACCAGACACGCTACAGAAATCGTTCTGGTATCAAACGAAAGCTAATTAAAAGTTCTATCGATGTCTCTTAGAAGAAAACACGATTTCCCTATCTAGCTAAGTGAAAACGGCATTTCCATGAAACTGACCGGTTTCGCCTAATGTGAAGTAAACGAATGCTATTAATCTTGCAAAAGATTTCCTAACACTCAGGAGATGATATTTCAATGCTGAGTAACCTATACTAAGCTGAAAATATCATAAAAGCATAATTTTCCATTTTCCAAGTTTCCTCAGAGTGAGCGGAGCTTGCACTGAGGCTCGGGAAACAAAGCAAACAGTTTTGTTTCACGACACTTTCATACCTTGCTTCAATAATTCTCTGAATCACAGCCACCGTTTTGTTTTTCACTCTTGTGCTTTCATCCTTCTCATCGCCATGGCGGAGTCACTAATCACTCTGACATTCTCATTCATACCCTGAAACGGCAGAACATGTGATCGAGAGGCGGACATAGATTTGGGACTTTGAGATATAACCTTCGTTCGTGTAGTAAACGTATACCGCTGATGATGTATGTCGCAGACGTACTTCCACTTTCATTCGAATATATCCTACCAGCCCGAATTTCATTTGTTCTAATGTATTTGTACTAATGACTAATATTGTTTTCAAAACTATAAGTTATTGAAAAACGATATATGAATAAAGTGGGTATTCCAATCTGTTCTCAAAAATCTTTATTACTATATCTTGTAATCTCATACCCAATATTTTTTTCAAATAGGAAAAGGAGTAGATACTTGGATTAAAAGATATTTCCATTCTTAATAGAACATACAACTTAGTTTTCGTTTTGCATTTCTATTGCTAAGAAGAGAGTTTGTTGAACAATCAAAATGCCCTTCTTTGTATTTTTATTCTATATAATAATAATGTATTTGCCATCAACGATATATAAAATTACAATTATTCAATCTAATTCAGCAAATAGATCGGTTTGTTGCTCATAAAAGGTATGACCTTGTGCTGAAGCAAGTTAAATAATCAATCAATGAACGTTGTGAAGTTGAAAATATAATATGTGAGATGTAAACATAGAAAATTATGAAGATATATAAATATGAAATAGCAACATCAAGACACGCCTAAATATAAATTTTAAATGTTCCAATGTAAAATATGTGTATTTAATCCTCAAATTAAACTAAAATGAACACGTCCATTTTAGTATACAGGGCGAAATATAACAAAAATATTTCAAAATCCTATAAAAAGATATGAGTTATTTGAATCAGTCTGTTGATCATTTCTGATTTTGGTTTCTGTACATTTTCACCTGACTCAAGTGAAAATTTTGTTGAAATGTAAATAACGAATCATTGCGAAATAATAATATATATCTCATCGGAAATTGTGAATCGCTCTATATAAAATAATAAATCTAATATTTTCGGTGTATTGTGGCCTCATCTAGAAAGAGTGTAATGAGTTCTTGTGATTTTTTTAACAATATGCATGAAAGCGTCAACGTATTTTAAGTTTCATTTTTCACTTTATAGTATCAAAAAATAATAACGATTCATCCTGTATATTATTATTTAAAGTTCATAACATATATATGGAAGTTTGGTCTGAGATCAGAATTATGGATTCCATTTAGTTTTTTCAATTCTACCGATAATTATGTGTGATATTAACTAGTTAATATTGGTCTGAAATTGGCATTTTCCAGCTTTGACACCTTGTATTTCGTAAACTATACATAGTATTTTTTGTGCCTATGGTGAATTTTGATCTGTATATCGAGCTCAACAAAATACTGAAATTTCAAGCGATACGACAGAAATTAATTTTGCATAAGGAGTGTGCGTGGTCCTTTGCAAGTAGAAGTGAACTCTCATGCATTCAAGGTGTTTTGTATTAAACTATTTGCATTTGAATTAATTTATTGATGATGATCTCATACGTGATAGATCATCATGAAAAATGGGAGATGAAACGTTCTGTTTTCATTTTTATTTGTAACTATCGTTACTTCAGTTTCGTCCTATATGCACATTTTCATACTAGTACAAAACTGCAGTAACGATAATGTCGCGGCCCAAATGGCTCGCGAGTTGGGGGTTAAGTCAGATGGTAGGATTTATATAGAAATAATATACATACATAGAAAATACTGAAGTTTATTAAAATGAAGGTACAACAAATCCCTAAACAATGTTATGCTTTTTCAAAAATATGGTTCCAAAAGCCAATAATACGAATCATAAGATACACTTACCGAAGGTACATTTTCAGGGGTGATGAATTTGTTATCTTCAGAAGGTGGCAGCCGAATGATCAATGCCCAAACATCCTTGTTCCATTATTGAATTATTGCATTATTGCTAATTGCCGAATATCATAACTTTATTTAGGTAAATGAACTTTTACTAGATCGACCCTCACAGTGCGGTGCACTGAGGCTATAAATTTATAAAATTAAATATTTTCGGAAATTAGTATTTTTGACAATTTGGCTTTTGACACATCTCCATCACCCGTGAAAAGCAGACCCCGCTTTTAAAAAAACTTTCCACCTAAATACTCATCTAAAACAACCTCAGTGAAATGATGAAGTTAACATTTTTGGAATTTTTCGTGCAAAATGCTGTATGAAATATCCTGTGTATCCTATATATGATAAAAATTAACTGAATGTAGTGGAGGTATCAGTAAAAACAAAATGAAGAAAAAAAACTTCTTTGATTGACGACTTGTTTTAGATGATCCCACTATTGCAATAGTTAAACAAAACTGTATTTGAATCTCGCGAGCTCCAGTACATGGACCGCCCAATCAGAGTGAACATCAAGAAAACGTGGAAAACGCTGGTATTTCAGCTTAGTTTTGAAACACATGATGTAGGATACCGTTTCCTGAGTGTTAGGGTAATCTCCTTCAAGATTTATTAATATTCGCTAATTTTAAATAGGGTAAAGGTGGATTTAATGGAATTTACAAACTTCATAAAAATTATCAACATGTCTTACCTCACAGAAATATTGAAAATTTCAAGTTCATGAGGTGAGCAGAAGGCAGAAATAATCATTGATATAAAATTAAATCAATGCAACTAAAACTTTCTATAATCAATCATATAAAGTGAATCCGAAATCAATAAAATCACAACACGTGATGCATATCAGGTAAAAATTTAACAGATAAATGAGTAATGAGTATTTCACACATTAGTACCTGTTAAGGTACCTATTAGTCGGACGTCCGATAGTGCCAGTGAGATATTAGCATAAATATATAGTTGAACTGTAATAAAGGACAGTTTCCGTCTATTATATACATATATTTCGAATAAATTGTTCGGAAAATAAAATGTCATTATATTTCTCAAGTAACGCTTGGTTGTGGGCTTTTGAAGCAATTTCAGATCGGATGAAAATCAATATGAATTCTACCGCAGCATGTAAAATATTAGGTAAGTTATTCTTAAAAATTCATGTATATATTTCCACTACTTTTTCGAGTTGATATCTTCTCAGAGATTTCGTTAATTTTGAATGTTAATGTAAAGATTTTTTCAATTACAGATAGAGATGATGAAGAGCAAAATGTGAAACGAAATAATCGTTTGGGCAAAAATATCTTCACAGAGAAGAATACCACTTTGGACCTTTCACTGGAACTTATTCCAACTGAGAAGCGAAAACAAAAATCGTTTAGAATGAAGAATATGGAGTTGAAAAAAGGTCCAGTTAAAACTCCTGGCCTTAAAGGATTGCGAAATATCGGCAACACGTGTTTTATGAATGCTGTCATCCAATGTTTGTCAAACACGAAATGTTTGTTGGTGTATTTAACAAAGAGAACCTACATGTCTGATGTTAATACCAGTACTTCTGGTTCGAGAGGAGCTTTAATCATCGCTGTGGCAGAAGTGATGAAGGAGCTGTGGTCGACAGATTCGTTGGATAGGGAGGTGAATCCGATATGCATAAAGACCCAAATAGAGAAGTTTACCGCTCAGTTCATGGGATATGCTCAGCAAGACGCCCATGAATTTTTGCGGTATCTTCTATTCGGCTTACACGAAGACGTGAATAGAGTCAATGCGAAGAATAACAATGAAGACGGAGAGAAAGTGCGAGGTCCCTGGTTGAGGTATCTGAAGATGAACAACTCGAAGTTTGTCAAAAATTTTGTGGGTCTTTTGAAAACTACTTTGAAATGCACATACTGTGAGCACTCATCGGAAACGTTTGATCCGTTTTGGGATTTATCTCTTCCTCTACCATCAAAAACAGGTCGATTGACTTTGTCAGATTGTTTACACTATTTTACAAGATCAGAAACTTTGGATGGAGACGAACGACCAACGTGTTCGCAGTGCCACGAACGACGAAAATGTATAATATCCGTATCAATACATAAGTTCCCGCGAATTCTGGTGATTCATTTGAAAAGATTTTCCCCAACGGACGATTCTGGGGGTAAATTAAATGTTACTGTCGACTTTCCGTTGGAGAAGTTAGACATGAAAAGCTTCGCTGCAGACAATATGTCGTCGTGTCGTTACAATTTGTACGCATTGTGTAACCACAAAGGCACCGCTCATAATGGACATTACACGGCATACTGTAGACATCCATACACAGGTGGGTGGCACGATTATAATGATTCACGTGTGTCATCTATTTCAAAGAAGTCTCTCGTGTGTGGTGATGCCTATTTGCTCTTTTATGAAAAACAATAACTTTGTGCTAATTTTTATCAAGTTTTCACGATCATTCATAGCGGATGTATTGTACTATGAATTTTGTAATAATAATGTTTTTCTTTCTTTATGTTTTTCTTTCTTTTTCAAATCAACATGAAATGTTGGACTTTTCATTTTATACGTACATGCTATTCTTTGATGTAAATCGAAGTGATGCTTCTACATCCCAACCTCAGGTCATATACTGCGACACTGGATTTGAGAGATACTGCTAACCGATTTCGCCAAGCTATGGGAGGAATCGATCGAACGGCGATTGATGATTCTCTTACGTCATGGGGTATTGGCTTAAAATTCATTTCAAATGGGAAAAAATGGTAGGCGTTGCGTTTCAAACAAATGAGAGAGGTTGATTGGTTCAGTGAAAAGTGTCATTGAAAAAGTACTCTGCGCGTCATCTCTGAAAGGAAAAACTTTATATACCTTTTCTGCGGAGGCGATGAAAATTGTTGGTTTCCCTTCATTGACAAAAGTTTGGACGGATTCAGTTTGGAATCATTTTTTGATCGGCTCTCCCAACGGAAAAGGTGACTTGGTACCAACCAATCCAAATGCGAATATTCTAAGAAGGTGCCACGTGCCAAAAAAAAACAAAAAAACTTATTTTCCTTAGTTAGTATTTATTAATAGGTTAGGTAATTTCAGAAGGTCTTGGTGACAGACGCTCAAGAGGCACGCGCAGAAGATTGCACGGCAGCTCAGTCGGGTATAGGATGGGTTAAACTCAAACACCCTATACTGGATAGGGAAGAATTAAAAACATATATAGGGCGCCACCAACTTCAACAAAACGAGCGAGTCTAAGTTGATAAACTCCCACTAGCTAGATATGGTTCTGTTTCCCAGAGCCAACATTAGTTAAATAACTTCAAAGAGCCCTTGGATCTTTTCTTATTATTTGTATCTCTGAATATTACGAAATAAGTATAGACCAATTTCATGGAATAAAAATTTACAAAATTATATTACTAGTCCCCGAACACTTTTCTTTAGGATCTCATTTAGACATAAATAACTTAAATTTTACCAACTGTTGTTACCTCTACGTGATCACTTTGAGTGTACACTTTTGATATTTTCAAGGCCGGAGGCTTTTAAAGTAAAAAAAAAAACGGAAGTAATAATTAAATATATACTAAATATTTGCTTTTTAGCAGAAAGAGATAACTAATGAACTCATGCAGCTTATCTGAATAATGTGTTGTTAACTTATCTTGTTTGAGTTATTTAATTTATCATTATTCCCAAGGGTTTTCCAGACCATGCTGTATGAAATATCCTGTGTATCCTATATATGATAAACATTAACTGAATGTAGTGGAGGTATCAGTAAAAACAAAATGAAGAAAAAAAACTTTTTTGATTGACGACTTGTTTTAGATGATCCCACTATTGCCATAGTTAAACAAAACTGTATTTGAATTTCGCGAGCTCCAGTACATGGACCGCCCAATCAGAGTGAACATCAAGAAAACGTGGAAAACGTTGGTATTTCAGCTTAGTTTTGAAACACATGATGTAGGATACCGTTTCCTGAGTGTTAGGGTAATCTTCTTCAAGATTTATTAATATTCGCTAATTTTAAATAGGGTAAAGGTGGATTTTACGGAATTTACAAACTTTTAAAGTAAAAAAAAATGGAAGTAATAATTAAATATATAGTAAATATTTGCTTTTCAGCAGAAAGAGATAACTAATGAACTCATGCAGCTTATCTGAATAATGTGTTGTTAACTTATCTTGTTTGAGTTATTTAATTTGTCATTATTCCCAAGGGTTTTCCAGACCATACTGTACGAAATATCCTGTGTATCCTATATATGATAAAAATTTACTGAATGTAGTGGAGGTATCAGTAAAAACGAAATGAAGAAAAAAAACTTCTTTGATTGACGACTTGTCTTAGATGATCCCACTATTGCAATAGTTAAACAAAACTATATTTGAATCTCGCGAGCTCCAGTACATGGACCGCCCAATCAGAGTGAACATCAAGAAAACGTGGAAAACGCTGGTATTTCAGCTTAGTTTTGAAACACATAATGTAGGATACCGTTTCCTGAGTGTTAGGGTAATCTTCTTCAAGATTTATTAATATTCGCTGATTTTAAATAGGGTAAAGGTGGATTTTATGGAATTTACAAACTTTATAAAAATTATCAACATGTCTTACCTCACAGAAATATTGAATATTTCAAGTTCATGAGGTGAGTAGAAGGCAGAAATAATCATTGATATAAAATTAAATCAATGCAACTAAAACTTTCTATAATCAATCATATAAAGTGAATCCGAAATCAATAAAATCACAACACGTGATGCATATCAGGTAAAAATTTAACAGATAAATGAGTAATGATTATTTCACACATTAGTACCTGTTGAGGTACCTATTAGTCGGACGTCCGATAGTGCCAGTGAGATATTAGCATAAATATATAGTTGAACTGTAATAAAGGACAGTTTCCATCTATTATATACATATATTTCGAATAAATTGTTCGGAAAATAAAATGTCATTATATTTCTCAAGTAACGCTTGGTTGTGGGCTTTTGAAGCAATTTCAGATCGGATGAAAATCAATATGAATCCTACCGCAGCATGTAAAATATTAGGTAAGTTATTCTTAAAAATTCATGTATATATTTCCACTACTTTTTCGAGTTGATATCTTCTCAGAGATTTCGTTAATTTTGAATGTTAATGTAAAGATTTTTTCAATTACAGATAGAGATGATGAAGAGCAAAATGTGAAACGAAATAATCGTTTGGACAAAAATATCTTCACAGAGAAGAATACCACTTTGGACCTTTCACTGGAACTTATTCCAACTGAGAAGCGAAAACAAAAATCGTTTAGAATGAAGAATATGGAGTTGAAAAAAGGTCCAGTTAAAACTCCTGGCCTTAAAGGATTGCGAAATATCGGCAACACGTGTTTTATGAATGCTGTCATCCAATGTTTGTCAAACACGAAATGTTTGTTGGTGTATTTAACAAAGAGAACCTACATGTCTGATGTTAATACCAGTACTTCTGGTTCGAGAGGAGCTTTAATCATCGCTGTGGCAGAAGTGATGAAGGAGCTGTGGTCGACAGATTCGTTGGATAGGGAGGTGAATCCGATATGCATAAAGACCCAAATAGAAAAGTTTACCGCTCAGTTCATGGGATATGCTCAGCAAGATGCCCATGAATTTTTGCGGTATCTTCTATTCGGCTTACACGAAGACGTGAATAGAGTCAATGCGAAGAATAACAATGAAGACGGAGAGAAAGTGCGAGGTCCCTGGTTGAGGTATCTGAAGATGAACAACTCGAAGTTTGTCAAAAATTTTGTGGGTCTTTTGAAAACTACTTTGAAATGCACATACTGTGAGCACTCATCGGAAACGTTTGATCCGTTTTGGGATTTATCTCTTCCTCTACCATCAAAAACAGGTCGATTGACTTTGTCAGATTGTTTACACTATTTTACAAGATCAGAAACTTTGGATGGAGACGAACGACCAACGTGTTCGCAGTGCCACGAACGACGAAAATGTATAATATCCGTATCAATACATAAGTTCCCGCGAATTCTGGTGATTCATTTGAAAAGATTTTCCCCAACGGACGATTCTGGGGGTAAATTAAATGTTACTGTCGACTTTCCGTTGGAGAAGTTAGACATGAAAAGCTTCGCTGCAGACAATATGTCGTCGTGTCGTTACAATTTGTACGCATTGTGTAACCACAAAGGCACCGCTCATAATGGACATTACACGGCATACTGTAGACATCCATACACAGGTGGGTGGCACGATTATAATGATTCACGTGTGTCATCTATTTCAAAGAAGTCTCTCGTGTGTGGTGATGCCTATTTGCTCTTTTATGAAAAACAATAACTTTGTGCTGGTTTTTATCAAGTTTTCACGATCATTCATAGCGGATGTATTGTACTATGAATTCTGTAATAAAAATGTTTTTCTTTCTTTATGTTTTTCTTTCTTTTTCAAATCAACATGAAATGTTGGACGTTTCATTTTATACGTGCATGCTATTCTTTGATGTAAATCGAAGTGATGCTTCTACATCCCAACCTCAGGTCATGTATTGCGACACTGGATTTGAGAGATACTGCTAACCGATTTCGCCAAGCTATGGGAGGAATCGACCGAACGGCGATTGATGATTCTGTTACGTCATGAGGTATTGGCTTACAATTCTTTTCACATGGGAAAAAATGGTAGACGTTGCGTTTCAAACAAATGAGAGAGGTTGATTGGTTCAGTGAAAAGTGTCATTGAAAAAGTACTCTGCGCGTCATCTCTGAAAGGAAAAACTTTACACACTTTTTCTGCGGAGGCGATGAAAATTGTTGGTTTCCGTTCATTGACAAAAGTTTGGACGGATTCAGTTTGGAATCATTTTTTGATCGGCTCTCCCAACGGAAAAGGTGACTTGGTACCAACCAATCCAAATGCGAATATTCTAAGAAGGTGCCACGTGCCAAAAAAAAAAACAAAAAAATTATTTTCCTTAGTTAGTATTTATTAATAGGTTAGGTAATTTCAGAAGGGCTTGGTGACAGATGATCAAGAGGCACGCGCAGAAGATTGCACGGCAGCTCAGTCGGGTATAGGATGGGTTGAACTCAAACACCCTATACTGGATAGGAAAGAATCAAAAATATATATAGAGCGTCACCAACTTCAACAAAACGAGCGAGTCTAAGTTGATAGACTCCCACTAGCTAGATATGGTTCTGTTTCCCAGAGCCAATATAAGTTGAATAACTGCAAAGAGCCCTTGGATCTTTTCTTATTATTTGTATCCCTAAATTTTACGAAATGAGTATAGACCAATTTCATGGAACAAAAATTTACAAAATTATATTACTAGTCCCCGCACACTTTTCTTTAGGATCTTATTTAGATATAAATAACTCAAATTTTACCAACTGTTGTTACCTCTACGTGATCACTTTGAGTGTACACTTTTGATATTTTCAAGGCCGGAGGCTTTTAAAGTAAAAAAAACGGAAGTAATAATTAAATATATATTAAATATTTGCTTTTCAGCAGAAAGAGGTAACTAATGAACTCATGCAGCTTATCTGAATTATGTGTTGTTAACTTATCTTGTTTGAGTTATTTGATTTGTCATTATTCCCAAGGGTTTTCCAGTCGGGGTTTTCCAATTGGTCTTCTAATGGACGGGTCTTTTCTAATCCACCTATCCTTATGAAAAGATAGGCTCTCCCAACGGAAAAGGTGACTTGGTACCAACCAATCCAAATGCGAATATTCTAAGAAGGTGCCACGTGTCAAAAAAAACCAAAAAAACTTATTGTCCTTAGTTAGTATTTATTAAAAGGTTAGGTAATTCCAGAAGGGCTTGGTGACAGACGCTCAAGAGGCACGCGCATAAGATTGGCACGCGCATAAGATTGGCACGCGCAGAAGATTGCACGGCAGCTCAGTCAGGTATAGGATGGTTTGAACTCAAACATCCTATACCTGATAGAGAAGAATTAAAAATATATATAGAGCGCCACCAACTTCAACAAAACGAGCGAGTCTAAGTTGGGAGACTCCCACTAGCTAGATATAGTTCTGTTTCCCAGAGCCAACATTAGTTAAATAACTGCAAAGAGCCCTTGGATCTTTTCTTATTATTTGTATCTCTAAATTTTACGAAATAAGTATAGACCAATTTCATGAAACAAAAATTTACAAAATTATATTACTAGTCTTCGAACACTTTTCTTTAGGATCACCACTTCAACAAAACGAGCGAGTCTAAGTTGGGAGACTCCCACTAGCTAGATATAGTTCTGTTTCCCAGAGCCAACATTAGTTAAATAACTGCAAAGAGCCCTTGGATCTTTTCTTATTATTTGTATCTCTAAATTTTACGAAATAAGTATAGACCAATTTCATGGAACAAAAATTTACAAAATTATATTACTAGTCCCCGAACACTTTTCTTTAGGATCTTATTTAGACATAAATAACTCAAATTGTATCAACTGTTGTTACCTCTACGTGATCACTTTGAGTGTACACTTTTGATATTTTCAAGGCCGGAGGCTTTTAAATTAAAAAAAACCGGAAGTAATAATTAAATATATACTAAATATTTGCTTTTCAGCAGAAAGAGATAACTAATGAACTCATGCCGCTCATCTGAATAATGTGTTGTTAACTTATCTTGTTTGAGTTATTTAATTTGTCATTATTCCCAAGGGTTTTCCAGTCGAGGTTTTCCAATTGGTCTTCTAATGGACGTGTCTTTTCTAATCCACCTATCCTTATAAAATTCAATAGGTATTCTCGAATATCTTTTTTCAAGCAACCCGTTTATTTAAATCTTCCACGTAGATATTGTAAGATACAAATAGCTAGAATTTCAAATCCTTAATTGTTTCTTATGACCTTTCCTACTTATGCAATCAAGGTGTTTTGTATTAAACTATTTGCATTTGAATGAATTTATTGATGATGATCTCATACGTGATAGATCATCATGAAAAATGGGAGATGAAACGTTCTATGTTTTCATTTTTATTTGTGACTATTGTTACTGCAGTTTCGTCCTATATGCACATTTTCATACTAGTTCAAAACTGCAGTAACGATAGTGTCGCGGCCCAAATGGCTCGCGAGTTGGGGGTTAAGTCAGATGGTAGGATTTATATAGAAATAATATTCATACATAGAAAATACTGAAGTTTATTGAAATGAAGGTACAACAAATCCCTCGCGAGTTGGGGGTTAAGTCAGATGGTAGGATTTATATAGAAATAATATTCATACATAGAAAATACTGAAGTTTATTGAAATGAAGGTACAACAAATCCCTAAACAATGTTATGCTTTTTCAAAAATATGGTTCCACAAGCCAATAATACGAATCATAAGATACACTTACCGAAGGTACATTTTCAGGGGTGATGAATTTGTTATCTTCAGAAGGTGGCAGCCGAATGATCAATGCCCAAACATCCTGGTTCCATTATTGAATTATTGCATTATCGCTAATTGCCGAATATCATAACTTTATTGAGGTGAATGAACTTTTACTAGATCGACCCTCACAGTGCGGTGCACTGAGGCTATAAATTTGGAAAATTAAATATTTTCGGAAATTAGTATTTTTGACAATTTGGCTTTTGACACATCTCCATCACCCGTGAAAAGTAGACCCCGCTTTTAAAAAAACTTTCCACCTAAATACTCATCTGAAACAACCTCAGTGAAATGATGAAGTTAACATTTTTGGAATTTTTCGTGCAAAATGCTGTATGAAATATTCTGTGTATCCTATATATGATAAAAATTAACTGAATGTAGTGGAGGTATCAGTAAAAACAAAATGAAGAAAAAAAACTTCTTTGATTGACGACTTGTTTTAGATGATCCTACTATTGCCATAGTTAAACAAAACTGTATTTGAATTTCGCGAGCTCCAGTACATGGACCGCCCAATCAGAGTGAACATCAAGAAAACGTGGAAAACGCTGGTATTTCAGCTTAGTTTTGAAACACATGATGTAGGATACCGTTTCCTGAGTGTTAGGGTAATCTTCTTCAAGATTTATCAATATTCGCTAATTTTAAATAGGGTAAAGGTGGATTTTATGGAATTTACACAGAAATATTGAAAATTTTTATCAAGTTTTCACGATCATTCATATCGGATGTATTGTACTATGAATTTTGTAATAAAAATGTTTTTCTTTCTTTATGTTTTTCTTTCTTTTTCAAATCAACATGGCGATTTCGCCAAGCTATGGGAGGAATCGATCAAACGGCGATTGATGATTCTCTTACGTCATGGGGTATTTGCTTACAATTCTTTTCACATGGGAGAAAAATGGTAGAGGTTGCATTTCAAACAAATGAGAGAGGTCGATTGGTTCAGTGGAAAGTGTCATTGGAAAAGAACTCTGCGCATCATTTTTGAAAGGAAAAACTTCATACTCGTTTTCTGCTGAAGCGATGAAAATTGTTGGTTTTCGTTCATTGACAAAAGTTTGGACGGATTCCGTTTGGAATCATTTTTTGATCGGCTCTCCCAACGGAAAAGTTGACTTTTCCGTTGGGAGAGGTGCCACGACCCAAAAAAAAAACAGAAAAACTTTATTGTTCTTAGTTAGTATTTATTAAAAGGTTAGGTAATTTCAAAAGGGCTCGGTGACAGACGCTCAAAGATATTTTCGAATATCTTTTTTCAAGCAACCCGTATATATAAATCTCCCACGTAGATATTGTAAGATACAAATAGCTAGAATTTCAATTCCTTAATTGTTCCTTGCGTTCCTCATCGTGGGAATTGTATGCTATTATGACCTTTTCTACAAGGTGTTTTGTATTAAACTATTTGCATTTGAATTAATTTATTGATGATGATCTCATACGAGATAGATCATCATGAAAAATGGGAGATGAAACGTTCTATGTTCTCATTGTTTCCATGAGCGAGTCTAAGTTGGGAGACTCTGTTTCCCAGAGCCAACATAAGTTAATTAACTGCCCTTGGATCTTTTCTCATTATTTGTATCTCAAAATTTTACGAAATAAGTATAGACCAATTTCATGGAACAAAAATTAACAAAATCATATTACTAGTCCCCAAAGACTTTTCTTTAGGATCTTAAAGAGAAAACTAATGAACTCATGCAGCTGATCTATCCTTATAAAATTCAATAGGTATTCTCGAATATATTTTTTCAAGCAACCCGTATATTCAAATCTTCCACGTAGATATTGTAAGATACAAATAGCTAGAATTTCAATTCCTTAATTGTTTCTTGCGTCCCTCATCTTGGGAATTACATGCTATTATGACATTTTCTACTTATGTTAATCCAAACTTCCGCAATGACCAATCCAAACCCCCTTCTCTAGCTACCGATGTGAAACATGGCATTTTTGGAAAATTATTCTTCACGTTTCAAACCTTGTAAGAGTACAGTGAGAATTGAATCTTGTCTAAGCGTACAGTATATCTAGCCAGTTATTTTTTCATCCTATCTTGTCACAAGAGTAATTGTAATTCTTGTGTGCATTAAGCATTCATAGTCACGATAAAATAATCGTGGGTCAAAACATTGGCAAATTCGTTTTGGCCTTGCTGAGCAAGAGACTATCTGCCAACCTTGTGATGGCAGAATGAAACCATATAAAGTTCACAAATACATGTTCATTAAAAGTCCATGATGATTCATTGAATTAACCTAGAACCTTATTGAATAAATTGAAGTTATCTTCAGTAAGCAGCTCTGTAATCATAATAGATGTTGCCTTAAGATTCTTCTTGTTGTTGAGTATCAAAATGAGGGATTTTTTCCTTGTCTATATTTCTGACTGATATCGGGTCATCACCCGAAGACTATTGTGATTACTAACAATTGAAACGTCGTTAAGTAACTTGGCTTGAAACCTTTCAATTTTCGATTTTTTTATTTCATTTAAATTGTTCAATTTTCAATTTTTTGCTCTGTTTTGATTTTTAATTTTATTATAGTTTTATTTCGGAGTTTTTTGCCTACTATAATTGTTATTTTCACATATTTTTTAAAATTTACATTTGTCATCTCAGAGATTTCAAATTATATTATATTAGACAATGTACGTCCGAAATAATGAAATCCACCATGGAGAATTGGCAACCACCTTCAAACAAAGAATAGTTTGATTTGACTTTTATTTCTGGTCTATAGATTCGTTATAAAACAATAAATACTAACTATATTTCATTGAACTCTTTGACAAGATTCAATCGCAGAATGTACATTCAGAATAATATGAGTCCTTATAAATTCGTCTGGCTACTTACGAATAATCTAAGATTATTCGACTTACCTGTAAGAAAGTTCAATCTTGATTATATGAAGAACCACTACATCATAGACCACCTTGTAGTTACGCCTCTGAGGCGGAAACCGATCACTAGTTTTTACCCGAATGAAAGAAATATTCCATATCAATATACTCAGCCCATTGATTCATTACGATTTTTGGTGCACCTATTTCAGATGGCGTAAGGGTAAGCTGAAAATGAGGGAGGGTTGGTCTATAATGTAGTGGTTCTTCATAGAACTTTACAGGTAAGTCGTTTAATCTCAGATTATATTTCAGGACCACTCCATCATAGACCACCTTGTAGATGTTTAAAGCATATCAGCGATCTGAATGATACTCTGTAATTAATTATTATGATTTAATAATTCGTAATCTCAAGTTCATAAACTTATCTTCAAAAAATTTATATAATATCAGTAATAATGGATATATAGCTCATAAAAATACATTAACAATAATACATTACAACAATAACAATTAAAATAGAATAAATTCCCACTAATTTTTAAAATTAGAAATAATAGTTTCAGCAAAATTTTTACTATTCAACTACAGTTTGTTATAGAATCTAGCAAATACGCAAGATTTCTCAGACCACCCTGCCGCATTTCTGATTACATCAATAGTTGCTCCAACTACATTTTACTGCCGAAGTGGAGGCATGCCGCGTGGAATAAAATGAAAATTTTTGAGTATCAATACCGCTTGAAGTCAAAGTTGTTTTGATCCATCGTGAAACACTTTGACTTGAAGCTGCATGATATGGTCTTCTAAGTGTTATGAATAATTTGTTGACAATACCTCGTAATTTTTGATTTCTTGATAGGTATTCATTCAGACATTTGCAACGCTAATCTCTGTCTTTTCATAGAAATATGGTAAAATTATGACCGGCTGTTGCCTGCCGGGCGCAGAAGTTTTAATAATTTCTGAAATATTAATTTGTATATTTGAAGACATGTCCCTTATTTCAGATATTTTTATGATAGCAATAGTCTGTACCCTCTGAGCAGACACCAATGCCAAAGAGTTGCTAACTTGTACGTTATTTCATCCAGTGATAAGATGTGATATGGATAAAGTGTTTCCAAATATTCAAGAACCTGGGTCCCAAGTCGTGGAATATTTTAGGAAAACCGGTCTCAATTTGAAAACTCATTTGAGAAAACATTTTATTACATCTTCATTATCAAGCGTTATGATTATTAATTTTAATGGTGATCTGTGGGAACTCAATGTATTATAATTTGTTCCACACATCAAATTTCTCTTGCAGGAACTGAATTATATCTGACATTCTTGGCTCGAAAACATTCACTTTATGCAGGTTACAAAATAGCCACCACTGTTTAAACGAACTATTTTTTTTTTAGTATTAGGACTTAATGATTTAAGTAGGGTTGGAATAGCAGATTCAGGAATTCTGCTTCTTACATATGTTTCCCTGATAAGCGCGCAGCGACCGGGGTAATCTTCGTCCATACTGGATGCGGTTGTCTGAAAGGGCTAAGCATTAGGTTTGATTTTGGTTCAAAATAGATCGGTTGGGAACACATGAGCTTTATACAAATAGGATACCATGGCTCCTTTTGGCTTCGGAAAATAATTAAATTATGTTTCTTGACATCTAAACGAATTAATTGATGCCAAAATTATTGAAATCGGACGACAGGAAGTGAAAACCGGTAGTGAGCTTTTTTTTGACGGATTCGAAGCCTTCCCACCATAAGGAATCCAAATATATTGTATGTTTTAGTAATTGATTATTTTTTCATTACCGGATGTGTTTATTTTTGCATGACACGTAAAGATATGTCGAAGGAGAATAATTATATTTTCATATTCTTTCGTCAGATCTCTACAACTGTACATATGCTTCTCATACGAATTTCGAAATTATTGCATCAAATGCACACCGTATGCCTATTTGACATGTCACAATGACGTTTCTTTATCATTTTCAACATCCATGCCACTTCCATGTGCTTTACATCATAATCTGTCTGCGAAGATGTGAACTAGTGCCCTTTTGACATGACGTTATCTTTGAGTTCCCTATATGGATTCTATACCCCTTCTCCTTTCATTTGACGTACTGCACGTTGGGATCCCAACATTTTAATGATGATGCGGCTTAGTGGCATCGTTCTTGTTTTTTTTTGTCGATGAAATTTCACTTGACGTGTTATGCGTGACGATCTGATCATAATTAGCGAATATACACCTTGGTGCCCCTCTGACATTTTTTCTATGTTTTTTCTTTGTCGATGAATTCTGCATTTCTTCCCTTTCATTTGATGTACTACACACGATGATGTGACTATGATCAACGAAGATACAACTCAGTGCCCTATTGGCATGTTACGCCATCTTTGTTTTTTCCTTTGTCGATGAATTTTGCATCCGTTTCATTTTCATTTGATGTGCTGCACGTTTAGATTCAGGTATGATTAACGAATATGTGGCTTAGTGCCCTTCTGACATGTTACGCCATCTTTGTTTTCTCTGTAGATGAATTCTGCATTCGTTTCATTTTCATTTGATATGCTGCACGTTGATATTCAACTATCATTAACAAAGATACGACTTAGTGTCTTTCTGACATGTTACGCTATCTTTGTTTCTTTCTATGTCGATGAATTTGGCATTCGTTTCCCTTTCATTTGATGTGCTGCACGTTGACATTCAACTATGATTAACGAAGATGTGGCTTAGTGCCTTCCTGACAGGTTGCGCCATCTTTGTTTTTTTCTCTGTCGATACATTCTGCATTTCTTCTTCTTTCATTTGACGTGCTATACGTCATGATCCGATCATTATCAACAAATATAGAACATAATGCCATGCTGATAATTGCGCCATTTTTGTAATAACTCATTCATTTTAACAAATTATCACGCATTTTCTACCACGCTACCACCTTCCACGCTGACTACGTCACTTTCAAAGTGTTAATGTTTTATCACTATCTCCAATTCAATTCCATCTAACACAATAAATCGACCGATATTTGATTCCTCCATTCTGATTGGCTGACCGACACCACTCTGTATCAGAAGTTAGGCCGAGTGTTCCACAAGGTTCCATTCAGGATTCTGAAAATTCGCAAAATGAATCTTCATAGGACAAAGCATGGACTTTAGGCATTTCCTGATGATGCTGATACATTTATCACTTAGCGAAACGCTTTAAGTGATAAATGATCGTCACATTGGAACATGAAAACGGTTACGACAATAACGATGAAACGATAACGAATGAACGCACGCAAAACTGTCGAAACGCACGGAAAATGGTCGAAAACACACGAAAAATGGTCGAAACGCACGCGAAACTGACGCACGCAAAACGGTCGAAATGCTTGTAAAACGGTCGAATCCTTCGCTTTCCCCATTTTCGAATGGTAACTTCATCAACTTCTGATTCATTATTAATAATGTATCACTTTTGCGCTTCCAATTTTCATCAAGTCGTTCACGCCTAATTTTGAAACCGGTAGCATAAACAACGATTTATTTTACAACCGGCAACAACTGCTTGCGCTAGGAATGTTAAATATCGATATTATCTCCATCTCTCTTTGCCTCGATTACGTCACACGTGTCCCTCACTCTTACACACACATACACACCTTTATATAGAATATTAATTCTTTCCCAAATCTAAGTATATTTTTCTATCATCTACAAGGAAATGACGATTACAATTTCCCTTACATTCTACAAAAACCAAAAAATGCTGTTAAGTATGATGAATGAGTCAATTTCAGTCCCGACAAAACTAACGCTATACATACCCATTATTCGCAGTCACTTTCAATATCCTACATTGGTGTAGAGGCTAAGGACAACTTCAACCACGCCGACGTCCTGGGTTCAAATCTCATAACTATAAACTTTTTTAATTAGGATCACTGTAACTGGGACGTAACAAGAAAGCCGACGAGTGAGGCGGAGTCCCAAGGAGGGCTGTTCCGGTGATGCGGAATACTAAGGGGGCCGAGGGGCGGAGTGCCACGCTTAAATCGCTACGATACTTATTCCTTCCTGCGTCGATGACGTCACACGTTTCTCTCTTCCACTCACTAAAGTTTCTCTCTGAAACACTTGCCAGCGACGCACGACTTTGAAGTGCGCTCGGACCAAGGTTGCTCATCTACTAGATTTGAATTTTCCGCTGTACGCGCAGTAGCTTCTGTGGGGAAGTGGGGACGACTACGTCACACCTACCTTGAGTTGGGCGTTCCACAAGGTTCCAATTGGAGGTCCAAAAAGGTGCGCAATGAAGCGCCATAAGAAAATACATAGGATTTTGGCCTGGAACTTTCTTAGCTATATTACTAGCAACATCAGAAAAAATACATGAGTCACAAGAAAACCTGTTTGACATTTACGATGAATTGAAATACAGAAAAACAACTTTCAAACAGTAATTTGAACTCGTAATGTTTAATATATTAATTACTTGATGAGCTGACGATGACGAAGGCTAGGATTTTTCCAAATCATACCAATAAAATATCAAAAGATGATTGGGAAAAAATAATATCATAGGAATCCAAGTAATTGATAAGATATAATCGCCAACTGAAACGAGCTGATAGAACAGATATTTGTCGTAACTAGGCAATTTTTTATGATACACATTCCCAAGCTGATGTAACAGATATTGGTAGGAGTATTATTTATATCACAAAAAGACAGATACGAATGCAAAATTTCGAAATCATGTGATGGGTAATAGTGAGGAGCTGGATGTTCATCCAGCTGTTCAGATGTTCCATAAGTTTAGCCAATCTCTACAGTACAGTTCCAAGCTGATGAAACAGATATTGGAAGATGTACTGCTCATACTTTAAAAAATTACAGACAACAAATGAAAAAAAATTGGCAACTTATTCCATTGGCAATCATAAGAAGCTGAAAGAAGAGATATTCCTTATGATTGCTCAACTAGAGTAATACTTTCCTCTCTAAGCTGATTTTGAGAAATCACTTGAACGTTGTAGTCCTTTGTCCTTATTTTCAGGCAATTGCAGAGTTTGTTTGAGGAGCTGGGCTTCATAAATAGCGTTGCTGTCTATCGGGTATGGTAGCACTTCTGCACAAATTTTCAAGTCGGTTTTGATCACTTTACAATTATCCAAATTTTGAAAAAAAGTGTACAACATTGAATCGTCGTCTCGCGCAATGAATTTTTGAAATGTTATTAATATATGGTGAAGTCCTTTTCGAGCATCCAAGATTGGTATTGGATAAAAATGAAAAACTATGTACGTTTCAGGCTCTACGAGGGGAATATTTAAAACAAATACTACTTTATTGTCTGTTTGATATGCTTGCAATTCAATAAGGTCTAGGTATTGGGGAATATTTCCAATACTGACGTATGATGGTTAATTATTTTTGTTCAATGTTTGTGATATTTCTTGAAGCGAATAAAGTAAATCTCTCGATGTTATGATTGAACCATGAATTATTTTCAATCGAGCGAAAGTGATTGAATTGATAATATCACCAATCAAAGTTTCAAGGAATAGGTAGCTTTCTATGAGTGATTCGCATACCTCTAGAGTTTTTATTTGAGCTTCGTAAAATGCCATATCGTCTGATATTTCCATTAGTGATTTTTCGATCTATTTTATGTCTTGATTGAAAGTCTCTTCATCAACTTGTAGCTTTTGAATTGTTGAATTGAAGTTTTCGATCACCGAGGTGGTTACAGATATTTGATTTTTCAATAGATTTTCGATTTGGTGTTCGTCTTGACTTATTTTATTGATACAATCCGTGAAATATTCTCCATCGGATGCATTGAGGTTTCCGGTTATTGCTCTCCAAAAAGTTCTTACACCATTTAATAAACCACGTTCTGTTCTTTTTTTGAATTTTTCTTTGTCCGTGAAGATATCTTTAAACTTTACTTGTAGTGAGTCTGAAATTTGGCATAAAAGACTGGTATGTGTTTTTATTTGAGCTTTGAAAGCTAGTACTCTAGGCTCGTCTCTGTCGAGAAAATAAATGGGGTTTTCTAGGATTTCATCATTATTGTATAGAGCGTTTTTGATGGATGATAAATCTTTGTAGACCAAAAGGCTCCATTTTTTGTTTGTTATTTTGGGAGTTCCTTCTTAATGGAAGAAAACGTCGATAAAGTTATTGATTGACTCTAAGTTGTATTGGGCACTGGCTGTTGATGACAGCAGGAGTGTCCTGAAAAAATATATTATTATTCATGGCTCTTTTGGGAATATCTTTGGGTTCGATTTCAATTCGATGAAATCCGGAGGCGAGATCCAGCGTGGTGAAATATTCGCATTTACCAAGCTGGTCTAGGAGGTCCGAGATGTTTGGGTATTTGTCGTCAACCGTTAGCTCGTTGAGTTTTCGGTAATCGATGACAACTCTCCATTTCTGTTTACCGGAGGCATCCATTTTTTTGGGTACAACCCAAACTGAAGATGACCATGGGGATATTGATGGCTGAATAATGCCTTGATTTAGAATTTTTGATATTTGTGTTTTTACTTCCTCCTTGTATACCTGTGGGTACCTGTAGGATTTCGTAAAGACGTGTCTAGCATCCTTGGTGTCAATGGTGTGTTTCATTTCGTTGGTAAAAGTGAGATTATTTCCTAAATAGAAGATATCTTCGAATTGGAAACATAAATCAGTTATTGATTGATGTTCCTCTTCGTTCAAATGTTCGGTTCTTAATTGCGCTTTTATTTCTTGGATACGATCAATATGGAGTTTGTTTTGGGAAAACGATTCATTAATATTCAAATTTTTTTCGTGTGTTGGAAGGGGTTCGAGTTTTATTTCAGAAAAATCAGTTTGTTTTGGGATCGCGTTTGTATTTACGATAGTAATGTAGAACATACCGTTTTCATCAATTTTGACTATGGCGTTGAGAATTCTTACTTTTTTTCTTTCTTCAGCTAGCAGTATAGCTTCAGTGTTCTTGAGGTTGCAATGTAATTTGAATACTTTCTCCATTCGGGGTTCTATTTGAATTTGGTTCGGTTTTTCAGTAAGTATATGGTCATTTATCTCTGAAACTTTGAACAAAGGGACCGTTTTAAATTTTGTTATGAGTTGTTTATTTTTCAGATCAATTATACAATTTTAATATTCGAGAAAGTCAGATCCGAGTAAACCGTCAAAGTCGATGTCTAAGTCGTAGATAAAGACTTTGTGTGGATCGTTCTGTGTGAAATTTATTAAAGTGGATTCATTCACGAAAATTTTCTGGTCAGTGATACCTTGTATAGTGACGTTTTCAGGGAATCTAAGGGGGTATTTTTCGCATGTTTTGGGTTTGAAAATGGATATTCCTGCACTTGTATCGATTAGGATTCTGGAAGTATTGGAAGAGTCTTTGATGTAGTACAGATTCGAATTCATAGAAAGCATAGGGCTACATGAAATTTTGTTCCGAGAAGTTCACGTTCGGGTTGAAGTCTTGTATGTTTAGGGACTGAATTCAGGATTGGACTTCTGATATAGGGTCGATCGATAGGTTGTTTGGGGTTGAATAGGTGGGTGGTTCGCATTCGGGAGTGAGAGAAAATCCTGGTACATTGACGGATCTTCGAGTGTTTCAATTTGGTTGTATTGGTAATATTGATCACTAGGGGTATAGTAATCATAGTCATTATCAGTGGGGTAGTAATCGTTGTATTGATAGTTATAGCTATCAGCTGTATGATAGTCTTGGTTATCACCTGTATGATAATCTCGAGATTCATATGTCATGGAATGAGCTCTTTGGTTTTGATTGAAATTGACAGAGTAATTCGAATTTTTTTGAATTACGGGTGGTCTGAATCGGGTTTGAGATTGAGGTCGAATTTGATTTTGATTAGTCTGGGACCTGTTTGGCTAAGAATTTGTTTGAAAGTTTGGTCTTGAAAAATTCTGATTGGGTTGAGGGTTTGTTTGGCTTGAAAAATTTTGATTGAGTTGAGTGTTTGGTTTTGCAAACTTTTGGTTGAAATATTGATAATTATTTTGGAGTATTTGTTGTCTCATTCGACATTCTGTGGTAATATGACCTATCTGACCACATGTGTGACAGGTTCTTTGGGATGTTGGTTGCTGATTGTTTGTTGAGGACGTGTTTGGTTTGGTCTTTCAGTTTTTTGATGTTCGAAATAGGATAGTTGCATTTCTCCCTTGATTCTAACGTGGGCTTCAAGTAGATCTGCCGGATTGGAGGCACGGATTACTTGACCTATTCGGGGTTCTAGTCCGGTTAAAAGCGTATTTAATGCCATTGTTTCAATTAGTGCGGATTGCGCGTGTTTCTGTTCCGCAGAAAGGACGGATTTTTGTACACAAGCGTGCATTTTGGCATTTGAGGACTTGAAGGCGATTGAAAAATATTAAAGGTGTTTCGTTTGGGAGTTGTTTGATACGCTGGAGATCGTGAATCGATGATGTTATATCTCTAGAGTTTTCAAAATATAAATTTATTAAATGTTTGATTTCGGGATGAGTTCCAGGATTTCTTGAACTTATCAATTGTGCTGCTCTACCTATAAGTTTGTTTTTGATGTGAATCACTGATAGATCGCGTTGGTCTGCTGTTGACATGCGAAATGCACAATCACAAGCATTTAAGAAAGTGTTCAAAAATATTTGATCACCTTCGATTTCAGGCACTATTGAAAATATCTCCGATAATTTATATATTCGATTGCATCTGGTTCTGGTTGGTTTTAAGGCATTTTGATTTATCTTAACAAATTTTTGATGTCAAAATTTGAATGATCGAACAGTACTTATTTACTATTTACAATAATCAATCAGTATGATTATTGATTTTGCAAAGAATCAAAGTGATGGTAAATTAGATTTCAAAATAAATCGAGACAATTCAATATCGACTTACAATCTTCATTCCGATTCGTCGTGTTCTCGAAGTCGTCCAGCCAGGGGCTTCACCAAGTGTTCATTCCGCTGCTTCCTCGAGTGATGACTCCTCAGGGGTTGTTGGTTCTTTCTCTGTTGAGAGATTAGAATCCGCCGCTACTAGTTAGGGTTCCTTGTTCTAGCAACGTTGTCAGATCGTACAACGACTGCGCTAATTGTTATATTCACTGTTTTGACTTTGACTTTTTAAAAACACTTCATTTTCAATTACAGACTTTCTTTGAATAAATAATTGAAACTACAAATTCTGGACAAGTTCTAAATAGAGACTGATCAAATTCTAGATAGGTACTGACGAACTCTAAATAGTTACTGACAATAATTTGACCTCGCAGGGTCCATTTATAATGTGTAGGCAGCGGTGTCAGCAGGAGACGTTGGGAAATAATAAAAGTATCACGTTCTGCTGACTCTGCTGACTCAAAGTCTTGGGAGTCGTTATCTTGGTAATCTGATACCGGTGAGATCGTCTTACTCACGATATAACACATATATTATAAGTTGTTGGTTCATGGTGTAGATAACTATCAAATCTCATTTTAGCTTTTCTTTTTTCTTTCAGTATTTGTGCGTGCTACATTATAATAATATTCCATACGATTATCAAGATCTCTGACATACTTCGTCATAAGGTCTTTTTGATTATATACATTTTCTTGGAGTCTACCGGATGTGTGTCCGAATATTAGTTCATAAATTCGTGGTTTTTTTTTAAACTGTTGTTATAGCATATAACAGCATAGGGTATAATAGAAAATGTGTGGTGTTTATGGTTTTCTGTCAAATTCACTCTTATCATTTCCATTAGGGTGGCATGGAATCTTTCAAGTGAACCGTTTGATTGTAGGTGATCAACACTAGAAAATGTTAGTTTGATATTATAGAGTAAACATATATCTTTCAATGAGTAATTATTAAATTCCTTTCCTGAATCGGCATATATTCTTGGTGGTGTTCCATAATGTTGGAAATATAGTAATGAGCTGTTCACAACTGATTTTGCTGTTTTATCAGATATAGGGTATGCTTGAGTGGATTTTGTGAGTTCATCTCGAATTGTAAGAAGATAATTCTTTTTTGGAATTTCTAAAATGTCAATGTTCATTCTTTCGAAAGCTGTTTTGGGATTTGCGTAAATACTAACGGATTTTCTAAGTTTTTCCTGCAGATTTTTGTTTTTTGACATACCTCACAGGCTTTAATAATATTTTCAACATCTTTTGTTATACCATTCCAATTGTATTTTTGCTTTATTCTTCTTAAGGTTTCATTTATTCCTCGGTGTAAATTATTTTTACCGTTATGAAATTGATCTAGTATAATTGGAATCTGGTCTTTGTCAGGGGTCGTTACAATATTTTGACATATTTGAAATTTTATGTCATCTTTATCGGCTAAAATATAGGATGGCATTTCTTGTATCGGGAATCCTACATTTGTTTCAAGTTGGTATACTTTGTTTGGTACGAATAAATTCAGGTCTTTATATAATGAGCTGAACAAGTATTCTATTGCTCAATCATGATCAAAAGGTAATGGGATTGAATAATATTTTCGATCTTTTACTGTTTTGCTAGACACACCATTGATTTTATTATAGAAGAAGTCGGGATATTCTTCAAAAATGTCTTCAAGTATTTTTTCATGAATTTCTGTAAGTTTATTTCTCTGCAGAAAAACAATCATGTCTTTATGTTTTTTGTCTGAGAATTGATCATTAGTAAAAATAAATTTAGAATAGTCAATTACTGATTTTGACTCTTATAGTCTTGTGAAGTTTTTAAGTCTTTCAAAAATTGTTTCTTGACCTATTTCAGTTTCAGTATCTGAAACTTCTTTGTTTTCATTTTCGATTGCAAAAATTTTTGAATGAAATTTTGCGCATTCTTTGAAATGATTTATAATAATTCTATACATAGCGTCTGCGTTTTGTGTATTTTTCCGGGTCTGTAAATTACATTGAATTGATATTCCTCTAATTTCAATCGCCATCTGGCTAATCGGCCGTCAGGGTCTTCAATCGAAAATAACCACGTTAAAGGGCGATGGTCTACTATAAAATTGAATTTTCTTTCATAAAGGTAAGGACGAAAATGTTTAACTGCCCATACCATAGCTAGTAATTCTCTTTCTATTTTAGAGTATTCTGTCTCGGCTGGACATAATATTCTAGATTCATAGGCAATGGATAAATCTTTTCCTATGGGTCGTTGAGATAATACTGCTCTTATTGCAGAAGAAGATGTTGTTAGAAGAAATGGTTCTGCAAAGTAAGGGTATATTAGAATTGGGGTTGAGGTTAATGCTATTTTCAATTCTTGGAATGCAAGTTTACATTCATTGTCAAAGTTGAATTTCACATCTTTTTGTAATAAGTGTGTAATTGGTTTAGATATTTTAGAAAAATTTGGGATAAATTTTCAGCAATAGCCTGCTAAACCTTAAAATTGTTTTATTTCTGTAACGTTTATAGGCTCTGGGAAGTCTATTATGCAAATAACTTTTTCTGGGTTTGGTTTTCCTCAATCTTTGGTTATAAGGGGTCCTAGATACGCAATTTCTTGTCTTAAAAATTCGCATTTTTCGGGTTGAATTTTCAAATCAGCTTTCCGTAAGCGTTTGAATACTGACTTCAAATTTTGCAAGTGCTCGTCAATTGTTGGGGAATAAATTATTATGTCGTCCATATAAACTAGACATCTTTCGTTTCTAAGTCCAGTTGATATATAGTCTAAAATACGTTGAAGGGTGCAGGGTGAGTTTTTCATCCCGAATGGCATCCTCAGGAATTCGTAGAGGCCATTTTCTACAGAAAATGCAGTTTTTTTCTATGTCTATAGAATCCATTTCGATTTGGTGGAATCCTGATGCTAAGTCAAGTGTTATTAATTATTGACACTTTTCTAAATGGTCTAAAAGGTCTGAGATATTTGGTATTTCTATAATCAAATACAACGCGCCATTTCTGTTCTCCAGATGCGTCAAGTTTTTTACTTATCATCCAAACTGGGGATGACAAAGGTGAGATTGATGGTCATATATATTTTGTTATAATAGTTTTGAAATTTGAGTTTTCACTTCATTTTTATGTATGTGCGGATACCTATAACATTTTGTTGAGACTGGTTGTGCATTTTCGTTTAGTTTTACAGAATATTTTATTTCACTCGTGAATGTTAGTGAATCTCCTTCTATGTAAAATATGTCTGAGAATTCTAAACAGAGGTTTTCAATTAGTTATTTTTCTTCTTCATTTGAATGTTCTAAACGAAGTAAACTTTTTATTCCTTTTGAACGATTTGGAAATCATTTTGAATTTCATTTTCTTAAAATTTTTCAAATTGTAAGTCTGGAAAGTCAATGGATTTTTCAATTGCGTTTCCATTCACAACTGTTACTAGAAATTTTCCTTTTTCATTTATTTCCACAACAGCATTTGAAAGTCTTACTTTTTTTTCAGCAGCTAACAGTCTAGCTTCTGTATTTCTGAGTTTCGATTTTAATTTGAATACTTTTTCTACTCTTGGTTCGATTTTTATGTTATTGATGGGAATTTTGTCTACTTAGTATTTGTTATAGCTATTGTCATATTTACTTTCAAAGAAATAATTATCTGGGTCATACTCAAAAATATCATTTATTTCAGCAGTTTCAGTTTATTTCAGTTTCAGGGTTGAGAGTGACTTTATTTTTGGTTTTATTTTACTTTTAGTTTTGGTCATCAATCTTTTCTGTTGCTTCTCTTAGCGGGATTGTCCCATAATTCAATTTCAATTATTGATCTTTAATGTCTACTACTCCTTCAAAATGTTCCAAAAAATCGTATTCTAAAATTCCGTCAAAATCAAAATTTAAATCGTGTATATAAACTTTATGTTCAACTATATTTATTTCAAAAGGTAATAATACGGATACAGTAATTGTTACCTTTCCTTTTATTACTCCAGTTATTTCAACCATTTGAATAATTTTCTACAGCATTCTTTTTCTTTTTTTTTCGAAAATTGATATTCCTGCTCCGGTATCAATTATTATTTTGAAGTTGCTCAAACTGTTTATATAATAAATTTCGCTTATAATAGGGCTTATACGAATAATTGTCCTAACTGTTTCACTCGACGTGAAAGTTGCCTTGCCTGTCAATAAAATTCTGAAGGAAAATGCGATATCATTGTGTCCCTCACCTTGGAACCAATATGAAACTCCTTTTCCAATATCGAAATCTCTTCATTTGATAGTAACTTTTTCTCGGAAACGATAATAAATTTTATCGAAATAATGGAATAACTTGTGTTATAAGAATAGGTACACTTCCGTTTTGCTGATTACCCAAAGATACTTTGCCCTTCTTTGTATTTTTATTCTATATAATAATAATGTATTTGCCATCAACGATATATAACATTACAATTATTCAATCTAATTCAGCAAATAGATCGGTTTGTTGCTCATAAAAGGTATGACCTTGTGCTGAAGCAAGTTAAATAATCAATCAATGAACGTTGTGAAGTTGGAAATATAATATGTGAGATGTAAACAAAGAAAATTATGAAGATATATAATTTGAAATCTATAAATATGAAATAGCAATATCAAGACACGCCTAAATATAAATTTTAAATGTTCCAATGTAAAATATGTGTATTTAATCCTCAAATTAAACTAAAATGAACACGTCCATTCCATTCAAGAAATGCTTGACAAGCTAGCCATAAGTATCTTCATTTCATGTGAGAAATTCCTTCCTTCCATCTTATCCAGTCTCACGTCTCTATACTGCCCCATTAGATGCTCCCACTTCTTTTCCGTCACTGAACGACTAGGGAAAAAGTCAGTCTGAGGCGAGTAGGCTACGGATACTTGTATGCTTGCTTGAGGTTCGCACCTCACAGCTATGATTCTGTCTCCTGTCGTGGAGGACAACAGGCACGAGCTGTTGTTTCCGAGAGGCACTACTGCAAATTGCAAATGCACTTCAGACTTTTAACTCCCACGTGGATGATGAGAGGCGTCCGACAGACGGCGTCGTACCCATGAGTCAAGATCTGTAATTTTACACAGGATTGCGTGGGGGTGTTCAGGGTGTTCCAGTGGAAAGTTAACAAGGGGTCTTTCACTTCCTTGGCTATGGTGGCTAGAACGTACTCCGTGCGCCTGCACATTATGGAATGCTGGGCTTGCTGTACGATTTGGTCAAGAAGGGTTTGCGATTTCGTCATTTCTAGGAGCTCGAACCTATCTGCTGTCATGGGACCTGCAATCATCCATTTCTTGGAAGGACCGAAAGGCCCTGTAGCGGGATGAGGAAACGGATGATGAGTCTTCTTATGATGAACCTCTCTCAACAACTGATGTAGAGAATGCTCCAGAACATGATCATGATAGCTCTTCGACAGAGCGGGTTTCTGCTTCTTCTCGTCAAATGCCTCAACGCGATTGTCAACTGGATCCCAGGCAGAACAGTCGCCTTTATCTGGTTACCGACTATCATGTGCGTGATGGGGGCCTGCAGTTGGATCGCCTCTGTGGCCAACTGGTTGAACAGCTTCTTGCAGAAGAGAACATTCTGGGTGGCTTCTAGTTTTTGTTGCCAGTGCATGTCGGGGTTGGAGGGAGGCGAGTCGGTGCCGAGGAGGTTCAGCTTGACGTTGCAGAGATCTTCTTGGTCTGTTCGGCAAAGCACCTCAATGTATGCAACACCTTGCAATTTGGTTGGTATTGAAACTCTAAGAGCGTTGTTAACCTTGGCTAGGGCAGGTCCACCAGGTAAAGGACTACTCGATGAACTATTGACCTTCTCTTCGTCTTCAGCTTTCGTTATTTCAAATGTACCAGTTTGCAGATACTTGGAACCCGTTGTTCGGTAGCTGAGACCTCCAATTATCGTATTGGACACCTTCTTCAATCGCCAATTCTGTCTCAGCCTCAATAGTTCTATGTGGAAGTCTAGAGTTGTTCGATTTCTGGCAGCTTCTGTTTGGGAAGTCTTCATTTTTTCTGCCCCGGCAAAAAGTATGCTGGCCGCTCCTGCAAGTGCTTTCCAGAGGCTCCTGCTGTACAGGATCCAGAACAAGATAACGCTTCTCTTTTGCAATAGCTAAAACGTCAGCCAACACACAAATTTCCTGCAGAGCACTCGTCATTTTGGTTCGTACTGAGTCCCAAGGCCACATTGAAGATTGGAAAGCATCTTTACTGTCTGAGTCAGATTTGGAATCTTCACTGGATTCTTCTGTTCTTATTTCTAGATCAGATAGCTTACTGAAGTCTATTTTTGGGCATATTTTGCGAAGCTCTCGGAGAGAGCTTCGCAAAATATGCGAAGGAGGTTGACAAACCTCAGTTCCATCAAAAGTGATTTCCTGAATTTGGTATTAATAAATGAATTATATCATGAAACAAGTTCTTATATATGATTAACAGGTAAAAACGAATGATAGGATATACCTAACATATTTGTCGATATCATCTCAGGTAGTTTTAGATAAAATTCAACATAATATCTATTGTTTACTATTATTGTGAGCTGATAACTGTATAACCTGAAAGGAAGGTAAACATGTAAAATTGAAGAAATATGAATGTGAAATTATATCTTGACATAATAAGTACATAATATATAATATAAAAATATACCTGAGTATTTGTAAAGTATGCTTTCAATATTATTTGGACCCACTTACACATTTTTAATGACCAATTGAACGATTTTGAAAATAGAATAGTTTCTATAATTATATCCAATGGATTTCGAGCTCTCGATACTTAACATACTGTTCGAAGTAACTATTCAGTATATCCTTCTTTCAATAATTTGATTCACTCTTTCTGCAGGTACTGTTTGAAGCCACTTTTTGATTTGCATTTTTGAATATTTGTTGATTACGGATATTTCTCAACTCATTGGGTATTTCAGCATAGACAATTGACTTCGATAAGAATTGGCCTTCTTTTTTAGATATCTATGCACTGATATCAGGGCAGCTCAATTCATTATCCAAAGTTATGAGTCATGACAAGTGTTCAGTGCTGAGGAATTCAACAGTTCTATCTCTCATGTTATCTCCAGAAAGAGATGATCAGCTAGCACAAATCACTGAACATAGAGTGACAACATTCGCACATGATTTGGTATCTGATTATCTGAGAACAAAAACTGGAACCACTAGCAGAAACTAAAATGATGCAATTAGTAACTAAATCATTAGGTCTACAGTATGATAATGCACAGAAACAAATAGCCACATACCAGAAGAAACTAAAATGATGCAATTAGTAACTAAATCATTAGGTCTAAAGTATGATAATGCACAGAAACAAATAGCCACATACCAGAAGGTTGTCACTCACGTATAGAATATTGTTAGCAAAGCTTTGCTTCTGTCGACCAAAAATATAAAAGATTCGTCTGCTGATTACCACGTACATATGACTGGGGCTTTATTCGAAACCTGGTTCAGTGAGCAGCTTCTCCCAAATATTCCCCCAAACTCGATTATTGTTATGGATATCATTCATTTCGTCGGATCTCGGTTGGATCCGACGAAAGTTTCCTATTTTGAGAAACTAAAATTTCTTTTTTTTTTCATATCGAGAATATCGGTGTTCATTTTTTTGAATTATTCGCCATGAAGTAGAATTGCCGGTTTTTGGGTCTACCGCCTTCATTTCGAATGATATGAAAAAAGGCATGAGAATTTTCAATACTGTTTCATATGGGTTGAAACATGATATTTATATCATGTTTTAGTTTACTAATTTGCAGTGCTATGTTTCAATTCACCGTCCACCTAACGTTTCAAATACAAATATCTATTATTTTTCATCGACTTTCGTATGTATCGACTATGTATTGAAAAAAATTTGCGAAAACAATTTTCATGATAAACGGTTTTTTGGGGAAAAAATGATACACAATTTACTGAATTGTATTGTCATCAGAACTAAATGCAGGTTTCTAACCAATATCAGATCAATCTGTTAGCAGAAAAGGGGTCAAACTTCAATTACTAAATTCGAGCCAAACAAACTAATAAGGCATTCTTAATAAAATTTTTAAAATACATGTGCTTCCCGGCTTATGTCTCCGAAAAAACATCATCAATATTTGTGTTTTTCTCAGAAGATAGAAATCGATATCTTTGAATTCCAGAAAATATCAAGTCCTCACATATTTTGAAGATGTGCAAGTAGAGGTGAACGCTCATGCATTCAAGGGGTTTTGTATTCGAAATTTCTGATATTAGATCTCTTCAATTGCTCAGGCAATGAATTTTGAAGTTTCGCAGCACATAATTGAAATGAATCTATGAAACTGTGCAGTGCGATGTCATGACATAGATAATTTGTTTTTCCCCCATGAAAATTTCATCATCGAGGAGAAGAATTAGTCAGATATAACAGAAATTTTGGGTGATTGAAACGTAGGACGGAGAAAAGCAAAACTTCACCACCTCTAATGTAAGAATGTGATTTTGAGTGAGCCAAATTGATTTGAAATCCCTGAAAAAGAAACTAAAAAGATTAACCGAAAATAACAATTTTATTGAACAAAAACTGTAAGTTCAAAGAAATAATACAAGCAATAACCAAAAAAAAAATGAAATAATAATAAAAGCTGAAAATTAAAAAAATATCATTAACAAAAATGAAAAATAAAAATTAAAAGATTCCAAACCAAGTTATGTCATGACGTTTCGATTGTTAGTATCCACAATCATCTTCGGGTGATAACTGGACTTATTCCTCCGAGATCTGACTATTTATAGGTCATTCGAGTGCTTTCACCTATCCCCTCTTCCCTTTCTCCTCTTCATTGGTTTTAGCGGGAGATGGCCGTTTGGCGGGAGTTGGTGGTTTTTCTCTTGATTAGAGGTTTCCATATGTTACGTACCTCTACACTAGCTTGACTAAATGCGTTGTTGGACAACATATACGCGGCTTCTTTAAATTGTCTCCTGAACCAGTTTTCCTCTTTGTGATTGATTTCAGCTTCTCATCCTTTCCGATAATCCTCTGATGTAGGGAAGTACAAGTACTGGTTGTGCCGGTTAATCTTTTTAATTTTTTTTTCAGGGATTTCAAATCAATTTATATTATATTAGACAATGGAATTCAGAACTGATGAAATACAAGCGGAAGATTTGATTACTGTAACTTTTTTGAGAGGGGCATGTCTGTCAAATGAAATTCGATTCTTCATGAATGATAGTATTCAAGAGAGAAGCCAGTAGATGAACTTTTACTAGATCGACCCTCACAGTGCGGTGCACTGAGGCTAAAAATTTGGAAAATTAAATATTTTCGGAAATTAGTATTTTTGACAATTTGGCTTTTGACACATCTCCATCACCCGTGAAAAGCAGACCCCGCTTTTAAAAAAACTTCCCACCTAAATACTCATCTAAAACAACCTCAGTGAAATGATGAAGTTAACATTTTTGGAATTTTTCGTGCAAAATGCTGTATGAAATATCCTGTGTATCCTATATATGATAAAAATTAACTGAATGTAGTGGAGGTATCAGTAAAAACAAAATGAAGAAAAAAAACTTCTTTGATTGACGACTTGTTTTAGATGATCCCACTATTGCCATCGTTAAACAAAACTGTATTTGAATTTCGCGAGCTCCAGTACATGGACCGCCCAATCAGAGTGAACATCAAGAAAACGTGGAAAACGCTGGTATTTCAGCTTAGTTTTGAAATACATGATGTAGGATACCGTTTCCTGAGTGTTAGGGTAATCTTCTTCAAGATTTATTAATATTCGCTAATTTTAAATAGGGTGCGTTCCTCATCGTGGGAATTATGACCTTTTCTACTTATGCATTCAAGGTGTTTTGTATTAAACTATTTGCATTTGAATTAATTTATTGATGATGATCTCATACGTGATAGATCATCATGAAAAATGGGAGATGAAACGTTCTATGTTTTCATTGTTTTCATGAGCGAGTCTAAGTTGGGAGACTCTGTTTCCCACAGCCAACATAAGTTAAATAACTGCCCTTGGATATTTTCTTATTATTTGTATCTCAAAATTTTACGAAATAAGTATAGACCAATTTCATGGAACAAAAATTAACAAAATCATATTACACGTCCCCAAACACTTTTCTTCAGGATCTCATTTAGACATAAATAACTCAAATTTTACCAACTGTTGTTACCTCTATGTGATCACGTTGAGTGTACACTTTTGATATTTTCAAGGCTGGAGGTTTTTAAGTAAAAAAAAGCGGAAGTAATAATTAAATATATACTAAATATTTGCTTTCCAGCAGAAAGAGAAAACTAATGAACTCATGCAGTTGATCTATCCTTATAAAATTCAATAGGTATTCTCGAATATCTTTTTTCAAGCAACCCGTATATTCAAATCTTCCACGTAGATATTGTAAGATACAAATAGCTAGAATTTCAATTCCTCAATTGTTCCTTGCGTCCCTCATCTTGGGAATTACATGCTATTATGACATTTCCTACTTATGTTAATCCAAACTTCCGCAATGACCAATCCGAACCCCCTTCTCTAGCTACCGATGTGAAACATGGCATTTTTGGAAAATCATTCTTCACGTTTCAAACCTTGTAAGAGTACAGTAAGAATTAAATCTTGTCTAAGTGTACAGTATATCTAGCCCCAGTTATTTTTTTTATCCTATCTTTTCACAAGAGTAATTGTAATTCTTGTGTGCATTAAGCATTCATACTCACGATAAAATAATCGTGGGTCAAAACATTGGCAAATTCGTTTTGGCCTTGCTGAGCAAGAGACTATCTGCCAACCTTGTGATGGCAGAATGAAACCATATAAAGTTCACAAATACATGTTCATTAAAAGTCCATGATGATTTATTGAATTAACCTAGAACCTAATTGAATAAATTGAAGTTATCTTCAGTAAGCAGCTCTGTAATCATAATAGATGTTGCCTTAAGATTCTTCTTGTTGTTAAGTATCAAAATGAGGGATTTTTTCCTTGTCTATATTTCTGACTGATATCGGGTCATCACCCGAAGACGATTGTGATTACTAACAATTGAAACGTCGTGAAGTAACTTGGCTTGAAACCTTTCAATTTTCAATTTTTTTATTTCATTTAAATTGTTCAATTTTCAATTTTTTGCTATGTTTTGTTTTTTTATTTTATTATAGTTTTATTTCGGAGTTTCTTGCCTACTATAGTTGTTATTTTCACATATTTTGTAAAATTTACATTTGTCATCTCAGAGATTTCAAATTATATTATATTAGACAATGTACGTCCGAAATAATGAAATTCACGATGAAAAATTGGCAACCACCTTCAAACAAAGAATAGTTTGATTTGATTTTTATTTCTGGTCTATAGATTCGTTATAAAACAATAAATACTAACTATATTTCATTGAACTCTTTGACAAGATTCAATCGCAGAATGTACATTCAGGATAATATGAGTCCTTATAAATTCGTCTGGCTACTTACGAATAATCTAAGATTATACGACTTACCTGTAAGAAAGTTCAATCTTGATTATATGAAGAACCACTACATCATAGACCACCTTGTAGTTACGCCTCTGAGGCGGAAACCGATCACTAGTTTCTACCCGAATGAAAGAAATATTCCATATCAATATACTCAGCCCATTGATTCATTATGATTTTTGGTGCACCTATTTCAGATGGAGTAAGGGTAAGCTGAAAATGAGGGAGGGTTGGATTGGTCTATGATGTGGTGGTTCTTCATAGAACCTTACAGGTAAGTCGTTTAATCTTAGATTATATTTCAGAACCACTCCATCATAGACCACCTTGTAGATGTTTAAAGCATATCAGCGATCTGAATAATACTCTGTTATTAATTATTATGATTAAATAATTCGTAATCTCAAGTTCATAAACTTATCTTCAAAAAATTTATATAATATCAGTAATAATGAATATATAGCTTATAAAAATACATTAACAATAATACATTACAACAATAACAATTTAAATAGAATAAATTCCCACTAATTTTTGAAATTAGAAATAATAGTTTCAGCAAAATTTTTACTATTCAACTACAGTTTATTATAGAATCTAGCAAATACGCAAGATTTCTCAGACCACCCTGCCGCCTTCCTGATTACATCAATAGTTGCTCCAACTACATTTTACTGCCGAAGTGGAGGCATGCCGCGTGGAATAAAATGAAAATTTTTGAGTATCAATACCGCTTTAAGTCAAAGTTGTTTTGATCCATCGTGAAACACGTTGACTTGAAGCTGCATGATATGGTCTTCTAAGTGTTATGAATAATTTGTTGACCATACCTCTTAATTTTTGATTCCTTGATAGGTATTCATTCAGACATTTGCAACGCTAATCTCTGGCTTTTCATAGAAATATGGTAAAATTATGACCGGCTGTTGCCTGCCGGGCGCAGAAGTTTTAATAATTTCTGAAGTATTAATTTGTATATTTGAAGACATGTCCCTTATTTCAGATATTTTTATGATAGCAATAGTCTGTACCCTCTGAGCAGACACCAATGCCAAGAGAGTTGCTAACTTGTACGTTATTTCATCCAGTGATAAGATGTGATATGGATAAAGTGTTTCCAAATATTCAAGAACCTGGGTCCCAAGTCGTGGAATATTTTAGGAAAACCGGTCTCAATTTGAAAACTCATTTGAGAAAACATTTTATTACATCTTCATTATCAAGCGTTACGATTATTAATTTTAATGGTGATCTGTGGGAACTTAATGTATTATTATTTGCTCCACACTCAAATTTCTCTTGCAGGAACTGAATTATATTTGACATTCTTGGCTCGCAAACATTCACTTTATGCAGGTTACAAAATAGCCACCACTGTTTCAACGAACTATTTTTTTTTTTTTTAGTATTAGGACTTGAAGATTTAAGTTGGGTTGGAATAGCAGATTCAGGAATTCTGCTTCTTACATATGTTTCCCTGATAAGCGCGCAGCAACCGGGATAATCTTCTTCCATACTGGATGCGGTTGTCTGAAAGGGCTAAGCATTAGGTTTGATTTCGGTTCAAAATGGATCGGTTGGGAACACATGAGCTTTATACAAATAGGATATCATGGCTGCGTGGAATCTGGCACTATTGAAATTCCTTCAGCTCCATCAGTTATTATTCTGTTAAGTACCTTCAAAATAATTGAAAATGGCGGAAATGCATAGAAACATAAATTTGACCATGATATAGTGGAAGCATCTATGTGAATGGAATCTGAGTCTCTTTTCCAAGATATATAATTCTTGCATTTGACATTAAGCTGTGATGCAAAAAGATCAATACATGATTTTCCTGAAACTCGTCTTATTTTACTGAAGACTCTGATATTCAATGAATATTTTGTGTCGGCAGAGAGACTCCTTGATTCCACATCAGCATAAATATAAGCAAAAACCCAAAGATTTTCAGATTCACACCATTGCCAAATTTCTCGTGTGAGGTAATATATTTCACGCCACCCATTCTGTTGATGTAGCTAATTGCCTCAACAATATGTTATAATCATTTTTCGATTGTGTAAATGATTTTATAGCATTCAATGCTATATATAATATATAAATTTTGTTGGTTTGATTCTAAAACCTATGAATTTTTTCATTTCCCGATACTGCTCTCCACCCAGTAGAAGAAGCATCAGAGTATATTTCTATATCGAAACTTTTCGTTTTTCATCAGGAAGCGTTATCAACATATTTACACTATCAAAAAATAAATCCCAAAAATTAACATTTTTCTTTAGGCTCCAAAATACTTTTGGTAGAATTTAAAATGAATACCAATTGTTCTAAAAACGAATAACAATATTTGCATGTTTCGCACATTCCACGGTGGATTTTCCGATAATTTATAAATCATCCAGGTAATTCAATGAAATAATACTCCTAGATCTTAAATGTCGTAGTAAAGGCTTCATGATTTTTGTAAATATGAAAGGACCTGAACTTAAGCCGTTTGGCAATAAAGTGAACTGCTAAAGCATACTTTCAAAATAAAGTCTCAAATATTTACGATGGCATTCTTTGATCGGAATAAAAAAATACGCGTCTTTGAGATCAACCGTACACATAAAACTATTTGGAATAAGCAAATTTCGAACAGCTTTGATATTTTCTAGTTTAAAGTGGGGTGATATCATAAATTTGTTCGATTCTTTCAAAATCAAAACGAATCGGTAACCACCACTGGATTTAGGCACTAAAAAATATGATGAAACAAACTGACGATTGCTTGGCTTGCACTTTTGAATTGCGCCTATTGACTCTAAATTAGAAATTCTCTTTTTCAGATCCTTATGTGCCCTGTCAGAATTATTTTAAAGTTTGTAGAACAATTGATGAGGTTTTTTTTTTACAAAAGGTAAAGTATAACCTTGAATACAGTGCAGTATGTTAACATCAGAACAAATATTGTGCCAATCAATCAAAAACAACTTGAGTCGACCAGCATAGTTGGAAGATACTTGATTTCTTTCCTTCGTTTTTCTTGCATCCTACTTGTGATCATTTTTCTTTGATACCCCGAGCCCTCGTTTTGGATCCTGTAGTCCCCTTTTTGGTAATTTTTTATTCTATGCTTCTGGACAGGCCGCTTGAAGTTTGAAGGAGTTGATGGTTGAACAGAATATATATTATGTACATATATCTCAAATAAATTGTTGTTCGAGTGGATTGGAAAGTAAAATGTCTTTATTTTTTTCAAGTAACGCTTGGTTGTGGGCTTTTAAAGCAATTTCAGATTGGATGAAAATCAATATGAATCCTACCGCAGCATGTAAAATATTAGGTTAGTTATTCTTGAGAATTCATGTATATATTTTCACCAATTTCTCGAGTTGATATCTTTTCAGAGATATTGAAGGTGAATGTGAAGATTTTCTTCAATTACAGATGGAGATAATAGTGAAGAGTAAAATATAAAACGAAATAAGCGTTCGGACAGAAATATCTATACAGAGAAGAATACCACTTTGGACCTTCCACTGGAACTTATCCCTACTGAAAAGCGAAAACAAAAAATGGTTCAGAATGAAGGATATGGAATTGCAAAATGGCTCAGTTGAAACTCCTGGGATTAAAGAATTGAGAAATATCGGTAACACGTGTTTTATGAATGGTGTCATCCAATATTTGTATGTTTTATAAGTTGGTTTTATAAGTTGGCTAAACTTATGGAATATCTGAACAGCTGGATGAACATACAGCTCCTCACTATTACCCATCACATGATTTCGAAATTTTGCATTCGTATCTGTCTTTTTGGGATATAAATAATAGTCGTGCGTCGCTGGTAAGTGTTTCAGAGAGAAACTTCAGTGAGTGGAAGAGAGAAACGTGTAAGAGTGAGGGACACGTGTGACGTAATCGAGGCAAAGAGAGATGGAGATGGTACCGATGTTTTACATTTCTAGCGCAAGCAGTTGTTGCCGGTTGTAAAATAAATCGTTGTTCATGCAGCATTACCGGTTTCAAAATTAAGCGTGACGACTTGATGAAAATTGGAAGCGCAAAAGTGATATATTAATAATAATGAATCAGATTCAAGAAAAAATATGACATCTCAACAGTTCAACCTGCGATCCCTCAATGTGTACGGATTGTCTCAAATTACACCATTGGAAGGAAAAAACATGACGTCGAAGTGTACAGGGTGCGTCGAAATATGTCCTTTAGAAAAAAAATCGGTTTAAAAGAAGTCTAGCGTTTCAACATGTCAGAAGGGCACTTAGTCTCGTATCTTTGTTAACCAAGTCAGCATCATTAGGAGAAGGAGGAGATGGCATCAATGTTGTCGAGGAGTTATATATTGTAAAGTTACCATTCGAAAATGGGGAAAGCGAAGGATTCCACCGTTTTACAAGCGTTTCGACCGTTTTGCTTGCGACCGTTTTGCGTGCGTCAGTTTCGCGTGCGTTTCGACGGTTTTCTGTGCGTTTTCGACGGTTTTTCGTGCGTTTCGACAGTTTTGCGTGCGTTTATTCGTTATCGTTTCATCGTTATTGTCGTAACCATTTTCATGTTCCAATGTGACAGTCATTTATCACTTAAAGCGCTAAGTGATAAATGTATCAGCATCATCAGAAAATGCCTAAAGTCCATGCTTTGTCGTATGAAGATTCATTTTGCGAATTTTCAGAATCCTGAACGGAACCTTGTGGAACACTCGGCCTAACTTCTGATACAGAGTGGTGTCGGTCAGCCAATCAGAATGGAGGAATCAAATATCGGTCGATTGATTGTGTTAGATGGAATTGAATTGGAGATAGTGACAAAACATTAACACTTTGAAAGTAACTTAGTCAGCGTGGAAGGTGGTAGCGTGGTAGAAAATGCGTGATAATTTGTTAAAATGAATGAGTTATTATAAAAATGGCGCAATTATCAGCATGGCATTAAGTTCTATATTTGTTGATAATGATAGGATCATGACGTATAGCACGTCAAATAAAAGAAAAAGAAATGCAGAATGTATCGACAGAGAAAAAAACAAAGATGGAGCAACCTGTCAGGAAGGCACTAAGCCACATCTTCGTTAATCATAGTTGAATGACAACGTGCAGCACATCAAATGAAAGGGAAACGAATGCCAAATTCATCGACAGAGAAAAAAACAAAAATGGCGTAACATGTCAGAAAGACACTAAGTCGTATCTTTGTTAATGATAGTTGAATATCAACGTGCAGCATATCAAATGAAAATGAAACGAATGCAGAATTCATCTACAGAGAAAACAAAGATGGCGTAACATGTCAGAAGGGCACTAAGCCACATATTCGTTAATCATAGTTGAATCTAAACGTGCAGCTTTGTATGTGTTATAAGTTGGTTTTTGTGCTTCAATTGATTTTTTAAAACCATAAACAACATGTCATTTCGAACATAGTTTAACCTTAACCTATTATTTCAGTCGATTTTCCATATGTTTCCCTTCCCAAATTATGGGTGATACACTTTAAAATAACTGTTCATCAGCTCAGAGAGGAAAGTATTACTCTACTTGAGCAATCATAAGGAATATCTCTTCTTTCAGCTTCTTATGATTGCCAATGGAATAAGTTGCCAATTTTTTTTCATTTTTTGTCTGTAATTTTCGAAAGTATGAGCGGTACATCTTCCAATATCTGTTTCATCAGCTTGGAACTGTACTGTAGAGATTGGCTAAACGTATGGAACATCTGAACAGCTGGATGAACATCCAGCTCCTCACTATTATCCATCATATGATTTCGAAATTTTGCATTCGTATCTGTCTTTTTGTGATATAAATAATACACCTACCAATATCTGTTACATCAGCTTGTGAATGTGTATCATAAAAAATTGCCTAGTTACGACAAATATCTGTTCTATCAGCTCGTTTCAGTTGGCGATTATATATTATCAATTACTTGGATTCCTATGATATTATTTTTTCCCAATCATCTTTTGATATTTTATTGGTATGATTTGGAAAAATCCTAGCCTTCGTCATCGTCAGCTCATCAAGTAATTAATATATTAAACATTACGAGTTCAAATTACTGTTTGAAAGTTGTTTTTCTGTATTTCAATTCATCGTAAATGTCAAAAAGGTTTTCTTGTGACTCATGTGTTTCTTCTGATGTTGCTAGTAATATAGCTAAGAAAAATCCAGGCCAAAATCCTATGTATTTTCTTATGGCGCTTCATTGCGCACCTTTTTGGATCTCCAATTGGAACCTTGTGGAACGTCCAACTCAAGGTAGGTGTGACGTAGTCGTCCCCACTTCCCCACAGAAGCTACTGCGCGTACAGCGGAAAATTCAAATCTAGTAGATGAGCAACCTTGGTCCGAGCTCATTTCAAAGTCGTGCGTCGCTGGCAAGTATTTCAGAGAGAAACTTTGGTGAGTGGAAGAGAGAAACGTGTGACGTCATCGACGCAGGAAGGAATAAGTATCGTAGCGATTTAAGCGTGGCACTCCGCCCCTCGGCCCCCTTAGTATTCCACATCACCGGAACAGCCCTCCTTGGGACTCCGCCTCACTCGTCGGCTTTCTTGTTACGTTCCAGTCACGTGATCCTAATTAAAAAAGTTTATAGTTATGAGATTTGAACCCAGGACGTCGGCGTGGTTGAAGTTGTCCTTAGCCTCTACACCAATGTAGGATATTGAAAGTGACTGCGAATGATGGGTATTTATAGCGTTAGTTTTGTCGGGACTGAAATTGACTCATTCATTATACTTAACCGCATTTTTTGGTTTTTGTAGAATGTAAGGAAAATTGTAATCGTCATTTCCTCGTAGTGAAAAAGAAAGAAAAATATACTTAGATTTGGGAAAGAATTAATATTCTATATAAAGGTGTGTATGTGTGTGTAAGAGTGAGGGACACGTGTGACGTAATCGAGGCAAAGAGAGATGGAGATGATATCGATATTCAACATTCCTAGCGCAAGCAGTTGTTGCTGGTTGTAAAATAAATCGTTGTTTATGCAGCATTATCGGTTTCAAAAGTAGGCATGAACGACTTGATGAAAATTGGAAGCGCAAAAGTGATATATTATTAATAATGAATCAGAAGGTAATGAAGTCACCATTCGAAAATGGGAAAAGCGAAGGATTCGACCGTTTTACAAGCGTTTCGACCGTTTTGCTTGCGACCGTTTTGCGTGCGTCAGTTTCGCGTGCGTTTCGACCGTTTTTCGTGCGTTTTCGACGGTTTTTCGTGCGTTTCGACAGTTTTGCGTGCGTTTATTCGTTATCATTTCATCGTTATTGTCGTAACCATTTTCATGTTCCAATGTGACAGTCATTTATCACTTAAAGCGTTTCGCTAAGTGATCAATGTATCAGCATCATCAGGAAATGCCTAAAGTCCATGCTTTGTCGTATGAAGATTCATTTTGCGAATTTTCAGAATCCTGAACGGAACCTTGTGGAACACTCGGCCTAACTTCTGATACAGAGTGGTGTCGGTCAGCCAATCAGAATGGAGGAATCAAATATCGGTCGATTGATTGTGTTAGATGGAATCGAATTGGGAATAGTGATAAAACATTAACACTTTGAAAGTAACTTAGTCAGCGTGGAAGGTGGTAGCGTGGTAGAAAATGCGTGATAATTTGTTAAAATGAATGAGTTATTATAAAAATGGCGCAATTATCAGCATGGCATTAAGTTCTATATTTGTTGATAATGATAGGATCATGACGTATAGCACGTCAAATAAAAGAAAAAGAAATGCAGGATGTATCGACAGAGAAAAAAACAAAGATGGCGAAACCTGTCAGGAAGGCACTAAGCCACATCTTCGGTAATCATAGTTGAATGTCAACGTGCAGCACATCAAATGAAAGGAAAACGGATGCAAAATTTATCGACAGAGGAAAAAACAAAAATGGCGTAACATGCCAATAGGGCACTGAGTTGTATCTTCGTTGATCATAGTGTGTAGCACATCAAATGAAAGGGAAAAAATGCAGAATTCATCGACAAAGAAAAAACATAGAGGACCATAAAATGTCAGAGAGGCACTAAGGTGTATATTCGCCACTAAGCCGCATCATCGTTAAAAATGTTGGGATCCCAACGTGCAGTACGTCAAATGAAAGAAGAAGGGGTATAGAATTCATATAGGGAACTCAAAGATAACGTCATGTCAAAAAAGCACTAGTTCACATCTTCGCAGACAGATTATGAGGTAGAGCACATGGAAGGGGCATGGATGTTGAAAATTATAAAGAAACGTCTTTGTGACATGTCAAATAGGCATAAGGTGTGCATTTGATGCAATAATTTCGAAATTCGTATGAGAAGCATATGTACAGTTGTAGAGATCTGACGAAAGAATATGAAAATATAATTATTCGCCTCCGACATATCTTTACGTGTCATGCAAAAATAAACACATCCGGTAATGATAAAATAATCATTCACTAAAACATACAATATATTTGGATTCCTTATGGTGGGAAGGCTTCGAATCCGTCAAAAAAAGCTCACTTCCGGTTTTCACTTCCGGTCGTCCGATTTCAATAATTTTCGCATCAATCAATTCGTTTAGACGTCAAGAAACATAATTTAATTATTTTCTGAAGCCAAAAGGATCTCATTACCTATTTCCGTTATATTAGCTGCAACAGGCCGATGTGGGCACTCATTTCAAATGATTTCATTTGCTGATTATGAAAAACATAATATCGAGCGTCTAATGTGTAATAACGAAGGGATAATTGCAAATACAAAATTAAAACATTGAAAAAATTCGAAATTCAATGTTATTAAGCTACGAACTACTACCAGTGAAATTCACTAGCAACAGTTTAAATCATAATCAAACCAGAAATGGCCTTGAAGTTTTTGAGGTGAGGGATTCAAATTTAAAAGACACGTTGTCACTATCACACTGTCACCAATAAACTGGCTAGGTTGGCATGAAGTTGTGTGTAGTTGATGGTGGGGTGAAGACCAAAAGTAAATAATGAACTATTTCAAGCCTAAAGACTATGTTGTCCAATAAAATACACGACTGTCATTGATTATTTGACACATTCAAAATACCCAGAGTATTCCTTATGACATTACAATTGTCATTTAATTGATTCCTGGAATCATTCATATCTAGTACAGGAGTATTCCTTATGATATTACAATTGTCATTCATTTCGATCATTCATATCTAATACAGGAGTTTTATAAACAATAGATGACCGCTTGAATAAAAATCTAGAGGATTTTGGCCACTTTGCCCACAGCGAAAACACGCATTTTTCAATCCCCTTTTTTTTTAAATATCCATATGAATTCCCATAACGTGTCGTAAAAAAATTGTGTAGAAATAAGCGCATCTTCATCTCATTACGTGTCAGTTTGAAGAAATAAACGTCAACAAATATTGTAAATTTTTATTTAGTCGAACACATGAATTTGATTTTTCACTTAGGATATTGGTAAAGATAAAAAATCAGTCTACTTTGGTTGAATCAAAATGATTCTCAACAGAGCCACCACGTGAAGGAACAATATTTAACCTTTCGAGTAGATAAAATTACGCGTAGACTGTAATTAGCATCATGTTATTTATGAGTGAGGGGTTAGTTGAACCGTAAAGGGGGATGGGTGTGTAAGTTTCTACCGTAAGAAGGAATTATTCATAAATTCATGAAATATACTACAAAATATTTATTGATATCTAATCATTCCATTAATATATTAACAATTACATTCTACAAGTATCAGCTGAACTGCAATCAAATACATATATACTAATAATCATGGGCTAATCGTATATATTCATAGCATTCGATGTTTGAGGGATAGAATAGTTACCCCGAAGAAGCGTATAGTGTGAATCTGGAATTATATAACGTTTATCATCTTCAGGGCTGAGGGAAATCTTGTATTGGGTGATGTACTGGTATTGGGATCTTGATGTTTATCGGATAGAATCGAATTTTCAGTGACACTCATATTCTTCCAATTATTTAAACAATTCACATAATCATCGAACGTGATTTTATTTTTCACCACAGAAGATTTGACCCCCTTTGCCTTCTTGGTAACCCCAAACATGAGATGATATGATTAATTCTATCCTCATCATAACCATCATTTACCAACTGCTGCCGCTTCTTATTGATACCATCCTTCGTCACCAATACCCTAGTTGCATGCAATTTCGATCTTAGGCCTACGTATTCAGTCATCGGAACTGCGTCATTATCATCTTTCATCATCACGAGAACTTTCTTATTCACAACAATCTTGACGTATGATTTCATAAGGATTCTGATTGCATATTTTATAAATTTGGTCGGTCGGTGGCCAGGCGGTTCGACACAGGTGTTTTGTTCACTCACTCGAATTGACTGCCGTGTTGGTCGGTGGTTCAAGCCCTAGTCTGAACGATCGATTTTCACTTGCCATCGTCCAACCCGTGTTTGGAATCACACGTTAAAAGGTAAGACCTCCTTAATCCTTAGCTCGTATAAGTTTCGACTTCTGAAAGTTGTCGTTTGTAGGGGTGCGACAGCTGGTTAACGGAAAAACAGATTTAAACAGATTTTAACAGATCTATATCGGTGTAGAGAATAACACAATTATCTCCGAATCGATGGCGCATATAGCCATAATGAAAATCGTATATGGAAGTCTCTGCCGAGTCTAAGATAGTCTGTCCTACTTGTATCGGTTTCTTCAGTTCGACTTGGCAGTCGAATTCTCGTTGAAGACTATACAATTTTTGAACTCTGGCTTAGAAATATAGGCCTCGGCTCCGTAGCGACCAGCCCATTTGGTGAGAAGTTTGATGCTTACTCTTTTTCTAATGGCTTCCATCATTTTTTCGAATACTGGTTGTTCATTAGCTTGAAGAAGTTTTTCTCAAACTCATTCGTAGCCCTTTGCGCAACTCTTTATTCAAATCAATATAGGATTTCAACCATGGTGATTAGTTAAATTGAAGTACTCTATGAATTTTCGTGATAACAAGACCATTAGTAATGACTTGCATGAGGGTGCCATAATGAATCACATATTTTGCTCTGTGATAGAGGGTAGCCATCAATTTAGTGAGCTCTTTTATCGATTTAGAGGGCTTTTTCGTTTTTGGATATAAATGTTCAGGGCAGTATGGTAAGTCTTGATGTGAATTATTTAGATGTTTAGGATATTCCAGATCAACTTCAAGCATATATCCCACGTCGCTGTCATCGGGTATTGATGGGACGTCAATATTGGTATCGTATCACTTAAACTCTTCATATGGTAAATACTGTGACATCGCTCACCCATACCGGTTGTTTACATCGAAATACATGAGGTATTTGTCACGATTTGAAGGGTCATAATTGTTCAAATATTCATTGTTCGGATGAGCTATTCTCTTCGAACAAACTTGGCTAAGTCCACCTCGAATCCCTCGTTCAACAAATAGAAACATGTCAGGATCGGTGAATAGTTCTAATTCAACTTTAATCTATTTGAGCATCGTATCCCACGTGAGGCCTGGTAGCGTGAAGTAGTGGGCAGGGTCCAGATTATGAGTCCTGAAGCAGCTTGCACGAAATTGTTCGAAAACGTCAGCGAGAAGAAGAATATCTGTTTTCATATATAAATCCACATATTGACCTAAAGTCTGACAATTGAAATTCTTCCACACACCCTGGGCTCGTTGATATAGTCTGCGAGGGCAAGGCTCATCTTCTAATTTGTTGTAGAAGGCATCAATAGGGGGCAAGACAGCTTCATCAAATCTATCGAAAGACTCAATATCAAATCAAATCAAACTGTACTTTATGTTACGTGCCGGTTTCCCGCCAATTAACATTGTGCTATTTTATTCTATGTAAATACACTAATATCAGTTCAGATAGGCAGCCCACACTACAACTGCCAAGTAGGGTTGGTTGTCTACCTTTGATAAGGAACATTTTATAGGAATTTATTATTATAAACAAACTTGGTACTCCAGAAAAGGAGGAAAAGTCAGAATATTTTCATTCATTTATATAAAGAGATGGAAATAATGAGTGTAGAGGGAAGACCAATATGTTACAATTGTCAATACTTACTTGGCATTCCTGTTTTGATATTCAAAAGTGATTCAGGCGAATTATAAAATAGCTGCAGCTGTGTTACGTAAAAGGTGACCGTTATGAACATTCAAACAATCACCTTGATCAATTATAGGAAGTCTAAAGGCAAGAAAGAGTGTTATATGAGGAATTTCAAAAAATAGGAATTCGAATGGCGGAAATAGGTTATGAGAGGAGGGGGATAAAAAACAAAAGGAGAAGGGGAGTTGGTTCGAGGAGACGAGAAAGAAACAAGAGGTCTTTCCTAATTTTGTTAACAATTTGGAGAAATTGTTGCATTCCAAAGTATTTTGGGTTTCGTAAGGGAAAGACTCGAGAGTCCCGAGTACGAGTACAAGGAGTTTGCTGGTACGGGATCCCGACAAGAGGTCGGATTTGGTGTTTTGCCCTAGCCTCTCGAAACGGCCGCTTCAGACCACCAGCCGCCATTGTTAGATATTGCATTTAAGTTGGACATCACGGAACCGCATGATAAGTAGCAGTAGCATTATTCATTTGATTTATTCTGGTGAGTCCGCTTCTTTTTGCTATGGCCTAACTGGTGCAATACATGTCACAACCTGGGAAATACCATCGTGAGCTTGCATGCACGCTGCATCCTGTTGCATTCCGCTGTATCCTGCTGCATTCCGCGGCATATAAACACACTTGATCAATTATTATAGCTTTATGAACGCCTAAAGCTTGCCGCAGCTGTGCTTGACACCGATTCAGTTTGTTTAACAATACATTGCGTAATCATTAGCATCCTTAATGCTTTACGAGTACTAGAGACTTGCCTTAACATGATTTGCCGCCTCTAATTCATAGGAAGTGCTGCATCAAACTGTTATTTTGCCCTTATCATTCAGTGTAACTTTGATTCGTATCAAATTTGTGATTACTGAGTTTTGTAATGGATTTAGTGTTAGAATAGAATTATTATCGATAGATTTATTGAACTTATTTCCTGTTGAGTAACGTGCTCAAATCAGGTGTGATCACACAGGCACGGAAGCATTTCTGTTATATATATATATATATATATATATATATATATATATATATATATATATATATATATATATATATATATATATATATATATATATATATATATATATATATATATATATATATATATATATATATATATATATATATATATATATATATATATATATATATATATGTATAAATACAATAATCTGCTTTGAGAAATACCCCTCAAACCACTTTGGATTGATACAAACACTGCATATTCTCTCTTGATATTTGTCATTGTATGTTATTTGAAACCTGTTAAAGATTCAATAAAGTTTTTGTAAAATATCAAGAACAGCACCTTATGGTGGATTTATTCTCCATACTCACCCCCAAATTGCTGAGCTAGCCGAGTGGTCATTTGAGCAAACTTTTCAGTGACCGAAAAAAATATTTTTGTTACCAACACGGTTTTGGAATATACCGAAGGGGTTTAACTTTCATTCCAAAACCAAATTTCTCTCTCACCCCCGTTGAACAACGTAACAAGAATAATTATTCTTATTAACAAAGTGAGTAGATAACAATGGAGTGGATATCCACTGTGTCCAATACATATGAGAGACAAAAAATATGAAAATGTAAAGATGAATATATATATATATATATATATATATATATATATATATATATATATATATATATATATATATATATATATACAGTGTGACCCATTTAAAATGGAACCACCCCTGTAGAATGTGCATTTTTCAATCAATCTCAATTTTTTTTATTGAAATATTAAGCATGAAAAACTGTATCTTGACACTAACTTTCACAATTTTAGTTTCATTTCCAAGGCACTCTATGGTTTTTTTTGTTTGTCAAAAACGGCAAATGTTTATTAGGCAATTTTTGTTTTCAAATTTGACTACACCACTGGATTCGTAGTCGTTGTAAATCAAAACTGTCAAATTTTCATTAAAAAATATTTGTTAACAACGAAGTTACAACAACTTCAATTTTGGAAACAAAGTATTTGTTTGTAATTTTTATTCAGATTATAGACATATTTGAGATCTGACAACACTGTCATCTCCAAGTAGAACACCAGTGAATTTGTACAGTGAAAATCCGAAGTCAACAGCTCAATGCGTTCTACAGTTATAACTCCTGAAAATATGGTAATGTGAGAGATTTGTGGTGCATGCGTTTTGTAATAAAAATCTGACTACGCCACTGGATTTGTGGATAATATTCCCTTAAAATCATTCATTTGAGTGTAGGTTACGGGAAGTGTATTCTAAAATAACAGAAAATTAAAAATTCATTTTCAAGTTATGCAGTACTTAGTACATTCTTCCGCAAAGCCGCTAAAATCAAATTGATTTAAAGCATGGAAATCATTTATTCAATAATAAAACAGAGAGCAGGACAAAAATTGTTTCCTGTAAATTCTTCATATTTCAGCTAAAACAATCTTCTAGAGGAGATATCAATAATTTGAGGAAGCTGAACTCATTATGCAAAGGTTTTATAATAAATCAACAGTAGGCTGTGATTTTGACAGTTAATCATAAATAAAATAATAGTTGTTAGTTACGTGCATTTAATAATGGCTTTGCAATTATCATTAGAAGAAAGAATTGAAATTGTGAGAATTTCTGGGGACAATTATCATAGTGAAAGAGAAGCAGCTAGGATATTTAATCACAGACATCCAAATCGACTTCCCATTGACAGAAGCACCGTCAGTAAAATTAACAAAACATTTAAAGAAACCGGTGAAGTCAGCAAACATATTTTAAAAAATAATCACCGAAGAAGAAATTTAAACGAAGGTGCTCTTTCAGATTATTTTAGAAACCACCCAAACAGAAGTTTACGAGTCGCCAGTTTGGATTTAAACTTACCGAGAGAGACTATTCGACGATGTCTTAAACAAAACAAAATGAGAGCATTCAAACCTAAATTTCTTCACTCTTTAAAGGCAGGTGATGAAGTGAAACGTATGGAATTTTGTTTGTGGGCACAAGGCGAGTACCTGAATACAAGAAATTTTTTAAACTGCATAATGTTTAGTGATGAAGCTTCTTTCAGCACCAATGGGGTAGTTTCATCGCAAAATGCTCGGTATTGGGCTACGGAAAATCCGCACTGGATCATAAATTGTAAAAGTCAATATTCCGAAAAAGTTAACGTTTGGTGTGGTATAGTACAAAATAGAATAATAGGTCCATATTTTTTTGATGGAAACATAAACGGGCAAAATTTTTTGGAATTTCTAAATAACCAATTATCGGACGAAATAGATGAAATGCCTCTTGCGGAACAAGTAAATTTATATTTTCAGCTCGACGGCTGTTCCGTGCACAATTCGAGGATTGTTAAAGAGTGGCTAAATAACCAGTTTCCAAATCATTGGATAGGACGAGGTAGTGACTTAATTGAATGGCCACCTAGATCGCCTGATCTAACAATATTAGACTTTTTTCTGTGGGGTATTCGGACACAAAAAGTATACAGAACAAGACCAACGAATCGAGCTGAACTCATGCAAAGGATACGACAAGCTTGTGCCGAAATTACAGTTCAACAAATAAGAAATAGTGTAAACAATATTCGGAAGAGATACGATAAATGTATTGAACTTAATGGAGGTTTGGTAGAAGCCACAAAAATTTGAATGTTTAGTTTCAAATCAATGTTTATTTTAGTATCAGTTTTTTCTTAATGGCAATTAATTGTTGAATAAATACTTTGAAACTTGTTTGTATACATTTTGTTTTCATCAGCTATAGAACAAGGTAGAGTAAGTTCAGAATCTCATAAAATGTGATTTTCCAGGTGCGCTGTTACAAAAGTACTATTATTTATTATTGGGAAACTTCCAAAAAGCTCACAAGTATGACCATTAATACTTCAAGATTCTATCACGATTTGGTAAAAGCGCAATTGGGAGATCCCATGACATGAGATTCTGAACTTGGTCTACTACTGCGTAACTTGAAAATGAACTTTTAATTTTCTGTTATTCAATTATTCAATTTTTATTTTAATTTTCACTTCTCGTAACCTACACTCAAATGAATGATTTTAAGGGAATATTATCCACAAATCCAGTGGCGTAGTCAGATTTTTATTACAAAACGCTTGCACCCCAAATCTCTCACATTACCATATTTTCAGGAGTTATAACTGTAGAACGCATTGAGCTGTTGACTTCGGATTTTCACTGAACAAATTCACTGGTGTTCTACTTGGTGATGACAGTGTTGTCAGATCTCAAATATGTCTATAATCTGAATAAAAATTACAAACAAATACTTTGTTTCCAAAATTGAAGTTGTTGTAACTTCGTTGTTAACAAATATTTTTTAATGAAAATTTGACAGTTTTGATTTATAACGACTACGAATCCAGTGGTGTAGTCAAATTTGAAAACAAAAATTGCCTAATAAACTTTTGCCGTTTTTGACAAACAAAAAAAACCATAGAGTGCCTTGGAAATGAAACTAAAATTGTGAAAGTTAGTGTCAAGATACAGTTTTTCATGCTTAATATTTCAATAAAAATAAATTGAGATTGATTGAAAAATGCACATTCTACAGGGGTGGTTCCATTTTAAATGGGTCACACTGTATATATTGTTATAAAAAATATAAAATTAGAAGAGTATTTATAATTTGATTAATTTCATTCTTGATTGTTATCCTGATAGTTCAAATAATTTGAAAATTTTCTGTGATATCAAAATTCTTAGTGCTCCGGCAGATACCTGTCCTTACCTCTAAATCTTACCTCTATTCTTTAAGGTTGCTCAGCTCAATCGAAGCTCATGCAGCTCTCTTTCTCAAAGTAGAATTCTTGGAAAGGTGTTATGAATAAAATTTTGTATGTCTGTGTTTTAAAAAAAAATATAATGAATGTAAAATTTTGTAAATGTTTTGTCAAACCAAACTTAAATTACCCTAAAACTGCGCCAAAATACCTTATGCTAAGAAATGTTCCAGTAAATGTTAAATTTGAAACAAAAATATTCTTAGAATTGTGTTCCGTACAGTTAAATTTACGTGTAACGGCAAATTAGTTACTTGAAAACTCAAGATGTCTGTGGTTCGTGCGTGGGAAACGATTCTAAAAATATCTGTGCTAAATGTCAGTGAATTTTTCAAATTTTCCTAATATTAAATCCAATAATAGTTCTTGTAAATAAAATGATGAAGTTCGTTGATAAATAAAAGTTCAGAAGTTGTGATTTTCACACTGGAAGTTCCTTGTGACTGGAAAACTTTTGATTCGATTTGGAGGTTATGAATTGTTCAAGATTTTCAAAAATGTATTCTTCTTATGGATTGGGAATTATAAATGATATTCTAATACCTCAAAACTGGTACAGCTTCCCTGGATTGGTTTTCCCCTGATTGGAATTTTGAATTCTTCCAGACACTCTAAAATCTCCAGTAAGTATCCTTTCTCGTTATTATTATTTATACTCTGGCTCCTATTGATGGTTTTATATTGATAAGAACATGCAAAACGGCCTTTCCTCTTTCTTTTCCTTTTTTATTTCTAACAGCTCTTCAACAAAATTCGCGTCTGGACAATTCAAAAGCTTCTCTCTCCTCTCATTATTGATTCACCCCTGGCAACCAGACAAAATTTTCCTGCCTGCTACTCTTCATGACAATAATTTTGAAATGTCTTCAACTTTGACACTTTTCACTGTTCACACATATTATATCTACGATTTCTGTTACCTAATTTTCACTAATACTAATAATGATTAATTTTGATTACATTTCATCACATTTAGTTTTGAATTTTTCTAATTTTGAATCCAAAATTCATCATTTTTCAGAAGTTAACACCTCCTTTTTAATTTATCAATCTGATTGGCTACTCTTTAGTTGCATCCAAATCATATACTGAGTGTTCTTACCATTTTTCAGATAAAATTCCTAATGTCAGTGTTAATTGAATTTTTGTTATTAATTTGTAGTGTCAATGTTTTATTGTATGTTATTATGTTGTATTAATGTCTTTACTGTTTTCAGTGTATTTATCCCGATGATTAATGGTTTCTGGTTAGTTGTGCTGTTTGGAAAGGATCTGAAATATTCTAATACTGATAAGTCACAACTTTGCCTGATCTGGGCATGAACATTACTCCAAATTATACAGATAAGAATTTGAATAAAGGTAAAGTATCTTGCTTTCTAATAAAATTAAACATCTAAGAATAACTTTGATTTTCACAAACTTTCAACACTATACTAACAAAATATGTGAACTTTCAACATCAAATTAATAATAATATGAAAAACTTTTAACATCGAACTATCAAAATAAATACAAACTTTTAACTTTTAACTACTAAAATAAATGCAAACTTTTAACATTTAACTAATTAAAATAATAAAATCTTCATTTTTGAAAACAGAATAATCTTATAAAAAACTTATCATAACAATATATACATATATATATATATATATATATATATATATTCTTCACAAGCATTTTTAAATGAAATGTCCATATAAATAAACACAACCATGATAAATAGAATGATGACATTCACTCACATATATTCAAAACTAATTACAAAACAATATCTAGACATGGAGTTGATACCTATATCTTTTTGCAAATATAAATGATTAAAAATGGTCATTGTAATATTCCTGCAGGTCATAATACGCTTTTGGAATGAGAAATAATTTTATGTCCTTCCTATATATTTTTTATTTCCGATTGCTTTAAAATGTTCAGGCAAATGATTGTACATTTTTTTTGCTTTCGTATATTATTGAATTTTTACTTTGAGTCGACCTAGGTATTGGCAGGGAGATACGGCAGTTATTTCTGGTGTGCCTGGGATTTAATGGGTTATCATTCTATAAATGTCTGTTGTGAATCAAGCTACAGTCTCCATAATGAAAAGGCATGTAAGCGTAAGAATTTGATGCTTGATGAATAGTGGTCTACAGTGATCCCTTGCTTTGGCCTTGTACAAATAACGGATTGCTCTCTTTTGTAGAATGAGCACAGAATTCCATAAGGTTTTCCTACAAAAACCCCAAATAGGTAGTCCGTATCTAATATGGGATTCTATGAGTGAAAAATATGTGTTTCTGTATCAAGCTCGTTTGTCACTACTCTAATAGCATAACAACCCGATGCTAGTCTTTTTTTTAAGGACGTTATATGTTCCTCAAACCCTAACTTTCTGTCAATGTGTATACCCAGGAATTTAGTGCTCGTATTGTTTTCTAGTAATTCCATGATTACTTGTATTGGTGAGTTTGTCCTTTCTTTCAGGTCCCCATCTTCGGATAGCTTCTTCTGTATGACGTTTCGACGAGGAAAGCCTCTACACCAACGTTTCTGTCGAAGAAGCACTTCAAATCATACAGAAGAAGCTATCCGAAGATGGGAACCTGAAAGATAGGACAAACTTACCGATACAAGTAATCATGGAATTACTAGGATGCTGTGTACGAAACTGCTACTTCCAACTGAAGGACGAATTTTTTACGCAAGATGAGGGACTGCCAATGGGATCGCCACTTTCACCGATTATAGCTAATATATATATATATATATATATATATATATATATATATATATATATATATATATATATATATATATATATATAGAAACAGAAGTTCATATCGGACATAGCACTCATGAAAGTGGCAAACCATAGACACGTGTTTCGGGCTTTTGGCCCATCATATCAAGACACTCAATAACTTTCATATTTATATATATATATATATATATATATATATATATATATATATATATATTCTTGTGGACTTCCTTCTCCATTTTCACAATGGAGAAGGAAGTCCACAACGAATTGCCTTTCTTAGACGTATTGGTGAAGAGGACCAACACTAAATGGGAAACATCTGTATATCAAAAACCCACTTACACAGGACAGTCTCTGAACCAGAATTACAACCACCATCAATCGACTCAGAGAGAAATCATCAAGACTCTACTAGACCATGCTTTCGAGCTCTCTAATACAAAGGAAGGTCTCGAAAAAAAATAGGCATCATTAAAAATGATCTTCAACGGAATGGTTACTCCAGAGTGATGGTAGAACAGGCTTTAGATAGAAGACAGCAAGAGCTCCACAAGGAAGAGAAGCCGACACAATCAGTACTTGTACTTCCCTACATCAGAGGATTATCGGAAAGGATAAGAAGGATTGGGTCCAAGTATAACATCAGGACCTGCTTCAGATCTGGGAACACTATCCGTAGCAGCCTTACAAAAACCAGGCCACCAAACGCGGACTGCGATTCTAAGAATTGCATTTACCGGATACCCTGCAAGTGCGGATAATCATACATCGGTGAAACTAAGAGGCCATTGAGAGTTCGCATTGCTGAGCACAAGAAACACACACAGCGAGGAGAAACCAGCAAATCCGGAATAGCAGAGCATGTTTGGACCCATCAACATAATATCAAATGGGCTCAAGCTGAAATCATCCACAAAGAGGAACACTGGTTTAGAAGAAAATTCAAGGAAGCCGCGTATATGTTGTCCAACAACGCATTTAGTTAAGCTAGCGTACAGATACGTAACATATGGAAACCTCTTATCAAGCGAAAAACGACCAACTCCCGCCAAACGGTCATCTCCTGCTAAAACCAATGAAGCGAAAAGAGGAAAGAGGGGATAGGTGAACGGTGAAAGCACCCGAATGTGAAGTAGAAGAATCGAGAGAGCAGTCAATCATGATGTCTAGTTCCAGAGCAGGTGTCAGGGAATCCAGTTTGGAAATTGAAACTGTTTATAAAGGACACAATCCGAAAACCTCTTCAAGGCGACAACAAAATGGCCGGAGCATAGACTCAAATCAGCAGCAAAGCAGTCGGCAGTGTGCGCAACAACAAAGTGTGTGTGGTTCGCGCTTTAATTCAAATTCGGTTGCAAGGGTTCGAGGCCAGATGTCAAATACGGTAGGGGAAAACAGTGGTATTTGTTATAAGTGCGGGAATTGACATGGTAAAAATCAGTGCCCAGCTTTTGAAAAAAAAGTGTCAAGTGTGTGGTTACAATAATCACATTGCAAAAATGTGCAAATAGAAGAGTATCAACGAGGTCAACAGAAATGGAAATCCGTCTGACGAGGATGCTGATGAAGATAATTATGTTTTCGTTTATGGTATTGAAAACAGTCCTGAAAATAATGATAGCTCTTGGTATGTGACACTTTGTCTCAATAATAAAACTAATGTGAAATTTAAAATGGATACAGGAGCACAAGCTAATTTAATTTCAATAGATAATTTGAAACTATTAAATTTACATCAGAATTTCATAAAAGACTCAAATAATACATACACAAACAATTTTCTACCAGTGCTAGGAAAATATTATCTCAACTGTCGATATAAGAATTTTAATTGTATATTAGAATTTTTTGTTGTAGAGAAAAATTTACAATGTATATTAAAAATTGACGCATTCCAGAAATTAAATTTAATCAGATGTAACTGAACAAATTGAGATTAATAATTATCATAATTTCATTGAGAAAAACAAAGATCTCTTTACGGGATTAGGATGTTTGAAAAATAATTATAAAATTCAATTGAAAAAGAACGTTACTCCAGTTGTTCATGCAACAAGAAAAATTCCAATACCTTTATATAAGCAATTTAAACAAACTTTAGCCGAACTCGAGAAGGCAAAAATAATAAAAAAGGTGGGCGAACCTACTGACTGGGTGAAATATATTGTAGTTATCAGAAAAAACGATAGTACATTGAGAATTTGCTTAGATCCTCGTGATTTGAATTTGGCTATCAAACGTGAACATTTTCAGTTACCATCGATTGAGCAAATTACTTCAAAATTATCAGGAGCTCAATACTTCAGCAAATTAGATGCCAATAGTGAATTCTGGCAGATCAGTTTGAATAAAGACATTGCTAAGTTATGTACTTTCGGTACACCTTTTGAACGTTATTGCTTTCTGAGAATGCAATATGGAATTCGTTCCGCTCCTGAAGTGTTTCACAAACGGTTCCATATTTTTGATATGGAAGGTGTTGAAATCTATATAGATGATATTATAGTCTGGGGACAAAATAAAATGGAGCATGATGAACGTTTGAGGCAAGTTTTTGAAAAAGCTAGGTTGAATGAAATAACATTCAATAAAAACAAGTGTAAATTTGCTCCTACGGAAATAGATGAACAAGGCGGGAACTAGCGCAAAATCCCATGTATTTTCTTATGGAGCTAAACTTTTCGCAATTTTTGGTTCAAACAGGAGTGAGGGAAACATGTGACGTCATAAACGCAGGATGGAATGAGTATCGTAGCGATTCAAGCGTGAAACTCCGCCCCTCGGCCCCCTTAGTACTCCACCCTTGGCCCCCTTGTGACTCCGCATCACCGCTCAGGCCCCCTTGTCACGTGATTTTGATTTAAAAAAGTTTATAGTTACGAGATTCGAACACACGACGTCCGCGTGGTAGACATTGTCCTTAGCCTCTACATCAACGTAATATATTGAAAGTAACTGCGAATGTTGGGTATTTACAGCTTAAGTATTGTCGGGACCGAAATTGACTCATTAATTATACTTGACAGCATTGTTCTTGATTTCCGTAGACTTCATTATCATGATGAAGATAGGAAAATATACTTAGATTTGGGAAATAATTAATATTTCATGTAAAGATGTGTATGTGTGTGTAAGAGCGAGAGACGCATGTGACGTAATCGAGTCAAAGAGAGATGGAGATGGTATCGAGGTTATACGCTGCCAATGCCATTATGGCAGGTTCGGCGTTGCCGGTTGTACAATGAATCATTATTTATGGGGCAATGTAGCGTTGCCGGTTTGAAAATGAAGGGTTAGGAATACGACTGTGTACGGAATGTCTCAAAATACATTAATAAAAAAAAAATGACGTCAAAGTGTACAGAGTGCGTCAAAATATACCATTTGAGAAAAAAAATGTCAGTTTAACAGAAGTCTAGCATTCCAACATGCTAAAAGTATACTAATTCTCGTATCTTTGTTAACCAAGTTAGCATCATTAGGAGAAAGATGACACCCAGAAGTATCAAGGGGTTACGCGTTGTGGACTCAACGTGAGGGCACTGGGGGAGCGAAATATTCGACAATGACGTTTCAGAAAACGTTGTTTTGCATACGTTTCGAATGTTTTGCGGGCGTTTTCGATCGTTTTTCGTGCGTTTTCGATCGTTTTTTGTGCGTTTTCGACTGTTTTTCGTGCGTTTTCGACCGTTTTTCGTGCGCCTATTTTGCGTGTGTTTTCGACCATTTTCCGTGCGTTTTCGATTGTTTTTCGTGCGTTTTCGATCGTTTTACATACGTTTTCTACCTTTCAACCATTAGAACGTTGAAAGAAAGACTTTTCAAATATTTCAGTCTGAATGGCACCTACAAATGGTTGAATGTCTCGCCTGAAATCACAAAATCCTACAGTGATACGCGACACTCGAAGACGGCGATACAACCTTCGAAAATCACCAAAACTAACGAAAAACATATTCTCAAATCAACATGCAGCCATCTGAAAATAGCTGGACCGAGAAAATTCAAAGTCGGTGATGTTATACGAATCAGTAAGGCGAAACACGTTTTTGAAAAAGACTATACGCCCAATTGGACTACGGAATTATTCAAAATTATCAAAGTCAATATTACCGACCCCGCTTTATGCTAGAAGATATGCACGGTGCACCTATTAGGGGTGCTTTCTATGGGGAAGAATTACAAAAAACTGCAAATCCTGATATATATCTCGTGGAAAAAGTCTTGAGGGAGAAAGTTAAAAAAATGTACGTTAAATGGCTGGGTTTGGATAACAAACACAACAGTTGGATCGAAAATGTCGATTTTGTATAAAATCTTATGTTTATTAAACGCACAATATCTGAAATGGATCATGTGATCTGAAGCTATCAGAGCGCATGCAAACGGTAGTGAAGTTGAAGTAATGTTCGACAGTGATGGTGAAGATTACAATGGAACTCTGAATGCAATAGACAAAGCGTTGGAGCAATACGAAATGGCTGCTCGAAACGAACATCAATTGCTGTTGATGGCATTCCCCATGTCATCTTATGAAATTCGATGTAGCCTAAGCCCCTGCAGAGACTTCAGCCCATGCATAATTTTGAAGCAACAGTTCTCCATTCGTTCCATCAATTCAACAAGTTATGAATGGGCGACCCTCATTGACATCCTGCAACAAATAAAGGAAAATTGCTTTGAATCACAAAACGATGAATGTGTAGGCGAATATGATCCGATTACAACACGTTGCGGGGATTACATTTACGCCACACAGTACATCGAAAGTAATACCAAACAAGTTTCCATTTCCAAGGATACCACGAACATACAGCTGTTTTAACGAGATGTAAACGAGATCCTGAATATTCAACTTGGTGTGCTATCCGACCGTATCGCTATGCTGTATGCTTTGAACTTTTGTGATTATTATCGAGGTGTTTTCAATATAATAAAATCATGGTTACGTGAAAAAAAACTAATTTAACTTTGTAAGAAATAATAGAAGGTTTTTGTCAAGCCTCAGCTTTAGATAGTCTGTATGCTAATGCTTTACGTGAATATTTATTTTATTATAACCAAAAAACAGTGTATGATTTATGTAATGAATGGGAAAATGTAACATTTGTTTCATTCAATGTATAAGGTGAAAAAACATTCAGCTTTAAAAAGTTATTTTATGGAATAAAACACCAAAATTTCAATATATATTTCATTCAAATTTCATCAACGTGTGTGTATAACAATAAATAAGTATACAAAATTTCAATACATTCCATTCAAATTATATCAACGTGTACATGTACAATGATAAATAGTATACAAAAACTGAAATACTCAAACATATTTCTGTTTGCGGTCAATTCTTGAAAATTTGGTGGTCTCCTACCGCTGTTGAAAATTCTCAGAGTAACACACACCTATCAGTCATATTCAAACAAGGACAAAATTCATCAATGAATCACATCAATAGAAATAAAATCCAAATGATAACCTCATTTCGAGCTATAGTGCCCCCAAAGTAAAGTGTCAGATGATTTGGAGATTAATTTTCGTTTATCGTCGTGTGGACTCAATATTTTCAGCTGCTTGATACTGAAAACGTTGTGAGCGTATGATCGAATAGTAAACTGGTCACATATTTTTTTTTTAAATTTCTGAAACAATCGATATGATCTTTGAAATCAATTCTATTTTTGACTACATTATATCGAATTCCTTTTGATATTTTGATAACTTTTCCACCCTGCACTTTGTAGGTGTACATTATGGAAAGTAACCCTGCGAAGCGCGTGATTAACACGTCATTAACACAGGAAGTTTTTCATTCACAAGTGGAATTTGAAAACTTATTATCGGGCGAATAATCGGAAGTATCGAATTTTGATAGGTTCTTTTTAATGAGTTTTAAATAGACATCTTCACACGTTATTTCTTAGATGAAGCTATCTGTATCTGTACACAATAACTTGCAATTTTCTATACCTAGAATGGGCACCATGAAATCGTAATGGAAATCGAACATGCATGTTTTTGAGATATCTAACATTGCCATTCTGATGTACAGGGGTTTATTGAAAACAAGTTCAGTCTTTCTCAATTCAATAGCCACCAAGTCTGTATCGAAAATGGTTCGACTCTGAACGCCATAACGACCGTTCCAGGAATTCACAAGTTTGACCACCCTGTGTAACCGAATGTTTTCCATCGTTTTCCCAAAAATAGCATTTAACATTAGTTAATATAGATTTTTGCCAAAAGAACTGGGGGCTGCAGCCCTTAGAGAAGTATTCAACTCGATGTAGAGACGCAGCCATGCAGATTGTTTGAATTCCACAACCCGATGAATTTTGGTTTGAATCAAACCGTTTTTCAATGCATGTTTCAAGTTGCAATAATGCAAAATATATTTGTCATTATTTTACAGAGTAGCCATTAATTATTTTTTGTTTGGAATTTGGTGGTGCTTGATGCTCTGGACAAAACGGAAAATCTTTATGTGAATAATGTAATCTCTCAGGGTATTCCAAATCAACTTCCAATATGTAGCCTTCTGAAGCATTGTCAGGAATTTCAGTTACATCTTTGTCAAAATTTTCCACCCACTGGAAACCGTCGTAAGGTGAAAATTCTGACATTGTCCACCCATATAAATCATTAACGTCTAAATATAAAAGATATTTTGAAGGTTTTTCGGGATTGTATGCTTCCATATATTCATTATTTGCTTGATTTATCATTTGCTTCAGGATATCTATTTGAACAAACCGATATTTCGCCCCTTATCTCCCTTTTAACAAACATAATCATGTCAATGTCTTTTATAATTTGTAATTTACACTTCGTATACTTCAACATGGCATCCCACGTGTTCACAGGCATAGTTGAATAACATGTGGGGTCCAACCCATAAGTTGCCATGCTTTTTTGACGAAAACGTCTGCCAGTAATAAAATATCTGTTTTCAAATATAGGTCCGCATACGCTCCCAAATTTGTAATTTCGAATGATTTCCAAACATTTTGTGCATGAGCATATATCTCTTCTGTCATGTATTCATCATTTAATTTATTATAGAATTCTTCTCGTGATGGTAACTCGGTGATGTTCAATTTTCCATACTATCTATATAGTCATATGGAAATACCCCCTTCCTGCTGAGAAGAGCGAATTTATCATCATCTAAATGACTGATTTCTTTTTTTTTAATTTCCAAATCATTTTGAACCAATGTGGATACTAATTCATCCAACGATGTTCCCATGAATCGAAAAGAATCTATGAATCGAAATTTAATTTCAGTTTTAGCATTCTTTTGTGTAAAGGAAATGTATTTTTTTTTATTTGAGGAAGTATGCTCACACAGCCTTTTTTTGCGATATTCCTGATAATGAAGTGACTGTCGTATCCTGAAAGATTATGAAAAGTAATGGGTATCACGAATAATTTTCGAAAGTTGACAATACAGGGGGCTTGGTGGGCAAATCCGCGAAACGCCCCAGTATAAAGATCGTGATCGTACACAATAACATCTTTGGGGGCGAACGGTTTTTCGCAAATATGACAAGTCGTTGCAGCACCGATATTATTCAAAGGCACTGTCATCGGCTCAATATTCCTAATTTTTGATTCAACAAATTTTGTAATATCAGACAACTCATAGGCAAACCATTTGATACAGTCTTCACCTCTATAGCTTTTGAAATGAGAGAGACTGTCGTCATAGGAACACTTCAAGTAGTAGCCTGCACTGAAAGGTATATGTTTTTGGTACATTTTTCCAACAATGATTCAAAATCAGCAAAAATTATAAACGGACATTTTTGTTTATAAACATAATTCCGAAATTCCAATAATCGTATGTAAGAAATTGAATTTTACAGTCATTCACTTTCTCGCACAAAACAGTATGATCATTTAATTTTTGCTGACTTGAAAAATAATTGAGGCATCTATCACAAAAGAATTTTTTGTCTTTCTTTTTGTTCAATTGGTGACTTTATAATCGGGATATGTCTTTGATCCAACAATAATGGAATTTAATTTCAGTCTCGTCATCATCATTAATAGATGGAGCCTCATAATCATTCAATTTTGGAAAATATTTGTCTTGAATCAATAACAAATTGACATGTCTGCCTCGTTTTGTTGTCGTGAGTCTGGCTGGTACTACTACAAAACATTATTTTTCCTTTGCTTGATTCAATCCAAAGTGTAAACATTTACCGAAATATCATCAAGTTTTTCAAATTTGGAAATTTGATGTAAGTCCATTAGAGTATTTAGCACTGTAGTATTAAAAACTGTAGAATAGTGTGTATATTTTGACACTCTTTGTGGATCTTTTGCTACAGGATACAAGGCGCTAATAATACTCCAGAAGGAGCATGTTTCGTCAACGTTTCGTACATTAATGCATGCCTGCTTCCTTGCGATTTCTTGTGGCAGTGGAATGAAAGAAGAATCGTTACCAATCACATATTTATTTATTGCTACTTCCAATAAAATACTTTTACTCAAAGCCCACCCTGACTGTTGTTCTTCAAATTCGCCTAACTTATTCAATATAACATCCACAGCGTTTTCATTGTACCAAGCAGTCAAGTCCGTACTTGAATCGATAACTTTATTTGGCGTACTGAAATATTTACATCAACAATTTCCCCATCATTCGATTTTTTAATAAAATCCCCTGAAAATGTAAAATTCACTTTGAGGCATGACATTTGTCTTAAAATTTTGTATATCTCACGTTTGAGTATTGAAAAAGAATCGTCTAGAAACTTTTTAGGATATTTATGAGTTAAATTGATGATTACCCCCGTTGTTACTCTACTATTGAGAACATTGTTAACATTTTGCCACTTTACCCTGGTGCTTCGTCGTTTCAAACCCGAGCCTATATGTTCATTATTCATCTTTTTATAATCACTTTGAAGCGTTTCAATTCCCCAATTTGTGTAATTATTTTCTTTTTTTCCCCAACCGAAAATTTAATTATTTTCATAGCTAAAACGCATTTCTTTATATGTTCATTAATGAATTGTATAGCTTGTTTGGCAATATGATCCGAATAATTATCTTTGTCGTCGAAGACGACGAAACGATAACGAATAAACGCAAGCAAAACGGTCGAAACTTATGCAAAACAATGTATTTCTAAATGTCATCGTCGAATACTTCGCTCCACCATTGCCCTCACGTTGAGTCCACAACGCGTAAGCCCTCGACACTTTTGGGTCTCCTCTTTCTCCTGATGATGCTAACTTAGTCAACAAAGATACAAGACTAAGTGCCCTTTTGGCATGTTGGAATGCTAGACTTCTGTTAAACTGACATGTTTTTTCTTAGATATATTTCAACGCGCCCTGTACACTTTGACGTCATGTTTTTTTCTTTACTGATGTATTTTGAGACATCCCGTACACAGTCGTATTCCTAACCCTCCATGTTCAAACCGGCAATGCTACATTGTCCCATAAACAATGATTTATTGTACAACCGGCAACGCCAAACCTGACATGCTGGCATCGGCAGCGTATAATCTCGGTACCATCTCCGTATTGGCCTCGATTACGCCACACGCGTCTCTCGCTCTTACACACACATACACAGCTCTACATGAAATATTAATTATTCCGCAAATCTAAGTATCCGGCAACGCTACATTGCCCCATACACAACGATTTATCTGTACAACCGGCAACACCTGCTTGCGCTAGCATCCGGTAAAACCTCGATACCATCTCCATCTCTCTTTGCATCGATTACGTCACACGCGTCTCTCGCTCTAACACACACATACACATCTTTACATGAAATATTAATTATTTCCCAAATCAAAGTATATGTTCCTATCTTCAACATGATAATGATGATTACAGTCTACGGAAAAAAAAATGCTGTCAACTATAATGAATGAGTAAATTTTGGTCCCGACAAAACTTAAGCTATAAATACCCAACATTCGCAGTTACTTTCAATATCCCACGTTGGTGTAGAGGCTGAGGAAAATGTCTACCACGCGGACGTCGTGGGTTCGAATCTCATAACTATACACGTTTTTAATTGAAATCACGTGACAAGGGGGCCTGAGCGGTGATGCGGAGTCCCAAGGGGGCCGAGGGGCGGAGTTCCACGCTTGAATCGCTACGATACTCATTCCATCCTGCGTCAATGACTTCATACGTTTTCCCCACTCCTGTTTGAACCAAAAATTGCAAAAAGTTTAGGTCCATAAGAAAATACATGGGATTTTGCGCTCGTTCCCGCCTTGTTCATCTACTTACGGAAATAACTTTTATGGGACATATAATAACAAAAGATGGTTATTACCCATGTCTGGATAAAATTGAAGCTATAAAAGATATGCCACAACTTAAAAATAAGAAAGAAGTGCAAAGATTCGTAGGAATGGTCACTTATGTTAGTCGATTTATACCAAATTTATCGAATTTAAAATTTAAAAAAATGTTGTTTTTCAGTGGACAGAAAGGCATACAAAATCGTTTGAAGAATTGAAGGAAAAATTAACTGAAAGACCTGTACTACAATACTATGATGTAAGTAAATCGGTGGTTCTTTCCGTAGATGCATCAAAGGAAGGTGTAGGGGCTACCTTATTACAAAACAATCTACCTTGTGCATACGCATCTCAAGCCTTATCTGAAACTCAACAAAGATGGACTCAAATTGAAAAAGAGTTGGCAGCAATTTTGTATGGTTGTGAAAAATATCACGAATATTCATATGAACGTAGCTTTGTTGTGGAAAGCGATCACCGTCCTTTACTTGGTATTTTCAAAAAACCATTATGTGCCTGTCCTGTTCGACTCCAAAGAATGGTATTACAGCTACAGAAGTATGATTTTAAATTAATTTTCAAACCTGGTAAAGATTTGTTTGTGGCTGATGCTTTGTCACAAGCCTGTGACAAAAATAAAAGACATAATCATTATTTTTTGAAAATAATGTAGATGTTTGTGTTATCGATAATGCTTGTCAAATTACAGATAAAAATTTTTTCAGACTTGTTAAGTATACAACTGAGGATTATGAATCAAAGTTTTAAGATAAGTTCATAGAAAATGGTTGGCCCAGTACAATTAAGAAAGTGCCAGAAATAATTAAAGATTATCACAAATTTAGAAACGAAATTGTTGAAAGTAATGGTATTTCATTTAAGGGGCCTAAAATTATTGTACCAAAAAAGTTGAGGAAAGAAATTATTCAGAAAATTCATTTAGGGCATTTTGAAGTTACAAAATGTAAAAATCGTGCAAAACAATCTTCCTTTTGGCCTAGTATGTGTAGAGAAATAGAATTGTAAAGTATCAAATTCAAAAGAAGAATTAGTGATGCATGACATCAAAACAATTCCATGGTATAAAATTGGCTGTTACATTTTGTATTTGGGAAGTGAAATGTATTTACTTGTAGTAGATCATTACACCAAATGGGTTGAGGTTATACCATTAGATGAAAACGCTCACTCTCTTACCATTGTTAAAAATCTGAAAAGTTTATTCACAAGACTAGGTATTCCTGTTATATTGATTTCTGATGGTGGTCCTCAATTCAATTCAAGTCACTTTCGTGAATTTGCTGAAAAGTGGGACTTTAATCACATTATGTCCAGCCCTCGATATCCTCAGTCAAATGGCATGGTGGAAAGAGCGAAACAAACGTTGAAAAAATTGTTGGTGAACGCAATTGAAGACAGGAGGGAGATAGAGTTGGTTTTGTTAATGTATAGGAACACTCCTATGGAAAATGGCTTCACACCATCTCAACTGATGATGTCTCGTAATTTAAGAGATACATTACCAAGTGTTATATATTGGGTAACTTAGTGGACTGTTTTAATAGGTCTTTGAAAATTATCGAGTAGTTCGTTCTGTTCAGTGGTGCTAATGAATGAGAATTAACTAACAATAATAATGATATCAAAGAGAGAGAATTTAACGTGTCTGTGATTTCCTTACCTTGATTTTGGTCACAACGGCACTTGAGGAATCGGTGAATAGAGAGAGAGAGAGAGATAAGAAACTGCACTTTTCCAGTACAACTGCAGTTTTCTCGAGCACTTTCAGTTCTTTCTCCGGAATCGAACCTTTTGTCTATATGTTCTTCCTCTCGCGGCAGACAGAAAACCACAGTCTTCTCGCGATAAGAATTTACACAAAAAAAAATGAAAACAAAAACTCTACTTAATCAGACAAACACACTATACAGGGAGGTGGTGACGATACATACCGCCCACCTAAAATGCCGAGGCATTTTATTGATTATTTTCGAGTGGTAAAGGGCAAAGTTTTACCACTGACCGTTTGAGCAATCCAGTAGGAGTTTTTACTGAGGCAACGCGTATTATTCCGTCTGTGCCCGGATAAACTTCAACCACACGGCCAAGTTGCCAACGTGAGGGAGGCATTGAGTCGTGCTTAATTAAAACCATCGTACCCAGTTCAATGTTAACAGTGGGATCAGTCCACTTGCCTCGCTGGAACAAGGTATGGAGATACTCTTTGCTCCATCGCGACCAGAAATCTTTATGTAAATGTTGAATCAACTGCCACCGTGATAGTCTATTTAACGTGACTTTGCCAAGCTCTTCATCGGGGGAAGCATTCAGCGGTTCCAGAGTTAAAAAATGACCTGGAGTGAGAACGGACAGATCATTAGGGTCAGAGCTGATCGGACAGAGCGGCCTAGAATTCAAAACTGATTCTACTTGGACCAATAAAGTGTTGAATTCTTCGTAGGTAAGAAGCTGTTTTCCAAGGACTCTAGAGATGTGATTTTTAACTGACTTGATACCAGCCTCCCACAATCCACCGAAGTGAGGACTAGAAGGTGGGATAAAACTCCACTCGATTAGCTCTTGTTGAGCAGCAATATGAAAACCTTTGAGGATTCGAGAAGCTCCAATAAAATTAGTCCCGTTATCACTAAATATCTTTGTAACCCTACCACGTCGAGCAATCAAGCGCCGCAGAGCTGCCAAAAACGTCTCGGATGTCAAATCTGTCGCCAACTCTAAATGGAGTGCCTTAGTCGCAAAACACACGAAGAGGCAAATATAGGCATTGTGGGTTTTCGCACCACGATGTCGACCGAGAGTTATGGAATAGGGTCCGCCGAAATCGATGCCAATGCAAGAGAATGGTTTCATCTGTGACACGCGTAATGGAGGGAGGTTTCCCATTGGAGCTCGGGATGGAATGGGATTTTGTTTCCAGCATGTAAGGCACTTTGAAAGTTTCTTACGGATGGTGCGTTTCGCAGATAATATCCAGTATTTCTGGAGTAAGAGAAAATACAGAGTTTGGAAACCAGGGTGGAAATATTGGCAGTGTACACTTTCGATGATTAAGTCGGTTAACCGATGTTTGCTGGGTAATAATAACGGGTGTCGTTTGTCATAAGTGAGTTTGGAGTGTGTGAGACGACCACCTACTCTCAAGAGACCATTTGTGTCAAGAAAGAGATTCAACTTGCGGAGTGATTTCTCTAAAACTTTTCCACTGAGTAAGGAGGAGATTTCAGAGTGGAACACGTGAGATTGGATATGTTTAACTAGGGAGAGTGAAGCATGATGGAGATCTTCGAACGTGAGGTAAGACAACTTTCGTTCGGAAGGAGGAAGCTGACAATTATGAAGGAAACGCTTTACATAAGCGACAATCCTTTGAATTTTGGTGAAGGAGGAATACTTTTCTAACAGGATATCGAGAAAATTACTTTCTCTTTGGGTGGACAAAACAGTTCTTTTTTCTTCCAGGAGATATTCTGCATCTAACTCAGCGGAGCTAACCATGGAGGGCCAAAACGTCGAAGGTTGGCGAAGCCAAGAAGGCCCCGCCCACCATTGGGAATGATCTATTAGCTGGGATGGAAAAAGGCCTCGAGATGCACAATCAGCAGGGTTGTCTTTTGATGGAACGTAATGCCAAACTTCAGGGGAGAGCTTGTCTTGAATTCGACTTACGCGATTACTCACGAAAGTTTTCCATTTATGAGGAGACGAACGTATCCATGACAAGGTTGTTGATGAGTCTGACCAGGCAAAAATATTGCTTATGGGAATTTGTTTGTCAAAAATCTTTATTACGAAAAAGAGGAGATCAGCTAGTAGACAAGCCGCAGAGAGTTCGAGTTTTGGGATAGAGAGGGTTTTAAGAGGAGATACTTTGGATTTTGCGCATATCAGGCTAACGCGTATGTCATCCATAGTTTCATATCGACAGTATATAACGGCCGCATAACCATGTTCACTGGCATCAGCAAAGCCATGCAGGGTACAGGAAAAAGAAGAGGTATGGAATAGAAAGCGAGGAACGCTAATGTTTGAGAGAATTGGAAGCTCATCCTTTATCCGATTCCAAATGCATGTCACTTCCGAAGGAGGATTTTCGTCCCAGCCTATTCCTAAGGTCCACAAATGTTGAATGAGCATTTTTGCAAAAAGAGTAAGAGGACTAAGAAATCCCAAGGGGTCGAATATCCTGGCAACTTCGGAAAGTATGTTTCGCTTGGAGCAAGGTACTGACTTGGAACATATAGTGAAAGAAAAATGATCAGCGGAAGCATTCCACTGTAAACCTAGAACCTTTACAGTTGAATCATTATTAAGATCAAGCGAGGTAGAGTTATCCGAAACTTCTTGGGCAAGTAAAGAAGTGTGATTACTTTTCCATTTGTGAAGTTCGAATCCTCCTCTTCTGAGCAACGAAATGAGTTGAGATTTGAGACTTTGAGCTTCTTGAACTGACTGGCAACTTGTCACGATGTCATCTACATAGGAGGAGGTTTTTATGGCTTTGACTGCCAAGGGGAATTCTTCACCTTCATCCTGAGCAAGCTGCAGAAGGGTTCTTATCGCAAGAAAAGGGGCCGAGCTCACTCCATAAGTGACAGTATTTAGAACGTATTTCTGAACTGGCTCGTTTGGAGAGAATCTCCATAGAATTTTTTGATACTTCCTATGCTGTATGGAAAGGAGAATTTGACGATACATTTGACGAATGTCTACCATGAGAGCGATAGGATTTATTCTGAAATTCAATAGGAGAGTAACCAAGTCACTCTGAAGCTTGGGTCCTATTAATAAAGTATCATTGAGTGATACCCCACTTGTGGTTTTCGCAGAAGCATCGAATACCACTCTCAGTTTGGTGGTAGCGCTTTCTGGTCGCAAAACACAATGATGTGGGATGAAATATTCATCAGCGTTATTATATGTTTCTGTTATAGGTGACATATGGTGTTGAGAGAGGTAATCCCGCATAAATTCGGAATACTGTTCTTTTAATGAAGGATTTCTATTCAATTTGAGTTCGAGAAGATGAAATCGTCGGAGAGCGAGTTCTAGAGAATTAGAGAATATAGGTGCATTGTCTCGAAAGGGAAGTGAGACTATATATCTGCCTGAGGCTGTTCGGGACACAGTTTTAGAGAATATATCTTCGCAAACAGAATCTTCAGGAGAGGACTTACATATTCTTGGGACTTCCTCCACTTCCCAAAAACGTTTGAGTGTAGAGTCGAGATGAGGATTACAAGAGCAATGTAAAGATGTGAGTAATTCCGAACTAGAAGGGTTGGGAATTGATCCCATGAGAATCCAACCAAAAATGGTATGAAATGCGTTGGGTTCGTTATGTTTCCCAGGCCGGCGACCACTATTTAGGATCAAAGAAAATATTTCGGCTCCTAGAAGAAGATCGATTTCATTGGAGATGTTGAAATGAGGGTCAGCAAGCTTGAGGTTCGACAAATGAGACCAAGACGTAACATTGAGGTCATGACTAGGCATTTTATTACAAACCTTGGGCATTACGATGGCATTCAACTTGATAAGAGGTTTAGGGCTAGTGCACGAGCGAATCTGCAGGGAGACTGCTTTAGAAGCTGAGGAATTCATGTCATTTATACCTTGGATGGAGAGGGAAATATTGTGGTTTTGATTATATAATCCAAGACGATTGCAGCAACTTTGGCTTATAATGTTGATTTGTGAACCTGAATCGAGGAGGGCACGAATTTGCTGATAGTCACCGCGGGCATTAAGAACTTCAATAAGAGCTGTTGATAAGAGTATGGTAGTATTCATGTTCGGCGGTTGACATTGAGAATGAGTTGAGGGTTTGATGTTCGTGAAAGCAGAAGAAGCTTGATTTTGTGGTAGGTTATCTCCTACAGGAGGCAGAGATGAGCTTTGATCTTGATGAAGTTGATTTATGGGAGGAGCGGTGATGCCAAAGTGTAACAAAGTATGATGTGTCTGCCCACAATTAAGACAGTGTGATTTTGAAGTGCAATCTTTTATCACATGTCTTGAACCGAGACAGTTGAAGCACCATCCTTTCGTTTTCACCATATTAAAGCGATCCTTAACATTCAAAGAGATGAATTGTGGACATTTGTAAATATGATGATTGCCATCACAAACTGAACAGATCACTTGTTTAACCTGGGCGTGAAACGATCTTCTGGGGGTAAAATTGGAAGATGAGTTTTGCAAATGTGTTCTGGCTTTAATATCGGGTTTAGGAATTTTCTTATGTGTGCAATCGAAAGTTCTATCTAAGGCACTAGATTGTTTTAGCACGAAATCTCGAAGGTCATCAAATGTCGGTATGTCATCAGAACCAATTTCAATTTCGAATCGACCAACTGTATTTGAATCTAACCGCCGTACAAGCATATTAAAAAGCAAAAAGCTCCATTGGTCTGTAGGAAACCCTAAATTTTTCAGAGCTGCAATATTTTCTGTGAACGTGTCTACGAGTTTTCTGAGATTTTGAGAGGAAATATTATTATCAGGGATTCGAGGAGCATTTTCTAACTCGAGATAGTGAGCATTCGCAAGGAGTCTTTTGTTTTCGTAACGTTTTATCAAAGAATTGTATGCAACAATATAGTTTGCATCCGAGATAGGGTTACACTTCACAAGTGCTAACGGAGACCCCGACAGAGATGAGATTAGGTAATTAAATTTATCTATGTTTTTCAAAGAGGAGTTATCATGGACTAAACTGTTGAACATGTCAATAAAGGTTTTCCATTGCTTGAAATTGCCATCAAATTTAACAAGTTCGATTTTTGGCAATCTCACATGACTCATTTCGGGTGGACTTGGGTTGTTTACAACATCGACTGTATTGAATAATTGAGAAAAGGTAGATTTTGCTGCATAATAATGCTTGTAAAATCCTCTGGATAGAACTTTAAATTCCTCATTGTCATATTCATCCACTGAAATGAGGAGTGGCAAAAGAACTGCATTATGCTTTTCAAAGTCTTGATAAATATTTTCTAAGTGCGAACACATTGATTTAAATAGAGAATGAAGATCCACAGACTTTTTGGCAGCTTCTGCTATTTCAGCAATATCGCTCATACGGTCTATACAAATTTGTTGAAGAGCACGACATTGTTTTATTTTATTCGCGTTAGCCGTCATCTTGAACTACCACTGAATTGCTAAATAACAAGCTTCAAAATAGCTTGATAAATAATCGTACCGAACAAAATTATTCGATCACACCTCGTATATTGAGAATCAATATCTCACCTCTAGCAAAAACTCCAAGTATTGAATATTTTTCAAAAAAAAAGTAAAGATCGGATGTGAAATTAAAAAACAAAACGATAGAGAGGTATTCAACAGAACGTTGACTTCTTGGGTTTTTTGCCAACAGGAGAAAATTAAATGTATTTGTCTGAGAACTAAAGAGTCTGAACAAAACGAACAAACGAAAATTTTCAAGAATTCACAATATCCGGCTCGAAGGACCATGTTATATATTGGGTAACTTAGTGGACTGTTTTAATAGGTCTTTGAAAATTATCGAGTAGTTCGTTCTGTTCAGTGGTGCTAATGAATGAGAATTAACTAACAATAATAATGATATCAAAGAGAGAGAATTTAACGTGTCTGTGATTTCCTTACCTTGATTTTGGTCACAACGGCACTTGAGGAATCGGTGAATAGAGAGAGAGAGAGAGATAAGAAACTGCACTTTTCCAGTACAACTGCAGTTTTCTCGAGCACTTTCAGTTCTTTCTCCGGAATCGAACCTTTTGTCTATATGTTCTTCCTCTCGCGGCAGACAGAAAACCACAGTCTTCTCGCGATAAGAATTTACACAAAAAAAAAATGAAAACAAAAACTCTACTTAATCAGACAAACACACTATACAGGGAGGTGGTGACGATACACCAAGCACTGAACATAATTTGAAACCACAAAAGATCAATTTTGAAAATTATAATAAGTCATTAGAACAGCAAAGACAAAAGCAAAAACAATACTATGATCGTTCTTGTAAAAATTTAAGACCTTTAAATATAAATAGTAAAGTGAGATATCAAACTCATTTAGGATCAAAATTGTCGTTTGGTAAAATAAAAAACAAACCTAGAGAACGCTCATACGGTATACAAAAAAATGATGAAACAAATATAATTAGAAATAGAAGATTTATGGATGTTTCTCTTGTTTGAAATTGAATCGCACTAGTAAGAATTTTCTAGTTGTTATTAGGTGTTTGATATGTTCAAAAAAACATAACCCCATTTTATGTCCTGATTTGCATGTAAAGAAAGGTATCACTGATCAAGATGATAAAAATCCAAACAATAAGGTTGAAAATACTTCAACTAACAATTTTTTGAACGAAACTTTATTGCAAACGGTTGTTGCCAAAATTGTCAATTATGACAAAAATTGATTGGAACGTTACTTGATTCAGGATCGCAAAGATCATATATTTCACGACAATGTGCAGCTGAATTACGATTGGATAGTGTTCGTCGAGAAAATATTATAGAAGGTGTTTTTCGAGGGTTTCAAAATCCAAATAATACTTTTAAAACAGAGGTGAATGTCGTGGAACAAGTGAAAATATGTAACAACCTACCTCGTTTGACTGATTTATCCGTTATAGACTATTTGAAACATAAAAATATAATTTTGAATGATACTAGAAACTTTGATGTTTCAAATGAAATACAATTATTATTAGGAGCCGATGTTTTTGGTCAGCTTTTGACAGGAGAAATCGAAAATTTGATGAATGGCTACGTTGCTCTCGAAACTTATTTAGGTTGAACAATAATGGATCAGAGAGTAAGTGAATGTTCGACATATTCTACTATATTTGCCGATTTTATCGAGTTTTCCATTGCAGATCTATGGAATTTGGATGTGATAGGAATAAAAGATGTTGCGCATTCCAAAACCAAAGATGAACATGAAGAAATTTCAAAGAAGTTTAATCAAACGATAGCTTGGAAGGAGAACAAATATGAAGTTCATCCGGAAATAATGAGAAATGAAAAAATGACCAATTCTCAGTTGATGTTTACTACAAATAAGTTGAGGAATACAGATAAATTACAAGAATACAAAAAAGTTCTTCATGACTGGAAAACACTGGCAATCATTAAGGAAGTAAAACAAGCTGAGGAGAAAAAAGTACACTATTCACCACATCACGCTGTCATTAAAGAAGTCAGTATGACCACAAAGGTGAGAGCGGTTTTTGATGCTACGGCAACTGATAAGAGAGGTGTATCTTCGAATGGATGCCTACAAAAAGGTCCAAATATGATTGATTCAATCCCATCACACAAGATGGGAGTAACAATGAGAAAGCATTTTTACAAATCATTATTACTAAAAAGGATCGGGATTTTCTGAAATTTCTTTGGTGGCAAGATGATTTATATGAAAAAATAAAAACTTTTAGGCATCGTCGAGTATTTTTTGGTTTGAAATGTAGCAACTATCAGCTGCAACTATCAACTACCATTTATCTAGATCACCTCCAGAATACCAAGACACAGCTAATTCATTGAAGAAATTGTTTTAGATAGTTTTGATTCTAAAAAAGAAAAGAATAAATTTATTGTTGAATCCAAAAAATTAATGTCTTTGGGAGGCTTCGATCTTAGAGATTGGACTTTCAATTCCAATTCAGGCATGAAAGATGAAGTACCTCAAGATGAAAATATATATGTTTTGGGATTGATTTGGAATTTTCATAATGATGAACTTTGGTGTGATGTAAATGCACTCATTCAATTAGAAAACACTCCAAGAACGAAAAGGAGAATAATATCAGCAGCACATAGAGTATTTGATCCGATAGGTTTCACATGCCCAGTAACTTATTCCAAAATTATTATTAAAAGAAACTTGGAATCTTAAAGTTGGTTTGGATGAGGTTTAGCCAAGTGATATTGTGAATCCTTCCGATATGTGGTTGAAACAAATACATTTTCTCAGTCTGTGTAAAATTCCAAGATCACTCAGTAGTGGCCAAATAGTTGATTATGACCATGCGACGATTCATGTGTTGTTTTCGGATGCTAGTAAATCTGCTTATGCTTGCTGCGTATTTCTAAGAAACATTGTGGAAGGAAGAGTGTTTGTTTGTTGAGGCAAAATCAAGAATACCTCCTAAAAATATAACCCTACCTAGGTTGGAATTGTTAGCAACTGTTATAGGGGTCAGACTTTGGAAAAATGTAAAAAGTGTGAATGAACTGATTGTTCTGAGAACGTACTTCTGAAGTGATTCAATGGTTGCTCTCACATGGATTAAAACACAAGGTCACTGGAATACTTTCGTAGGTAACAGAGTGAAAGAAATAACTTCACTGAGCAAAGTTAATGATTGGCGATATGTACCTGGTCACTTAAATCCGGCAGACGTTGCTTCAAGAGGTTGCTCGAGTAAGACGTTGGTTGAGAAATAATGGTGGAAGAGACCAGAGTGGTTGAAGAGTGATCCAAAACACTTGTGTCAGTAATCAAAACCAGTGTTTTACACAAATATTCAAATATTTGTCTGTGTTCACTAAAATTACTAGGATGATTGCTCGGCTATTCAGATTTTGTTATAATGCGAATAAGAGAATCATAGAAAATCAGGTACATTAACTTTCGATAAAATAGAGCATGCTGAAATTTGTTTATTCAGAGCAATACAGAATGAAAATTTTTCGGAAAATATGGACATTCTCCAAAATATTAATTCGTTTCGTTCAGAAGATGGTCTTTGAGGGTAAAAACTAAAATAATCCTAAGAGATGATTCATTAGATTTCAAGTATCCTATTATATGGCCGTATAAACACGAACTTGTAGAAAGAATGATTAGACAACAACATTGAATACACTGTCATATAGGAGTCCAAACTCTTCTAGGATTATTGAGAGGAAAATTTTGGATACTGATAGGAAGAAAGTTTGTAACGGATGTTGTGGCAAAAATGTTTGATCTGTATGAAACATAAGAAAAACCCCGTAAATACAATGTACGCACCATTACCTTTGAATATGATCAGACAGTCTTCACCATTCCAAGTAACAGGTGTGAATTTGGCAGGACCGCTTTTCCTTAGAGGAGGCGAGAAATCTTGGATTGTTATTTTCACGTGTGCGGTATACAGGGCAGTACATTTTGAATGAGTGCGATCCCTGTCTACTGAGGATTTCTTGATGGCATTCAGACGATTCGTGGCGAAAAGAGGAAATATTTCTGTAATATATTCGGATAACGGTGGGAATTTTCAAGGTACTTGGAATTTGTTGCAGAAAATGTCGTGGAAAGATATTGAAGGATATTCGACAACTAGGAAAATTAAATGGATTTTCATTGTTCCAACCGCTCCTTGGTGGGGAGGATGGTGGGAGCGAATAGTCAGAATTATAAAGGAATTATTGCGTCGTAATTTGGAAAAATCATCGTTGAATGTTCTGGGTGACTGTGAAGCAAATATTAATGGTCGACCTCTCACATATATCTCAAGTAGCGAAGAGGATCTGATTCCATTAACACCTTTGATGTTCATTAGTTCAAACTCAAGCACCGACATTACCGAGTTGGATAAGGTTGACAGAGGTCATCTACTGAGAAGGTACAAGTATCTGCAAAAACTTCGAGAGTGCCTTCGTAGTCGATTTAGGAAGGAATATCTGGCAGAATTAGTCCATACTGGTCAAAAAAGGATAACTTCACTCAAAATTGGAGATATTGTACCCATTGGAAATGACAACAAAAAACGAGTGAACTGGCCATTGAAGAAAATTTTACAACTGTTTCCAGGAAGATATGCAATAGAAAGAGTAGCACGAGTTGAAACAGAACGAGGGGAATTAATTCGTTCTCTGCAGCGATTGTTTCCATTAGAAATTGAGGCGGACACGGCAAACCAATCAGAAAAGAAAAGAAAGTGGATACTAAAGCGATACCAGAAAATCAAGAGGAGAAAACAATAGCATATACAATGAAAATGTAACACAGCGAGGAGAAGATGAAGAGGGAACCTTGTGTTCCACAAGGTTCTGATCGGAGATCCATAACGTCCAGAATGAAGCTCCATAAAAAAATACATGGACTTTAGTCATCTCCTAATGATGCTCACTTGGTTAGCGAAACACGTTAAATGATAAATGACAGTCATATTGAAACACGAAAAACGGTTACGACAATAACGATGAAACGATAACGAATAAATGCACGCAAACGATCGAAAACGCACGGAAAACGGTCGAAACGCACACAAAACGATCGCACGCAAAATGGTCCCACGTAAAACGGTCGAAACGCTTGTTAAACGATCGCTCTTCTCATTTTCGGATGTTAACTCCACAATACATAACTCCTCGACAACTTTGGTGCCATCTCTTCCTTCTCCTGATAATGCTAACTTGGTTAACAAAGTTACGAGACTTAGTGTCCTTCCGACATGTTGAAACGCTAGACTTCTGTTGCACCGGCATGTTTTTTCCTTGAATGATGTATTTTGAAACGCCCTGTATACACATTGATATCATATTTTAAATCGACATGTTTTTTTCTTGAATGATATATTTTGACGTACCCTGTACACTTCGACGCCGTGTTTGTTTTCATTGATGTATTTTGAGACACCTCGAACACATTGACGGATCGCACGTTGAAAACTTATAGCCTCATGAAACTGTTATGTTTTCTCTTTCTTAAATGATGTATGTATTTTGACGCACCCTGTACACTTCGATGCCATGTTTTTTTCCTACAGTGATGTATTTTGAGACACCCTGTACACATTGAGGGATCGCAGGTTGAACTGTTGGGTTGTTAAATTTTTTCTTGAATCTGATTCATTATTATCAATATATCACTTTCGCGATTCCAATTTTCATCGAGGCGTTCACGCTTAATTTCAAAACCGACAACGCCAAACAACGATTTATTCTACAACCGACAACACCTGCTGCGCTAGGAACGTAAAACCCCGATACCATCTCCATCTCTCTTTGCCTCGATTACGTCACACACGTCTCTCGCTCTTACACACATCTTTATATGAAATATTTATTCTTTCCCAAATCTAAGTATATTTTCCTATCTTCAACATGATAATGACGATTACAACTTCTCTAACATTCTACAGAAATAAAAAAAATGTGGTCAAGTACTTAAAATTGGGTTACTTTCGGTCCAGACAAAACTTACGCTGTAAATACCCATCATTCGCAGTTACTTTCAATATCTAACGTTGCTGTAGAGGCTAAGAACAATGTCCACCACGCGGACGTCCTGGGTTCGATTCTCATCTCATCTCATTTTAATCAGAATCACGTGAATGGAACGAGACAAGGGGTTCGAGGGGTGAGGCGGAGTTCCAAAGGGAACCGAGGGGCGGAGTACTAAGGGGGCCGAGTTCCACGCTTGAATCGCTACGATACTCATTCCATCCTGCGTCTATGATGTCACACTTTTCTCTCTTCCACTCACTAAAGTTTCTCTCTGAATACTTACCATCGACGCACGATCTTGAAGTGTGCCAGAAGTCTCTTTGTTCATCTACTGATTTGAATTTCCCGCTGTATGCGCGGTAGCTGATTGGTCGACTGAATGACGGTAAAAGTGGAGAAGTGGAGGTGGTCTGAAGTAAGTTTTGAAGGCTAAGGCTCAGTTTACACATAATGGACGTCTGGCAGAGACGAGGCGCTGACCTTTGCCCCTTCCGTTTGAAGTGGGCCTGAGGTCAAAAAAACGCCAGAATCAAGCTGCATAAGAAAATACATGGGATTTTGGCTCAGAACTCTTGCAGCTACATTACTCATCTCAGACTGATGATTTACAGAAAGTTCAGTTTGTAAAATTATGAGAAATAGAGAAAGCATATAGATATATTGAAAAGGTGAGAATTGATGATTTTGTATTGAAGAAGAATCATTTATATAGGTAGACTATACACATGAGATGAGGCATGAAACGAAATGCACATATATAAGGTCTTTAGAGGAAAGACAATAGGAACGATGTTGTAGAAAGTACGACACAGAAAGATGTCTTAAGAAAAGACAAATATGATGTTGCAAGATGTAGAAAATTACTACGTCATGGTAATTATGAAGAAAGGTGAAAGAAAATAAAAAGAATAATAATAGTACATGCAAAATCTGAGAGATGCAATTCACATGTGGTTTCTAATATATATTTTTCAGATATAATTCAGTATTCGTCGTTGGTACTAGCCAGGAAAGTAGTTGTTTTCCAATAGCTGTTTATTTTTATTGAAAATGAAATAAATTGCTGTTGCTTTTTTCAGTTTCCTATTATTCATTGAAATATATATCACATGCGATGACAATTGAATAGGCAGGTGACAAATAGTGTAAGGAATCAGTGAAAATTGTAAAAAAGAAATTGATGTTGAATTGGGTGTGTCATAAGGAACCGATGAACTTTGAGAGTATGCTCAAGCATAAATCAAAAAGTATGCTCCAAAGTTGAAAATTATATTGTCAAATTAACTTTAATGTATGTTATATGTACTCTAACCAATTAGATTGAACTGTCAAATAATTGTTAACTATATAATGCAATGATTTTTGTTGATTCAATTTCATTCACGGATTTATTAGTAACACAACCTAGTTAAATAATAGAAATATATCATGAAAGAACTTTACTGCCAAATTTCTCTCTTGTTTCATGCAATCGAGGCACCACCATACCCCAAGGCACTACGAGGCAGTCACTACTCCAGTACTCCATCACTTCTGTTCTCCTGTTATGGTTTTCTACTCAACGACATTCAGCAGATCATACCACAGACAGCACAATGACCTATGAAAACATGAAGTTGAATCATCATGGCTCAAATGTATGGACTATAGGAATATCGCAGTCACTAGTGCCATATTCAACCAGAAACAAATACTTACGTTGTTGCGTTAGCAGTTGTTCGGAGTAGCTGATAAACAGTTTCTATGTGGGCAGACATCATCCATAGACATAATAATATGTGGATAGAACTGTAATACTCAAAACAATTCAGAATCACCGTCATACCGTTGAGTACAAGGATAATCCAAATCCCAAGCAGCCTACAGAAAATATTTCGCAAATAGTTTATGGAAACAACGCTAGTTTCATAAATGCTGACACAACAGAACCACAAATGATGATGTTTGAAGTTTTCCAAAAGCATTCGAAGCACTCAATTTCTATAATCCAGGGCCGCTAATGATTCGAACACACTATTGCATTTCAGTGAAGGAAAAATTATATGTTTATCATATGTCATGTCAAGTCGTAACTCTTCGTCTCTAGACACAATTGAGAGAATAGGCATGAACCAGAAAAACCACATGGACCATGGACCACAAAAACCATACAAACATGTTCTGTGAATACGAGAAAACGCAAAGCACAACGTGATACGGAATTATAGTCCAAATTCAGTCCACTGCTACATTGCCAATGTTTCCATCCAGTTGAGTTGTGGTAGCTGAGCAGCAATCAACCAAAATAAAATCAGAAGCAAGACACGGAACGCTGTGCGGACAGATTGGTGGAGTGACACGAAGACAGATAAAGTTCAGTGCCGAACTATTACAATGTTAGTGTTGGAACTTATAGTTGCAAAATCAATTTTCTAATTTTATAAGACATGTAGTTTGTAATTAATGTTTATAATCGTATTTTGAATCCTTTGTTTTTTTTAATCATTCAAAATGTTTTCATTGAGTTGTAAGTTTCATTCGAATTTCAATTTGGCTTCTTTATTTTTCGATATCACCCAGAAAGCTGGGGGCAAGCTTCATCATGGAGGGGGGATGTGTCAAATATGGAAAATAATCGTGAAATAATTCAAATTCATTTAAGCGAATACATGAATTGAAAGATGCTCAAACCTCAACGTCAATATTCTAAAACAAAAACACTCAGTATTCAGAATTCCTTCTTTTGATATTCCAAGTTCATAGACATAACTGATATGATCACAGGATATAGAAATATTAAACAAATCTCCAAATACGCAAACATTGCACAGATTGCATACTGAGCATTGTACCTTAGTACAGTAACCGGATCAAAGTTGCAATGTCAGCCTATAAATCTTCAAAAATATTGAGGTAGGTCAAGATCATAGGGAGGCAGTATTGAGAAATTCATTCAGTATCTATTGATCTTCAAAAAAGGTTTCATCAATGCAGCATATCTCCTACTCTTCGGTCCTGCTGGGTGTCAATATAATGTAAGTTTTGGTGATTTATTGTATTTTTGATGAATGTTTTAGTGTAAGTTTCTTTCTGAGGTATTTTCTCCGTTTCGTTACAATAAATATTAAATTGAGTTTTTAAATGAGTTCTTTCATTATTTGAATGAATGATAAATGGGTGAAACAGCGAATAAAATGCTTTCGTTAATAAGCCAAGCGAGTACTGAGTTGCGAAATTATGAAAAAGAGTAACTTTGAAGTGATAAATTTTACCAAGTTTTCACATTCATTTATATCGATTATATTTTAAATTTAAAAAAAAAAAAATTGTTGTGGCAGAAAATCAAGGTAGTATTCTTTGGATTATTCTGGGGATATTTTGTCAAAATATCTTGATTTTCTTTTGTGGGCCCTTTCACTAATGACAACTCAAAATTGAACAAATTGTTGTTGAGTGGGAAAACGTTTAAGCATCAGGGGAATTTTTATGAGTCGAGGCGCTCAAAATCATCGATATATTGGAGATGATAAAAACAGTGCAACGTGTACCTTTCGAAGTGCTTCCGGCGTTGTCTTCGATAAAAGACTCACCTGGAACGCTCACTTGGAAAACGTTTTACACAAATCCAGACTGTTAGAGGATTCGTGGCAAAATGTTGAGTTTAGGTCCTGAACGAATCCAGTGGATTTATGTGATGATTGTCAGACCAATGATCACTTATGGAATAATTGCCTGATAGCCGAAGGATTTATAGAAAACGGCTCAGGCGAAGCTCTCTGGCTTACACAGAAAGGCTTGTCTGGCCATCTGTGGTGCCATTAGTACCACACCGTCAGCGGCCGTGAAGATCCTTCTTGATCTACCTGTCCTCCGCATTTTTCTGGAGAGAAAGGCTAGATGGAATGCATATAGACTTGTGAACCTGTTTATGAAGTCTCAGGCATTCCTATATCGATGATTAAAACTGAAAAAAAAAGAAATCACCAGCATATTTTCTATTTGTTCTTCATATGTAGTAATACCAAGTAGGAAGCTGGCAACGTGTTTGTCGAAACATGAGTTGAAAAAGTTGAATGATGGGATAAAGAAGGAGATTGAACAGGAAGGCTCTTACCCAAACTATAGAGGAAGTATCCTTCCAAACCATCAGTTGTGAATGTAAAATAATTAGCATCGTGTTATGGTGACAGTTGTCCTTTCAATTAGTTACGTAAGAATCAAGCAGACGAGATTCCGGGACGGAATCATTTGAATGGAAAGGCAAATGAAGGCGAATGAGGTCCTGACAAAACACGAAAAGAGTTCTTGCCTATCGTGTTTCGGGTTGATTGAAAAATGTATAACAAATGATGCGAAGACTGTTCAACAGATAGTAAAGATTGGCGTAGAAATTATTTCAACAACATCAATTTTCTTTATTGATGTTACAAAGCGAAGTCGATAAATCAGTATTAGTCCAGATACAACAGATTTAGCAAGAGAAAGAGAAGTAGGTAATTTCAATTTCGATTCATTCAATTCAATTCTGAAGTACAACTATATATATACAGGGTGTTTCAGAACTCGACGGACAAACTTATACCACGTCATTCCTCTTGCAAAATGAGGTAGGAATGTGTGTCCGGAAATGAGCCGTTTCAGAAATACAGGGCGTTGAAGTTGCAAAATAAAAAGACCCTTTTCGTCGTAGCTCCCGGACTAAAAGGAATAAATTAATGAAACTCAGCAAATCGATTACGAGCTAGAATGTGCTTCCTCCAGTGGTATGTTTGCTTCAGTATCAGTAGCCAGTGGCGTTCCAGCGGGGTAATAGCTTATATTTCCCCCCTTATTTTTTACGCCACTGACTTTATATCCACAACCGTCTTTTTTTTGAATTCCTTGATCAATTTTACGTAAAAACCAAATAAATATTCACTATGAAAAAACCAGTAGTTTTCGAGAAAATTTGAGTTAAACTGATACGTGCATTCTTATATGGGAATAATCGATTAAAATAATCGAAATTCCAAAACCAAAATTATTTGAACTCTTTCATAATTTTACCATTAATTTAGCGCTTGCAAGTGATGGTAATTATTGTGGGTTTTCTATCATCGTACCAATTTTTGTTATGTTTAGCATATTGTAATGACAAATCATAACTCTTGAGGCTCATTTTCGTGCTTGTCAATAGATTTCATTGTTGAAATGTTTTCATTGTTTTCAGATCTTCGAGTGACTTTGTGATCTGAAAAAAAGTGACCCCAAATAAAATTTGCGATCATTCGGAATCTCGACTGAGTTAGGCTCCAATAATCCTAAAATAACACCATTATTCTGGATTTTGGGAACATTATTTTTGTTCACAATTATCCTGTCTTTCCCATTCGTGAAATCACACTTCTCTTTGTAGAATCGTAAATATCTTGAAGAATATTCATTAATAAGAAAATGAAAAACATTCTCAAAGTATACAGTGTTTTCAAATTTTCACAGATGAAGCTAGCTAACTCTAGACAGTAAATGAAGTTTTTTAAATAAATGAAGAAATGGAAGTTGTCTATTTACAGCTAATTACATAACTCTTAGTTGGATGTCGGTACTCATAATTCATCTTTGAGTAGAAATATCATGTTCAAAATATACCTTCTCTACACATATTTTAGATAATGTGATAAGAAACAATACTGTTGAAATTCTAGAACAGTGAGTCATAAACACGAATTTCTTTTTGAAATTTACATTGAAAATTCAAATGTGCTTTTGAATAATAATGAGAACATCTGATGAATAATCAATAGGGTAATTGTTCGAAATTTTTTCCATCAACACTTATACACGATCTGCAACGGCGCAACATAGAAAATCGCACTTTTTCAAATGATTCTAAATTTTCGGCAATCGTTATCGATGCAGCTTGAATGCGGGCGACTAATTCTTCTTGGCTTTTTGGTTCTGTTTCATAAACCAGTGACTTCATATGACCCCAAAGAAAATAGTCAACAGGATTCAAATCTGGTGATCTGGCAGGCCATTTGTGGGGTCCACCTCGACCAATCCAATTGTCACCGAATTTCCGATTTAGGTACTCTCTAGCAGCTAACGAAAAATGAACAGAAGCACCGTCGTGCTGAAACCACATTCCATTCCGGATATTCAGAGGAACATCTTCTAACAATTCAGGCAATACTTCTTCCAAGAAAGTGCTATAATTGTCCCCATTGAAATTATCTGGTAAAAGATAAGGACCAACTAAACGGTTTTCTACTATTCCTGCCCAAACATTCAATGAAAATTTTGTTTGATGGCCATGAGGATGAATAGCAAAAGGATTTTCCTCGGCCCAAATATGGCTATTGCGAGAATTGAAAATACGTTCCCTTGTGAATTTTGCCTCATCAGGCACTTGCTTGATAAATTCCTGATTATTTCTCCACATACTTAAAAACCATCGAGAAAATTCAATTCGATCTGGATAGTCCTCTGGTTTCAGTGCCTGAACTTTTCTCAGTCGATATGGGTATAACTGCTGTTCATGCAAAGTCCTCCAAACAGATGATGAAGACACATGCAGCACTCTAGCTATAGATCTACTACTTTCAGACGGATGTTCAGCAGCATAGTTTAATATCTCTTCTCCTGTGATGTAATTTCTTACAGTTCTCTGTATACCTGCATTCCTTCTGGTAATTAAAAAACTTCCTGTTTCCCTGAGTCTTCTGTCCACGTTTTCGAACGTTTTCCAATTAGGAATTCTATTTCCTCCAGGAAAATTTTCACGATACATTCTTTGTGCCAACCTTCCATTTCGTCCCGATTTTCCATAAATAAGGTGCATGTCCGCTAACTCTTCGAATGTAAAATTCATTTTTATTATACGAAATACACAATCAAACACTTTCTGACAGCTACGTTAACTTGGAAGTGTCATACGAATCTCATTTCATTTCCACAGCCCCCTAACAAATTTATTGTTGTCAATGAATAAAGTAATCCTCATTGCTTAGGTGGATCAAAGATTGTTATAAGTCACGTGAATGTATTCTGAAACTATTCAACCAGTGGCTGAAGAACTCGAGAATATCGGTACAGTTATCTAACAAAACTATAATAGATATGCCCAGGAAACATTGTAGATGGCTAAGGTTGAAACAAGTAATGGTATTTTGGTTAATCGATAAAACTTGGATTTTTACCCAGTGAGAGAAGATAATTCGATAAAACATTCTGAGTTCAGTTTTGCCAACTATTCGTAATTGTCTTTGAAAATCGTTTGGATGGAACATTTTATTAAAAAATAAATCTCGAGGTAAAGCCATTCAGTAGGTCTGCGGGCTCACAACATATCTGCAAAAAAAGTTGGTAAAATGGTAGAAAATCCGCAATATGTTGCCGAAGTGAATAATTTTTCAAGCACACAATGAATGGTAGAATGATGAAAGAGTTCAAATAATTTCGGTTTTGGAATTTCGATTATTTTACTCGATTATTAATATTCCCATATGAGAATGCACCTATCAGTTCAACTCAATTTTTCTCGAAAACTACTGGTTTTTTCATAGTGAATGTTTATTTGGTTTTTACGTAAAATTGATCAAGGAATTCAAAAAGAAAACGGTTGTGGATATAAAGTCAGTGGCGTGAAAAATAAGGGGGGAAATATAAGCTACTACCCCGCTGGAACGCCACTGGCTACTGATACTGAAGCAAACATACCACTGGAGGAAGCACATTCTAGCTCGTAATCGATTTGCTGAGTTTCATTAATTTATTCCTTTTAGTCCGGGAGCTACGACGAAAAGGGTCTTTTTATTTTGCAACTTCAACGCCCTGTATTTTTGAAACGGCTCATTTCCGGACACACATGTCCTACCTCATTATTCATCATTTTGCAAGAGGAATGACGTGGTATAAGTTTGTCCGTCGAATTCTGAAACACCCTGTATGAAATAATTCATATTATATAATTCATTCTGAATTAGTAAATCACACCTAGGCATACAAATGCCTATATTGTGCTTATTCACTCATTCATGAACGAAATTTAAAGTGTACAATAAATAATAATTTTACATTTAGTGCTTAGTTCACACTAGTAGAAAATAGATACATACATAGAATACATAGACACAGGGGATGTCGGGAAAAAAAAAGCAATAGTTCTTCGAGACAGTGTTAACAGCTATATTGATTTCTTCTTCAAAAAATATTAAATTTCAGAGGATTTTCGATAAGATGTCGTTTTACGACGGTTTTGAATTCATTTATATTAATGATATTCTTCAGGTTTATTGGAAGCATGTAGAATATTGCGAAAGAATGCAGTCTGAAACCGCCGCGAAAAGTCTAGGCCAGTACCGAACAGACTACAGAATTCTACAAAGATCGTTACCGATATAAAAGGCCGGCCACTCGTCCAGAGGGCGCAGTTGAATTCAGAAAGCGAATCGAGCGATTAACAAGGAATTCAAATAGTGAAGATGAATTAGGCCTTAGTTGCTAAGTTATTAGAATATAAATTAGTTTGTGATAGTAATATATTGTTAGAAATAAATTTGTTCAAAACAGTAAATTCTTACAATAGTATTGGAATGAAGAAAAAGATGAATATCTGCTTATGACTTTTTCTGTAAATTGGTATTTGGATATTTGGAGAATCTTGTGGGCCTAGGTATATTAGTTCTACATCTGTTAATGTTTAAGAATATCTATATTGAACACTGGTAGCCGTACAAACATCATACATTCAATAACTTTGTTTCCTTGTGAAGTTTTTCCGTTGAGAAGCGCCAATGTTTTTTTAATATTATTTTCAGTAGCGAGTTTTGTACCGATTGTAAATAATGCAGTTTATTATTGAAAGTACCACCCCGTACTATAGGATAATACCGAATTATCGATTTTGCTTGAAAGTTATATACTTTTAGCAAGTTTTTTTTTTGAGAGCATGTCTCGGAGGTTGTAAAATGTATGCATGAGAAGTCTCATTCTTTTAATGACTTGTGCCATTTGACCATCCCATCTTAAATTGTTGTCATTAACTACACCCAAATATTTCATAGATTTTGTTTTCTCAATAGCGGGACAATGACAAAATAACCTGTTTTCCCAACTAGGTTTATGTAAGTACAGTAAATTATCATTCAACCACATCACTATTCTCTGCAGTTTTATTTGCAGTATGTAAAACATCATACCATATTTCACCTTCGAATATTAAGGCTACGTCATCAGCATAGCAAATTATGTGCCCCTGAAAATTTCTGATCTGTGATGTAAGCAAGGAACAGAATTGATCCCAAAACTGTTCCCTAAGGCATACCAACAAATATATTCAACTACTCACTGATTTCATTACCGATATTTACCCGTGATTTGTCCTTAGTGATAAATAATTTTACATCAATTGTAAAGCGTTTCCCCGTATGCCATATCCAAAGAGTTTTCTCAGTAGTATGTCAGTATCGAATGCTTTTGCAAGGTCAATAAAATCAGCTAGGCATTTTGACGAAGTTTACAAGGCTTTCACTGTTTGTTCAACAAAATCTAGTATGGCATTTTCAGTACTTTTGTTATTGATAAATCCAAATAGCAATTTGGATTTATTGATAACGAAATAGCAATTTCGTTATGACGTGATTGAAAAATTTTACTGTCTGCTCGAATAATTTCGAAAAATTGTTAATCAGTGAAATTGGTCGATAATTACTTTGCCACAACAATTATGTTTGCCATTTTTATACACAGGAGTTACTCTTAAATCTTTCCGCTGATGTGAAATAGTTTCGTTTTTTAAGCATAGGTTCATTACATGAACAAGTGGGTTCAATATTTGATTATGGATGATTTTGCAATAAATCTATAAACATACGGAAAACTACAACAGAAAGGAGGAGGCGGTAACGCATAACCGGATTTGGAATCCCATACTAAAAGATGCTAAAGTGACGGCAGCGCAATGCAATGTTACGTCATTAATAGGTAACAACACTTCGGCCAATAACAATGCTTCAACAAGAGAGGCGGACTACCAGAGTCAACATTGATACAACCTACGAAATAGAAATCACCAATCAACGGTGAATCATCCAGATGAATAAACCTTTGAAGAAGCCAGCCACTCGTGCTGTCGAAACGTTAGGATTGAGTTCCAAACTACGACCGCCTTCAAACTCGAATGGAGTAACACTGAAAATCTCGGCCGAGAAACCTCAATCAAATTATTTGATTCCAATAAGTTTCGATGATATTCCGTCTGGTCCTGGCGTATAATTGTTTTTCAATTTCGAAATGAGTAAGATTAGTTCGCTTTCATTGGTTGGTTCCAGAAATAATGTGGGTGCCACTATATGTTCTTCTAAAAAGGTATTTGGTAAATCAATGTTTTGATATTGTTAGCCATTTTTATTCCTATGTTAGTGAAAAATTTGTTAAATATATCAGCTTTTTCTTCGTTATTTTATTCAATCACCATTTTCGTTGGTGATGGTTGTATTTTCTATATCGTTTTTGTGGGATGTGGTATTCGAAATATCATTAATTATTTCCCACGTCTCTGCAATTACGATTAGCATCTTGCAGTTAGTTTTTGTAGTATTGATGTTTCGTTTTTCTTATCTAGTTATTTAGTTCATTTCTATATTCTTCATATTTTATTTTGGCTTCAGGACTGTATTCATTCAAAAGCCTTCGTTTCAGATAGTCTCTAGTTTTGATTGAGTTTATAAGACCACTTGAAATCCACAGTTTCATTTTACGATGAAGTTTACTATGTACTATAACAGTTTCAGTTGCTTGGCATAAGTATCGTTTCAATTTGACAATGAAGGTATCGTATATTCCTCTGTTTCATCACATGATAAGGTATCATTCCAGTCTTCGATTTGTAGTTTTGATTTCGACTTATCAAAATTTATTTTTTTGTATTCCTTTATATTTTTTGATGCTTGATTTGTTTCAGAGGGTGTAGTTATAAATATGAGAATTGAGTAATGGTCTGTTATACCACTATGTATAACTAATGGCTCAAGGTATATTTTGTTACACACGTTATTGTTTTTTCTGATAAAAATATGGTCAATGATTATGCTTGATTCTCTAGATTCTCTTGTTGGTACGTTTATACATGGAGTGAAGCCATTTACGGTCAGTATGTTATCGTAGTAATACTAGTAGTAGTAATAATAATACCTAATATTCCATTCTCAGAAAGTACGATGATATCAAATTGTCATTTCCATAGCTTACTTGAATAATATTAACTTTCATAGGATAGGTATTTACAGTAACAACTAATCCAAGTGGGTTTTGGTGAATTCATGCACGACGTAACTCAGTCTTAACTTTAGACTGAACTTTAATATTGCCTTAAAAATATTTGTTGGATGTTTAAGCACATCTTAACATAAAGATAGACACAAGTGTAGAACGTGTATTGATTATCTTGGTAATCGTCGTTCGAGAATTTAATTCGGTAGTTTATCTTAATTCTGAACTGAACGATGAGTTATTAAAATAATTAGAATAATTTCCAGGTCGCGATATTCACAGCATAATTCGAATAAAATCGACGTTTCCAGTTGGCAATTTATGACGAAGGCGGTTCTTTCTACCATCTTCCTCTATCTAATAATCATTTTATTTTTCGTCTTCGTTGAGATGTCTAATGAACATGCGCAGAAGTCGCAGAACTTGATTTGCAAGAAGAATTGAAAGTTGGCCAACTTATAACTTTCTTAAATCACTCTTAAGTCCTTAAGTCGCGTGCATGAACATTACCATAAAAAATTATAGTTTCATCTTGAGTTTATGATTAAGTTAGGTATGTTAAGACTAAGTTACATTGTGCATGAATTCACCATTAATCGACGTCTAATAACTCGAAAACGGTATAAGATAGGGGTAACATATGGTATATTTTTAAAATCAGGAAAAAAAGACCATTTCAAAAATTCAATAATATAAAATATTGAAAAATTTGTATCCCCTGAAATCTGCACGCCTATGTATTTTTGACAGCATTTTATCAAAATTTAGTCACAAGCACACAACTTTTACATTCAACTTTTTTTTCTGTAGGCAAAAATAACGATGATAAGGGGTGGGTAATTTATAGTGATTAACCCTGTACATGAATTGCTCCAGAGTCTGTCTACACATTTTTCAATCCAGCCATTTCGATCGCAGAAGTTAGGATTTCCACTCAAATGCTCGTGAGGTCCACTCTAATGACAATTCCAGTTCCTTTCAACATTTTTTCTAGCATTTTTTGGGGATCGTAGCTATTGAGTTTGAGGAATATTCCTCTCGCTTTTCAACAATCTTTTTTTCCTCAGTAGCAGATTACGGCCGGTTCAGGGCCTCCCCCCACCACTATGACGTATTAATTGCTTTTTTTGTGTTTAGTAACATCAAGGCGATGTGACCTTGAAGGGTCTGGTGCAGGGATCGTTCAACTTTTTTTTCATTTGAGATTTTTGTGTGTGTGTGTGACAAAGTGACGTAATTACATTTGATTGGTGTGTGTGTGTGTGTGTGAGAATGCACGGTACAGGGTTTCATCATGTGCTTGTCTATGTACAAACATACGTCTGCATACTTCGAAGATCCTTCAAGTAATGATTGTTCCATCGGTGTGAGCCCACCGAGTTAGTAGTGGTGTGACGTCACAGCAGCATCCGTCCAACGGTGAGAGAGCAAGATGTTCACTCCACGACGTGTGGCTGAGTAATGCATATTCATCGGTGTGCCCTCACCTCTTTCGATGCGATGAAGCCTGTTACGTAACGCATCGCTCTGGCCCCGCTATCGATGGTGACACGCAGGCGGCCAAAGACTGTCTGCCTAACGTCTACCCTCTACGAGAGCGCAACGACCACTGCCTGTTCGTATCGACATCTGTTATCGCATTCACTTGGGAGGTGGGCTTGGCGCATGTAGTTGAGAGGTGGGGTTGGCTATGACGTCTTGACGGGCCCGATCAGACTGTATTTAAGAAGCGGATGAGTGTTGGTTGTGTCAGTTTACATCAAGTGAGTTAGTGAGAACTATTATATAAAATGTATTCCTGTGACTGTGGTGAATCTTTCACTCGTAGTGATAATCTTTGTCGGCATCAGCTCCAGAGTTGCCAAGGAGGGCCTTCAGTGAAACGGATGATAGTAATGTGTAATGTGACAATTCCTATGACGCAAGTGAACTCTCACGGAAGAATCATGAGTCATAAAAATAATGCATGTGTTCAATTGTCTGAAAGTGTTCAAATTATAACGAATGCATTCAATTGCCGCATCGCTACGGACAGGGTGGAGAGTTCGATTGTATCCAGTGTCTACATGTCATTTTTCGATGAGATTAGGCAGAAGGTCATTGAATTACTGGAATCGGCCATCAGGATCCATAGAAGCATCGAGGTGAATATGGAAGTTTTTGGGAATTATATTCTTCAGACTCAAGATTCGAGGCACACGAAGTTATTTAATTCCCAAAATGAAATAGTGGACCAATCTTCAGATTTGAATGCTGTTTTTGATGGATTCCGTGATGTAATTGTGGCTCAAACGACTGAATTCCAGGAACGTGACTCAGGTATTAATTTTTTTGTAAATTCCAACGAGATTGAGTAGTGATATTTATTTTTTTTTGTAATTCAGGTTGGACTTGTGGAAAAACACTATTTTTCGAAGTAAATATTAATGAATACAGTCTACTGGGAGGACGTTCATATGTGAAGCTGCCTGAATGCATTGAATGGAGGAAAGCTGTCGTGAATGTTCGTAACGAAGATCAACACTGTTTTGCTTGGGCTATAACATCAGCATTATATCCTGCAAATGGTAGAGTGTATGAAGTTACGTCATATCCACATTTTTCCAATGTTTTAGATGTCACAGGTATGGATTTTCCGGTTAAAGTTGATAATGAGAGTATTGAAAGATTTGAAGATAGGAATGATATTTCAATTAATGTTTACAGTTTAGAGAGTAGATTTGATTGGTCCATTGCGATACTCACAGAGAAGACTCTGGAGACATGTCCATTTGTTACTTATAGCTGATGACTCCGGTAATAGTCACTATTGTTGGATCGAAGATCTTTCAAGATTAGTTTCTAGTCAACTATCAGCTCATGATCATAAAAAATATTTTTGTGATGGATGTTTGATATATTTTTCCAGCTAGAGATTGCTTTTACGTCATAAGATGAATGATTGTAATCTCGTTAGTACAACAACACCAACCACCAATTTTAAGATCAATAAATATGGTCGGATGGTTGCGGATAATAAATTATTGTTTCAAAATTTTGAGAGACAAATGAGGGTACCATTTGTAGTATATGCTGATTTTGAATCAGTACTTGAACCGATTCACGTGAATGAGCCAAATCCAGAAAGTTCATACACGATTGAAACATTCAAACATGCCCCATATTCATTTGCTTATCTGATAAAATGTTCATATAATGATGATTTGTCAAAATTTGTTACAAATAGTGGTGTAGATGCAGCTCAGAAATTTGTGAGTAGCATTGAAGATGATTTGAAAAAGATATATGAAAATCATCTCAGATACCCTAAGCCAATGGATGCACAAACCCTCGAAGAAGAGGAACAATTTGCTGCAGCCGGAACTTGTGGTATATGTAATAAACCATTTATTGATGGTGAAGTCAAAGTTAGAGATCATTGTCATGTTACAGGAAAGAAAAGATCACATGCCGCTCATTCCAAATGTAATTTGAATTTCAAAATCCCTAACTTTGTATCTATTATTTTCCACAATTAAAGCGGCTATGATTGCCATTTATTCATAAAAGAATTGTATAGAAATAAAGAGAAAGTTGATGTCATCCCACAAACGAAAGAGAAATACATATCTTTCACTAAGCATCTCTTCACACACACCTATATCGATAAAGATGGTAAGATCAAGAAGAAATATCTCAAAATGAGATTCATCGATAGTCATGAATTTATGACTAATTCGTTGGAGAAGTTGGGTGCTAACTTGACCTCTGATCAATGTTTGGAGATGCATAAACATTTCCCACAAATTGAGAAATTCAATTTGATGAGGCAGAAAGGTGTATTTCCATATAGCTTCGTTGATGACATTGACAAATTGAATTATCCATCACTTCCAACAAAAATCAATTTTATGACAAACTCATTTGTGAACATATATCAGAAAATGATTATGATTGGGATAGAAATGTGTGGAATTCATTCGAGTGTCAGAATTTGGGTGAATACTCTGATTTGTATTTGAAGTCGAATGTATTGCTATTATGTGATATTTTTGAAAACTTCCGCACCACATGTTTGGAGATTTATAACTTAGATCCAGCACATTATTACACTGCACCTGGATTATCTTGGGATGCTATGTTGAAGTATACGAATATTGAATTGGAATTACTAACATGATTGATATGATTCACTTTTTTCAAAAAGGTATACGAGGTGGAATTAGTCAATGTAGTGAGAGGAAACATATAGCAAATAATAAATTTTTACCAAATTATAATCCCAATGAACCCTCCACATTCATTACATATTTAGATGCAACGAATCTATACGGTCATAGCATGTCACAACCTCTACCAACAAGTGAATTTACATGGTTGACACCTAATGAAATTCTTAACCTTGTTGTGATGAATGTGAGTTCTGATAGTCCGTATGGGTATGTGTTTGAAGTGGACATTCATTATCCACAAGAGTTGCATGATGAACATTCTGATCTTCCATTTTTAGTTGAAAAATTAATACCACCTCGTACACAATCGAAAATTCACAAAATAATTCCAAATTTGAATGATGAAAGAAAATATATCGTTTATTATAGAAATTTACAGCAAGCCATCAAAAATGGTTTGATTGTAATGAATACACATAGAATATTGAAATTCAAACAATGACGTTGGATGAAACCCTATATAGATCTTAATACTGAAATGCGTAATAGGTCTAACAACAAATCTGTTCAAGATATCTATGAACTAATGAATAATGCGGTATATGGAAAGACAATGGAGAATGTAGATAACAGAATTGATGTTAGACTCGTTACACATTGGGAAAATATAAAGAAAAATATAGGTGCCAGCCCTCTCATATCCAGACCAAATTTCAAAAATTGTTCAATTTTAACAGAAAATTTCGTTGCCATTCAATTGGGTAAAGTTAAAGTCAATTATGATAAACCATTATATTTGGGATTTTCTATATTAGAATTATCAAAAACAGTCATGTACGACTTTTTCTATGGATGCATCAAACAACACATTGGTGAAAATGTCTCTTTAGTGTACACAGATACCGACTCACTCATTTTGAAAGTAAATACAGAAAATTTTTATGAATTCATGAGAACTAACATAAGTAGCTTTGATACATCCAATTACAGTTCAGTTAACCAATTCAATATTCCAGTAACAAGTTCAATCTTGGGTAACTTCAAATGTGCAAAAGCGTATTATGTGAAATCTGTTGATGGTGAATTTAAGAAAGCTAAATGGGTGAAACGCTCGGTTGTAAAGAATGAATTGACATGTGAACATTACCAAAAAATCGTGGAACATTATGACATGCAAAGAAAAATATTGGAAAATACAAGCGAACCAATTGACAAGGGTGATTGTGTAACTGTATCATATCTTGAGGGGGAAATTGATGGAGCAAAGGAGGTCATACTTCTAGCCCTACAAGCTGCAATACAATCCACAATAGGTAATGTTTCTCACGATGCACGTCAAGCATTCGACGATAAAATTGCAGAGGCTCGGATAACTTTGACTCGTAAATATGACAATCTAAAAAGTGATGTAGAAACAAAAATGTCTGACATAACAACATCTACAATGAAAAAGTATGATGCATTGGAAGAGAGACTTGTAGTTTTGGAGAAAAAACATAAAATCAGACCATCAGGCGGACTGGGGTATCCAGGACTGAACATTAATCCAAATGTTAAAATAATAGAACCAAAACTTACAGATGACGTATTAATTGAACGAGCATGGTGAATGCATTCCGCGTGCGAATTAGGTTAGGTTAGTTTTGGAGAAACGATAGTTTAGGTTAGGTTAGGTTAGAGAAACGTTAGGTTAGGGTAGGTTAGATTAGGGAGCAGATAATTCAAATAAATGCCTCAACTGCTCGCAGGAGGGGCACTCGGTCAGGGAATGCTCAAACGAGAGCCACTGCATCACGTGTAAGATCGAGGGGCATAGATCAAACCAAATGAAATGCCCAAAATACAGGCGTCTGATGAATGATAAGGAGGGAGAGAGGAAGAGAGGAAGGCCAAATAAAAGAGGAGGGAAAGGAGAAGAGAAGAGAACTGGAACGGTAAATGAAGGTGCTACAAATTAACATAGGAAGAGGGAGAGTGGCACAAGATGCGGCATACGCAGAGGCCGACCAACATAGGGTAGACCTAGTGTTTCTTCAAGAACCGAATAAAGCTGTTGCAAAGAAACAGGGACTTGTGACGGACAAAAACGAAGACACAGCAATGTACTGTGGGAATAAAAGCGTTGGAATTTTGTCGCATCATGCATACGAGAAGTACATAAAAGTGGACTTTGAAAGGTGGACAATGTACAACGCTTATATATCACCCAACATGAGGGATGAAGTCTATAGAACGATGGTGGACGAAATCAAGCAACGAATCAGAGGGGAAGGAAAGGAAGCTATTGTTCTCGGAGATTTCAACGCCAAGTCTACCCTATGGGGTGCCGGTACATCCGATAGAAGGGGAAGATATATGGAAGAGTGGCTGGCGTCAATGGATATGGAGGTGAAGAATGATGGAACCACACCCACCCTCATCAGGGGGTGGAGTGAATCTTTCATTGATATCACATTAACAACATCTGGGCTAACGAACTACATAAAAAACTGGAAAGACGATGAAGAATCCTTCAGCCTCCATAAATATATCGTTTTCGATATCGGAGAAAGGACTAGCACCAAAATAACGGATATCAAAACAAAGTACACTGTGAACAGGGATATTCTCGAGGACGCAATTGAATTAATGTTGAACGCAAACGATACAGACCGTAAAAGGTTGGCGAAGATAATGAAATCAGCTCAGGACTTAGCCTCTAAAACGTAGACGGGTAACAACGTGGTGCTACAAACATATTGGTGGAATACCAATCTTGATGTTTTGCGCAAGATCTGTAACCAGGCGAGAAGAGCGTGTTACGTAATATTTTTTCTTATTACTTATTTATTCAATCATTAGTTCATATGTGGGGTATTTTAGATATAAACAGGATAGGGTTTTTTATCGACCTTTTTTTGGGTAATGGTTACCTTCCACAATCTGAAAAAATATAAAAATTATAATGGAGAACTTTATACAAGTGTAGAAGGGCAAACTTTTTAGTTTACCCCGATAAGTTACTGCGTAAAAATCAAAGTATTTCTCACAAAGAAAAATCTTCTATTTATCAGTAACTTGTCGTATTTCACAATTTTGCCTATCAAAAAAAATATTAAGAAATTATACTTATCTTTACGTTTCGGAGGCCAAAATCTGCCTCCGTCTTCAGAAATGGATAAAAATTCGAATAAATATGCAGTTATTCCTTTTTTAAGAGCTTATTTCTTTACTTCTTCGACAGATGTCAAAGAAGTTTTGAAATATGAAATTATGTCAATGTTGTTGATTGACAACTGAAATATTCGGTGTAATACAAGGTACTCTCTGATATCAGTTTGTTGCCATTTCGCCACTATCCAAAGTTTTCTTCAAGATGGGTAGCCAAGTACGATCTATTTCTAAGGAGCTATTCGAGATACAAATCTCTCCAAACATGAGAATATACGCTGATTCTTTTAGCTTACGTCTCTTAGAATGAGGCTCATTGGTAATCTTTCTTGTCCTATTCCATTCCACCCGATGTTCACCGTCTGATTTTAAAATGTGTTCTGATAATTTTGATCCTGTCAATTGTCTATTTTTTATATAATCTCGATGTTCATTCTCACGCACTTTCAATGGTCTTGAGGTTTCACCAATGTAACTTTTACCACAAGAACAAGGTATTTTATAAATACAATTTTTTGTTTTTTCTTCAGTGTTGTTGGGTTTTGTATGTGTGAGTATAGATCTCAGTGTATTTTTTGTTCTGAAAGTAGTTCTAACATCATATCTATTTCCAATTCGTTTTATTTTTTCAGATAGTCTTGGAATGTAAGGTATAACGTTAGTTGTAAAAGGTGTCGTTGGATGTTGAGTCGGTAATTTTTGAGTTGGATGTTGTTGAATTTGAGAAATTGTTTGTATGTTCGTTTGGTTTTCAATTGACTCTTTATTTTCTATTGAATTTATTGTTGAATTTATATACTCACACATACAAAACCCAACAACACTGAAGAAAAAACAAAAAATTGTATTTATAAAATACCTTGTTCTTGTGGTAAAAGTTACATTGGTGAAACCTCAAGACCATTGAAAGTGCGTGAGAATGAACATCGAGATTATATAAAAAATAGACAATTGACAGAATCAAAATTATCAGAACACATTTTAAAATCAGACGGTGAACATCGGGTGGAATGGAATAGGACAAGAAAGATTACCAATGAGCCTCATTCTAAGAGACGTAAGCTAAAAGAATCAGCGTATATTCTCATGTCTGGAGAGAGTTGTATTTCGAATAGCTCCTTAGAAATAGATCGTACTTGGCTACCCATCTTGAAGAAAACTTTGGATAGTGGCGAAATGGCAACAAACTGATATCGGAGAGTACCTTGTATTACATCGAATATTTCAGTTGTCAATCAACAACATTGACATAATTTCATATTTCAAAACTTCTTTCACATCTGTCGAAGAAGTAAAGAAATAAGCTATCAATAAAGGAACAACTGCATATTTATTCGAATTTTTATCTATTTCTGAAGACGGAGGCAGATTTTGGCCTCCGAAACGTAAAGATAAGTATAATTTCTTAATATATTTTTTTTTTGATAGGCAAAATTGTGAAATACGACAAGTTACTGATAAATAGAAGATTTTTCTTTGTGAAAAATACTTCAATTTTTACGCAGTAACTTATCGGGGTAAACTAAAAAGTTTGCCCTTCTACACTTGTATAAAGTTCTCCATTATAATTTTTATATTTTTTCAGATTGTGGAAGGTAACCATTACCCAAAAAAAGGTCGATAAAAAACTGATTTTTTCCTCCACAAAAAATGACTTTCGTTGAATAGGATAGGGCTATTTGCTCACAGCTAGCTTTCAGACAGCGAGAGGGGGGGTGAGTTATACAAATGATTTATGTTCCAAGGGCGCCAACAGATTTACTATTAACCCTATATAATGTAATAGCAAGCAGATCCAAATCTATAAATTATCCACGATACAGTAATGCCCCAATAAAACTCAAAATTTGGCAAATGAATATATTGACATATTTTCACACAGGGTTTGGCAATGTGCAAGGAAACCCGTAACTAATAAATAATAGCCAACCACGGAGGGGGGTCGTGCACGACAGAGAAAACTGGACAGGGTGTTTGGGAAAAAGAAAACTACCCTTCCAATCTCCTGCACAACGAGGGAAAAACTTATTTTCTAGTTAGAAATTTCTGAAGAGAAATTTGACTGGAAGACATGATATTGGTAATATGAAATGTGAAAGTATTATTATAAAAAAAATAATATATATATATATATTAAATTTTCACTTAAAAGGAAAGTCCCTAATGCCGCTATGCGGTACTTAGCCTCGATTCCAAAGGGCCAGCTGTAATACGGCACTATTACGCTGCTTCTTCAAGGAAGAGGATGAAATCCCATGTGTCATTTCCTCATTTCCTTGTCCCCAAATGACTGTTCGTATAATAATGGCAGCAGCTATCGGGTGGTTGTTTATGTATAATTCGAAGACGTTTTCATATACAGTTGGAAAAAACTGATATAAATATCCTCCGAAGAGATAAGAAAACGGAATTCTCAACCTTCCAAATCAGCACTATTACGAATCCGTTTCTGTGAATATGTGATTTACAACCGCTTATAGCGTTTACGAAAATCCCTAAGTTAAATTCACAGTTCGAGTATCATTGTCGATTTCCAACTGAAAATGATTAAAATACCTCGGTCAAGGACCAACAAAGTTTCTAATTTTTCCGTTAGTGGCAGCAGCTATCGGGTGGTTGTTTATGATCTTGATATGAGCTATTAGTACGTGGGCAAGCGACAATAAATAGGTACCTTTTACGGATAACGTAAGATTCCCTTAAGTTCCTCAAATATATATATATATATATATATATATATATATATATATATATATATATATATATATATATATATATATATTTTTCTGCAGGGATAAGTTTCCTGATTAACACAACTTGATATCTTTCATATGCCAGGAACCCAAAGATTTGCCTGTTTTGAAGTTGGCGAGTTCATAAACATTCGTCGATGATTTTTTCAACACCCGACATTTAACATATTTTGGAGCTAATTTACCCTGAAAGTAAGCAGATGCATCAGAGAGCTGGATATTCTTTTTCCACACTTCCTGGCCCACAGCCAAGGTCAAAGGGCGTCTACGCATATTGTAGCGCTCTGCACTCGCAGAATAGGACTTCTTAAGTTTCGATCGAACCTCTGAACATAATTCCTGGACTTCTCGAACATGGTCTGATAACTTGTTTCTAGAAGCGAAATCTAGAGGCTGGTTATCTTGAAATTCCTGATGTCTTCTAAACATCCTACCTGACAAATAAACCTCTCTGCCAAAATTGAGATAAAAGGCACTATGACCTGTGGTCTCATGAACCGCAGACCTCAAAGCATATCCCAGACTTGGCAATTTTTCATCCCATGTACGATGTGAACCACTGATATAGCTCCTAATCATCGTTTTCAAGACCCGATTGACCCTTTCGGTGGGATTGACATTAGGGCTATATTGGGCGTTAAATACAATTCTACAATCATAGGATTCACACATCTTCCGAAATTTGTTGAACACATACTGTCGACCACTATCGCATATCAATCTTTCAGGGACTCCAAATACCATGAATACATTTTCCTCGATGAAGCGGGCACAAGCTTCTCCGGTAGCCGACTTCAAAGGACAAAGCAATGTGAATTTGGTAAATAGGTCTGTAACAACCAAAACGAACCTATTGCGCTCATGTGACAGTGGTAAAGGACCTATCAAATCCGTGGCAACTACTTCCCATGGATGAGATACTACTCTAGTGGACATAACACCACAAGGCTTCTTTTGTTCTGGTTTTTGAGCCTTGCAGATCTCACAACCCCTCACGTATTTTAAAATATCGCTGCTCATACCGGGCCAATAATAAAGTTTAGAAATACGTTTTCGCGTTTTGAAACAGCCCAAATGTCCTGCTGTCACGTCATCATGATTCTCTAAGAGAACGGATCGACGAAGGTCTTTGGGGACAACGATTTTCCAGTCCGAATCAGCATCGGGTGATAAATAACCTGTATCGACAAACTTGTAAACCAAATTCTTGTCCACCTTCCATTTCGGAAACTTTTGGGGACTAGTCAAAATATTGGAACGAAGTTTCCGATACCAATCTCCACAATTTACTGGATCGATATCAATCAGAGATATTCCTGGTGTCACCATCCTAGACAGGGCATCCGGTACGAAATGGTATTTTCCACTACGATGGATTATCTTGAAGTCATAACCTTGGAGTTTCAAAGCCCAACGAGCTAACCTTCCAGATGGGTTTTTCAAATTGAATAAAAACTTCAGGGAAGCATGATCAGTTACTACCGTGAATTTCGAACCTTCTATATATGGTCGTAATTTTGTCTATACCAAATAAGACGGCTAAACACTCAATCTCTGTCGTTGAATACTTCGTCTCGGGAGCAGTGAGAGTTCGACTGGCATAGGAGATCACCGTTTCCCCATCATCAAAATGTTGGGTCAACACGCATCCCAAACCTGTTTGTGACGCATCGCACTGGATTGTGAATTCACGCATATAATCCGGTGATGTTAGTATGGGTGCGGATAATCAAGAGCTGTTTCATGTCCTGAAAAGCAGCCTCGCAATCATTGGACCAAACAAATTTACAATTTTTCCGACTCAATTTTGTTAAAGGTGACATTTGAGAAGAAAAGTTCGGAATAAAGCGACGGTACCAAGACACCATGCCAATGAATCGTCTGACATCCTTGACGCAACGGGGTGTTCGATAATTCACCATTGACTCGACTTTTGCAGGATCAGTATGAAGTCCATCTTTCGTAACTAGATATCCTAAATATTTCAGTTCGGACTTCAGAAGATCACATTTTTGTTGATTAACATTGAGTCCCGCGCTTAAAAGCTTTTCAAAAACTCATGAAAGAGTTTGAAGATGACTTGAAAAATCGGGAGTTGCGATTATAATGTCATCTAAATACACAAAGACAAATTCTTCCAATTCAGGCCCCAAAACAGTATCTATGAGACGCTGCCACGTTGCCGGACTGTTATGGAGTCCAAATGGCATCCTAGTAAATTGATATAACCCTCGAGTTAGTACCGTGAAAGCGGTTTTGTCTTTACTGGACTCTTCAAGTAAAATTTGATGATAAGCACTTTTGATGTCGATAGACGAAAAATATTTCGCATTATTTAACCTCGCCAAAATGTGATTAACATAAGGGAAGGGGTAAGCGTCTCGCCGGATTACTTCATTGACTTCACGAAAATCAATACAAAATCGGTAATTTCCATCAGGTTTTTTAACCATCACTACTGGGCTAGACCATGCAGATTTGGACGGTTCGATAATACCTAGAGATAACATCTCGTCTATCTCTTCATCTATCACCTTCTGAATATAAGGCGAAACTGGGTAATATCTTTGTTTTATGGGAGGACTGTTTCCTGTATCAATAACATGAGTGATCCCTTTTGCACAACCCAAACCATTTTCCCTTTGATCAAAGTAACCTTGAACTAAATCATTGACCATTTTGACTTGATCAGGATTCAAATAATCTGTTGAGGAAAGGCGATCAACAAAATCACACGACTTTCCCAACTCATATGAATTATTTCTGAAAGAAGTGATGATATCCATATCTCTCCAAAAATCTATGCCAAAAATAATTTCATCCTGTAAATCTAACACAACTAAACATTTCATCAACTTAACCCTTGAATCCAATTTTATCGGAATATTAACTATACCTGAGACATCACATTTTTCCCCATTTGCCAACGAAACACTATGAATATTTTTTTCTAAAAGTAAATTAAATTAAGATAGTTTATACCAACCATCTCTACCAATACAAGTCCGAGATGCTCCGGAATCCAGAAGACCTCTGAAAAGAACACCATAGATCGTGACCTCTATGCGGGGTCTCGGATCCGAACCAACCGAAGTGAACAAGGCATTCACTTTTTCTCTTCGGTATTCTTCACCGACAAATAATTTCCATGACTCCCAGGAATCATCAACCGGTTTTGTAGAAAAACTTAACTTAGAGACCGTTGACCGGTTTGATGTTGGCCTCTCTTGTCGTTTTTTGGATTGCAGGAACAAGTATATTTTGTTACACCTGATTTTCCACAACAGAAACAGAACTTTCTGGTTCTAGGTTCCCTACACCGAGAAAATTTGTGTTGCTTAGAATTACAATTCCAACATGATTTATTAGAACTCTCAGCCTGATCAACATGTACTTCATGAACCGAAGGTGGGTTTTCAAGTGGACCATTGTATGCTAAGTCGGGTTCCAAAAGACAAACATTACCTTGCGTCTTAGATTTCTATGCAAGTTCACGTGAAATCTCGATTTTTTTACAATTTTTTAAGAGTTCGTCAACACTTCTTATTTCAACCAGAGCTAATTTTTCAATGAAGTACGGTCCAATATTCCGTTGTAAGGTGGCAAGTTTATCGTTTTCACTACAATTAACAGGGAGACGGTTGAACATGTTTTATCATACAAGCAAAATATTCACCAACTTTTTCGTTCGGCTTTTGTCGCCTATTTCGGATTTCTTCCCAAAGATTGACTTGATAGTCATGTCCCAAATATTCAGTTTTAAGTTCGTTCACAAATTTATCCCACGTATCGATTTATTCCCTAACCGATCGAAACTACAAGAGAGCTTTATCACTCAAAATATCTTCGAGAGAATCGACTGAATCCTGGTCTGATATGTGCCGTGATTTTTTATACTCTGAAACGCGTTCTAAAAATGCATTAACACTTATAGTGTTAGATTTGCCAGAAGAAGATATGTCCCATTTGTAGACAGGAGTGCAATTCGTTTTATAAACCGTATTTACTACCGGTACTGAAGAGGTTGTAGAAACTACTCCATCACCAAGAACAAGCTTGTCTTCCAATTGTTCCTCTAACTTGCATAATCGTTCGAAAATGCGAGCTGAAGTTGCATCATTGTCCGGGACATTGATTCTCTTTAGTCTAGCATACAAATGCTTGAGCTTTGACTCTACAAAGCGAGCATCATGGCTATTTGATTTTATGCTGTCTCGAGAATTCAAATAATCAGCTAAGCAACGAATTTTTTCCTCACAAATCTGTAATTCCTCCAGAGCATTGAGTTTGCATGAAGGATGACAATCAGCAGAACCAAATTCCTCCCCTTCTACCAACTCTTTTAATTTCATACGCATGGTTTTCACGGTTTCGCTTGTAGTTTTCGTGATACCTCTTACATGTAATTCATAGACTAATTCGTCTCTGAGCAATCATGAGAAATCCATTTTTATATAAGTTTCCCAGAAACAAAATACGAAAATGAATATAAACAAATTCACCAAAATTAGTGTATGCTCCCGTACTATGGAATTATCGTTATTGCATCAAGAATCAAAGCAATCGACACAAATGTAAAAAAACCAATACCATGTCTTGGAGAAAACAGAATGAAAAAGTGTATAAAGATAACGACTACCTACTGTTCACAAAGTCAACTGAACCTACAATTTTTTAGTTATATTTTTTTTTTGTTTCGTTTGTTTTCTTATCTTTCTTGGCAAGCAAATCTCATGCCAATGACAATATATACAATATATAAAGAACTTCAATTAACACTACCAAATGAAATGAAATGAAATTTATCTATGCCTGAATAACAAAATGTATTTCCAGGCCCCACGTTGGGCGCCAAAATCCCTTGTTACGTAATATTTTTTCTTATTACTTATTTATTCAATCATCAGTTCATATGTGGGGTATTTTAGATATAAACAGGATAGGGTTATTTGCTCACAGCTAGCTTTTAGACAGCGAGAGGGGGGGGGGTGAGTTATACAAATGATTTATGTTCCAAGGGCGCCAACAGATTTACTATTAACCCTATATAATGTAATAGCAAGTAGATCCAAATCTATAATTTATCAACGATACAGTAATGCCCCAATAAAACTCAAAATTTGGCAAATGGATATATTGACATATTTTCACACAGGGTTTGGCAATGTGCAAGGAAACCCGTAACTAATAAATAATAGCCAACCACGGAGGGGAATCGTGCACGACAGAGAAAACTGGACAGGGTGTTTGGGAAAAAGAAAACTACCCTTCCAATCTCCTGCACAACGAGGGGAAAAACTTATTTTCTAGATAGAAATTGCTGAAGAGAAATTTGACCGGAAGACATGATATTGGTAATGTGAAATGTGAAAGTATTATTATAAAAAAAATAATATCGGGTGGTTGTTTATGATCTTGATATGAGCTATTAGTACGTGTGCAAGCGACAATAAATAGGTACCTTTTACGGATAACGTAACAAACGCTCACAAGAACCCGAAGAAGGGGAAATATGAATGCAGTAGTGTTACTTGCCAAGGTAACAGAATGGAAGAATGCCAAGACGGAGTATAGGAAAGCAATTCGGAAAACTAAGGCAGAAAAGTGGGCGGAAATTTGCCAAGAGCTTGACAACGACGTCTTTGGTCAAGGATACAGTAGGTCGCTAAAGCACCCACTAGCCCCATATAACTTAGAAGCAGAAGAGAGGGCGAAAATCATCGAAGGATTTTTTCCGATGAAGAATGATGACTGGAATAGAGGACGTAAAGTCGTTATAGACGATCCGTTCTCCTTGGAAGAGCTTCGTTCCGCCATAGGAAAGTTGAAAACAGGAAGAGCGCCAGGTCCGGACAACGTCATGCCGGAAACTGTGAAGATATTTGCTGACATATGCCCTGAGAAAATGCTGCGGATAATGAATGACTTGTTATCAAAACAGAGTTTTCCCATACCATGGAGGAAAGCCAAAGTGGCTCTCATCCCGAAGGGCGATTTGTACGAAGCATCCACTATGAAATATAGAACGATATGTCTTCTCGACGCGATCGGGAAAGCATACGAACATCTTGTTAAGAGCAGACTAGAAGCAGAGATCGATGAAAAACATATCCTAGGTAACACTCAGTTTGGCTTCAGAAAAGGAAGATCTATCATCGATGCGGTAAAACACGTAATCGGCGAGGCGACAATCGACCGAAAGAAGTGGGCTGCGCTGGTGTTACTGGACGTGAAGAATGCCTTCAATACGGCAACGTGGATCTGATTGTTGGTGAGCTCAGACGCAAGAGAGTTAGCGACTACATCGTAAATATCATAGAGAACTGTCTGAGTGCGAGAGAACTCGATCTTAGAACCAGAAGCATCTTCATGACACAGGGAGTACCACAGGGATCCGTACTGGGACCGACGTTATGGAGCATACCTCGGTATTTGGATAGACGATGAGCTGCTTTTCGGGGAACACGTTAAGCAGGCAATATCCAAAGCAGAAAGGCAGGTGATAGCACTTACAAAAATGCCTAATGTGAGAGGAATGAGAAGTCAGAAGAGAGCCGTCCTCAGCGGCGTGGCGCAGTCAGTGGTGGTTTACGGCGCTCCGGTATGGCACGAAGTACTGCGCATCGAGCGGCATCGAAGCACGCTAATGAAGTTGCAGAGACGTATGTTGCTACGTGTTGCGAGTGCATACAGAACCGCCGCCACGGAAGGTTTGTGCATTATCACGGGCACAATACCAATCGACTTGCTAATAAAAGAACGAGTAGCCGTTTTCGAAAGGCTAGGGGAAGCGGGATTTGCCGTGGTCGCACGCCAACGCACTGTGGAGGAATGGCAACGCAGGTGGAACGCCCACACAACCACCACGCAGTGGACGAAGACTTTGATCCCTGACCTGCACTCGTGACTAAACTGTCCACACAGAAAAGTCGACTACTTTCTGAGCCAATTCCTCAGTGGGCACGGGACTTTTAGAACGTACACCCGGAGAATCGGCAAAGCCACAGACGAAAGGTGCATCTACTGTGGCGATGAAGACACACCGGAACACACGGTTCAACACTGCGAGAGATGGACGGTACAACGAACCTGTCCGACAAAAATGGGAGGCAATACACCGTTCCATTGAAAATATCTTGAAAGCAAAGGAAGAAGAGGAGAGATATCAACAGGCACGCGCAGGGCCCGTATGACGTCGCGACATGAATCTTGTTGATATAATCGATCACTGGGTTCTGTATATTTGCATATCAACAGGGATGTGAAAAGCTGATCGACGTGAATACAAACTGGCAGGCTAGTTCGAAGAATATCCTTATTGGATGATACCGAACTAGCCAAACGTGGCGAAGAAGGGGGAGTTTTAGTGGTCACACTATTTGCACGCGGAGTCAGCTCCGCGGGTATTCGAAGGTCTTTCTCCCCCTACCAAAAAAAAAAAGAAAAAAAAAAGGTCAGATTAGGGTAGGTTAGGTTAGTTCTGGAGAAACGTTAGGTTAGGTTAGGTTGAAGAAACGTTAGGTTAGGTTAGGGAACATAGTGAATGCATACCGCGCGCGTTTCCCGACACCACCTCACCCGCCTGCCCCACTGCTTGCCCACCATCATCCGCCCGGGGCGCCGAAAAGAGATTAACCGTCTCGCGGGAGTGCAAGCAGTTTTGGTCACGAAGCGCGCTAGTGCTTCGCCCCCCCCCCCACAGGGAAACGATCCACCGCCCCACCCTCTGAGTCCCACTCCCACCCCCACCCTCAAGGCCCCACCCATCGCCCAACCCTCAACTCCTAACACTCGCGTATACACGCCCCCACCCCCATTGCGCATGTACGCCTCCGCAACATTCCCACCACTCGCGCAGACATGTCTATACCCCAAGGAGAGCACCGAGTTACTTGCAATAAGACTAATCCTTATGCAGGTAATTGGTCGACCGCTCGTAAGAGCTTAAGACCCTCCACGCCGCCCGCAGCAGCACCAGCAGTGGAAACACCGAGGGCGCCTTCTCCGGAGTGCGTTGTATTGACCCCGTTGGCGGTGCCGCTATCACCGCTGCCAGCAACACCGGCGATTCCCCAAGTGTTGATGCCACAAGTGCGACAGCCTATCGGAGAGGTCAGTGAAATGTTAGGCGGTTTCCTACAGAGATGTAAGGAAGCAGAACATGCTTCCCGATCAAGTGAGGCCGCGTTGGTTAACATGAACCGCCAAAAGTCTGAAATTGTTAACCGACGGAGAGAATTAGAGAAAGAAATGGCCGAACTAGATCGGAAGTATGCATCTCTGGAGGAAAGGTGTAGAGCAGAGACCTCTTCGATAGAGACGTATAAAAAGTTAGTGACATTCATTACGACTTTTCCGTAGATTAGGTGTAAATGGAAGATTAGTTTTAGGTTAGTTAGAAATATTTAATTATGGTAGTTTTAAGTTTATAATTGTAATTTTGGAAAAATTTAAAAAAGTGTCTTCCTTTCTCTCCCTTATTAGTTTTAAAAGACATGTTTCACAATGAAATCAATAAGTATAATTTCATATAATTCATATTGTATCTTATCCATTCAATTATCTCTTTCATTGAATATATCTCATGTCATTTTGTAATTCAATCCCACTTAATCTTCTCTCCTCCCCACTCCTCCTCCACTCCCTTTCAAAAGTATAAAAGTAGGAATTATCTGTTGGAATATTCAGTTGATCAGCCATCTCCAACATGGAACCTGATTCAACTACTGAATCATTTAGTATCCCAAAGGATCAGCCACCTTATCACGCCTCCATCCAAGTACGTATTGTTTACTCCACGACGGCACCGCACGGCATTGGGTATGAACACATGAATCATGATATTCGAATGCAGGTGCAGCATGTTACCGGCAGCGATGAAGGGCGCCTTCCGGATGGAGGTTATCCGGATCCTGACGGATGGTGGGATTCCGATTGGGATGACCCACTACCCGGAGACACCGATGATGACGATGCTGAGAGTGATGACGATGATGACGCTGACGATGAGTCCGAGGAATTCGAGGATAGACCTCAACCATCCCCAATCCTCATCGCAGATAGTCCTCCACCATCCCCCATCCTGATTGATGACGATATGTAATCGTTTCCTCGTTTCTTCCATCCTTTCCTTTCCTTTCCTTCCACGGAGTACACACTTTTTGGTTGGTGTACACGAGGCACTGCGAGGTTGGAGCAGTGTCTTCCTTTCTCTCCCTTAGCTTCTTTTCATAATAATCACTCAGAATTTCTCATAATAATCACTCAGAGTTTCATGAAGATCATCATTCTTAGTATTTTCGAATTTCAAACACTGAATTGTTCTACATTTACACTTCACCCCTCCATTTTATTTTTTCCAATATAAATATAGCATCAATCCCAGTTCTACATCATCCTTCCACAATGTCGAGTACAGGACCCATCCAGGTACATGAAATAGATTCAACGTCCGATCATTTCAGTACAACCTTCGCTCAATTTCTGCAACGCATCTATGATCTTCCTGATGATTTCCCAGAACGTACAAAACAAGGTATGCAAGAGGAAGATGCATATATATATATATATATATATATATATATATATATATATATATATATATATATATATATATATATATATATATTCAAATTGCCAACTTCAACTTTCAGTTAAAGAAGTACTCATCATATCATCATATGCACAGATATTCAATGACTAGCAAATTCCCAACTTCGACTTTTCAGTCAAAGTAGTAATCTGTCATATAATGCACAGATATTCAAAGACTAACAAATTTCCAACTTAGTAGTCAAAGTTAGTTAGTCCAACTTACTTAGTCAAAGTAGTCATTTGTCACATAATCTGTGAATACTACTACAACTACTGTTTGTGTGAATAATATAGCCCTGAAAAGGGCTGTTGCTTTTTTGAGCAATAGGTCCACGGTTATTCTGTCACAGGTTTGACATTATTGCATATTATGCATTCTGACACTCTCGTGAAATCATAGAGACCGTATCATGGATGTTAACATGTTGATACCAGCCGCCGTTATTGTTCCGTATCGAGTAAAATCGAAAACAATAACTTTTTGATGTTGCCATCATTCGTTCGGATCTGCACATGCGCGTCCATCACAATATAAATCCATGGGATCTTCTAGCGTGTCGGTGATGATGAGCATTCGTAAACCGATTCTCAAAGCACCATCACCTTCAGATGAATCAGCTATAATCCCTTCATCATCGCCTTCAGCATCCACGACCAACTCATCGACCATGTCATCATCTTCATCGCTCTCATTGGCCTCGTTTTCATTAGCCTCATTTTCAACTTCGTTGACTGCAAGGTCAATCTCCTCTTCATCGACTCCAACACCTTCTTCAACTATCACTTCCTCTATCTGAATATTGGCATCCTCATCTTCTGACTCGTCTATCCAATTATTTTCATCAATAGCAGATATTCTGTTTGATGCAGCAACTATTTTTTGAGTATTCATCTTGATGTTTTCTCAAAGTTGCAGAGTGAATGAATGAACTTCAGGGTCGCAAGTCGACTTATATAATTGTATAGGTAGTGGTGGTGGTACGACTCCCACTTATCACTTGACTCGTTTTGAGTGGAAGAGAAGGAGAAGTTATCCCACTATACTTTCACATGATGTTAATTTGTATAAATAGAGAATGCCAGTATAGGAGAGATCAGTCAGAGTTTCTAAAAGTTATCTCTTGATATTTCTATTCGAATTAGTAAAATGCCGTTTCCAAAAGAGTGGAATGAAAAACCAAAAGTGTGTGTCTACCCAATGATGATTGCAGGGGCTATTGTGTGCTACTTTTGCCAAATGAGTAGACCTAAGGAAGCAATCAATCCATGTACTGGTATGTGTAGTGATTGTGTGTCGCGGATTCAACTATCGCCTCCATCTCATCCACCGAAGCGAACAAAATCTGATTAACGTCAACAACAGTTACAGTGCCTGGAGTGTTCCGAACCTATAATATTGAATAATATAGGTATTTGTAGAAATATTTGTGATACCTTTGCTGCCGTTCCAGCTCCGCTGCAACGTTGTTTGCGTTGTGATACATATTCTATGAATTGCTGGAATCATGTATGCACTACATGTAGAAGTACTTGGGATTTATGTAAAAAGGTTGGTCAACTCTACCCAAATAGGAGAATTCATTCATTTCAATGTTGGTGTCTGACACATGAACAAGAAATATTGAGGAGGAGAGTGAAAGAACATTCCACTTCAACAGCGACACATTAACACTTTTGATTTTTATTACCGTTATTGTCCTCTGTTATTAATAAATATATTATTTTGAATTCATTTGTATTATTTTCTCTCATTTTAAAAATGCATGCAACACAGAGTGTTCCTCTTAAATGACGAAGATCGTCACATGCGTGAACAGTTTTGTGAAAGAGCGCATGCGCTCGTTTATTTTCTTCTATAAAAGGTGAAGTATCAGTAACATCATCACCTTTCCTATTCATATTCTATTGCTTTCGCGTATCATTCCTCAGACCTAAATAATCATTATCATGAGCTCTATGCCGTTGAATATCACTGAAGTTTTTCCCAACACCAAATAGTTATTTTTACACCTCGACACATGTTTCGATCACCAAGTGATCATCTTCAAGAGGAAGATAAATCTGTTCCAAACAGTACATCATAAGTCTATGCCGTTGTTGATTGCTGAAGATGGTTCACCACTTGTTGATATCGATCACACTGACTTTGAAAATATTCCAGTATTACATTTATCGAGTCAAGATTCGATAAATGATTTTGATATTAACGACTTCGTCAACTTTGCAAATGTGCCGGAACGAAATGAGCAAATTGTTATTGAAAATCCAATCATTTCGCAATCATCACCACTCAAACACCATTCATCTACCCTTCCTCTTGGTGTTGATAAAAAATCTAGAACAATCAAGAGGAAGGTTACTAATGCATCTTCATCGATTGTCACTGACTGAGAAAAGAAACAATCGAAAAGTGTTGTGCGAGAGAAAAAACCCACAACAAAAAGTGACAGATCGAAGAGGAAGCCAAAAGGTTCACCTGAAGAAATGAAGGGTGATTTCAAAGCTGAATCGCTATCTTCTCTCAATCCTCTACATCGGTTTGGAGAAATGAAAAAGAAAGTAAAATGCCGCCTTGTAACGGCGCAGATGGCTATTGCTGAACTTGAAAAGAGTGAGCGGGCTATTAATGCTGATAAGGAAACTCTCCAAGCATTAGTTGCTAAAATTGCATTAGCGAAGGTTGAATTGGCTAAAATGTGTACGGATGCAGATTAACCCCGTTCAAAAATTGTTAAAGATAATCAATTCAATCAACGTCGTCGACTCAACTTTATGAGACGGCAAGAAGTGGAGAGTGCATTTCAAAGTGACGGCGATTAGTTTTGGGAATGATAATGTGTTTTCAATATCGTGAGTTGAAAAATATAAGCGGGAATGGAGTATACAATTATTGGCTGCAATATTTTTCAATTCACATACTTATAATTGAAATGAAAACAATAATGAACTTCAACATTACTTTATTCATGAATACAATAGTAGATACATTCGAACCATATTTGATTCATCAATCCAAGAATATTGTTCGCTAGGAAGGCCTAACCACTTTACATATACTTAATTTTTTATTTTCTTCAATACCTTCTCAATCAGATATACGTCAGGATTTTTGGTTCGTAATAACTCTTCTTCATAAAAACATCCTCTAATAGGTTGTTCATTCATATCTTCAAGATTGTAGGTCGTGGGGGTGGTTTTATTAATTTTGATAATTTTGAAGAGCTCCGTGGTAAACTTCGCAGTGTAAGACTTTTCAAAAATATTTTTGTACTTGCTTATTCGTACAATATCATTCAATTGGAATTCGGGTTTACTTTGTTTTCCTCCAATTCCTTTGATACTTTTGAATTTCAATTTTGTTGTTGAATCAACATTGATGGGTGCCATACCTATTGTACGATGAACTTTATTGTTATATGTACTAGTTATAGTTGGAGGAATATCAAGCCATTTGTGGTGACCTCTCATCGAAAATTCCTTGTAGAGCCATGCGTTCATTGTACGAATCACTCTTTCTGCTATAGCCGCCTTCTTCGTGCTAAATGTTGAATAATGATTGATATTATATTCTCGCATGAGAGATGAGAAGCTTCTATCAAAAAAGTCTTTCCCTTGATCGCTTTGTATATGTTTGGGGGAAAATTTGGCTTCCTTTAGTATATGTTTCATTGCATAAGTTATTGTACTACCTGTTTTATTTTTAACTGCTACAGTCCACAAATATTTTGAGTAGCAATCAATCACTACAAGTATATATCGGTATCCTTTATTACTTTGCGCATATGGTTGTAGTTCAGCTAGATCTATAATACTATACTTACTATTATTATTCAATCATATTGAATTTGACTAGAGTTCACGTTTTCATACCAGCAAAACGTTGTGGGCTATGACCTACAGAAATTCACTATAAATAATTACAATTATTATTCAATCATATTGAATTTGAATAGAGATCGCGTTTTCATGCCAGCAAAACTTTGTGGGCTCTGTCCTAAATATGTCATCGTATATTTACCACCCGATGAATTGATACAAGTTTTATCATCATCACTGAATTGCAACGAAATACGTTTTGGTAGCCATGTTTTGAATAATTTATCATTGCTCACATCTATCAAAGTTGATAAAATTGATTTACCGAATCGTGTAGAATAAGTTGACATATTTTTAATTATGTACACTTCATCAATTGGCAATGATGATAAGGCCTTTTGCTCTAGTATTTCAACCTCCTGTACAATCAAATTATTAATTTTATTCAAATCTACTTTTGAAACGGACATGATGAGAATATGTATGAAAATATAAACAATTTCCAACAGACAGATACACTCACCGTCTTCCTTTTATTACGAACTGAATAACACTCTACTAATTGCTAACTGCTGCAGATATATTCGTCTACTGATTTCATAGTGTGCCAGGCATTTCTTTTATATTAAACAGTGCGAGTCACCCCCACCATGGAAATTTAGCTTCCTTTAGTACATGTTGCATTGCATTAGTTATTGTACTACCTGTTTCATTTCTAACTGCTACAGTCCACAAATATTTTGAGTAACAATCAATCACTACAAGTATATATCGGTATCCTTTATCGCTTTTCGCATAAGGTTGTAGTTCAGCTAGATTTATTTGCCATAGATCTGCAAAACCTTTGATGGTGGTTATTCTCCTACGAAAATTACGTCTTGCAGGTCTATGTAATTCATTAACAACTTGTCGTTTGACATCACTTATTTCATTAGTTATTCTATTTCAAAATGATCAAAGGGGAAAGTTGATAATGTTACTGCATTGAATGATGATATGATAGTGATCATTACTTGTGGATATATTATTCACGTAATTCTTCAAGTATTGAAATTATTTCATTGTCATGTCCAGTATGCCCAGCTGACTTTGAAGCTACCAATAGTCGTAGACGAGCAACTAACTCTTCCGGTGAATTCCAGTACACATAATTCACAGGTTTAGAATTATATGTTTTCTCCATTTTCTTTCGTTTGAGTGCTCCACCAATTTTACTTCTACATCTTATTGGATATTGTCGTGAGTCTAATAGAAGTTTGATAACTTCACAAAATATTTTAGAATTTGTGTTTTCAAAACCATTCTTCAGATGATATTGTTTATATGGAGCATTCGTTATTTTCAATATTTTGGAATATACTTGACAAGTTTCTTCATTATCAACATCTTGCGGATTCTTCAAAAAGATCATATCATACAAGTCTGGACTACCTGCGCATTCATATTTTTTTAGCATCCCAAAATGAAATGTTTCCATCTTTGAAATGTACCACTAGACTTTTTTAGCTTTTGTGTAATAGGATCCATACGTACACCAAATGTTCCATCATATGCTGGATTTCTAGATTTTACATCATTCAAATGTTTCGCCAAAACATCTTTACGATTTTCATTCATATTAGGTGAGGAGTCATGATCCGAGGAATCGATGTGGGACGATGATGGTGTTTCGAATAGAGTTGTTCTCATATCGTCTTGAAGTGTGCTCGTGTCACTATTCACAGATGATACACTACCATAAGATTGTTTTCTTTCTATTGGAGTACTCATGGGATAATTTGAATTAGATTGAACATTTCCATGGTTTGACGATAACATTGATAATTTCGAAGTAGCGTTTGATGATGAAACATTCAATGGTTTCGTTATGGGCTCATACAATTTTCCAAGTGTCGTACGATTTTCAATATTATCATTCTTGATAGAGTTAAATTTCTGCCTGACAGCTTCTGTTGTCTCTACTAGTTGACGTTTCAAATTCATTTCAATGTTTTTATTTTCAGAATCATTTTTCGTATTCATAATGGTCTTTTTGAATTATAGCTCAATTCGCTGATGGAGTGACCTCTACAATATTCAGTGATCGAATAAGTTTGAATAACAAGATCATGGATATATAAAACTATCGAATCCTTTGCGATATCTCTTTCATCTATTTTTCTGTCCTTATCAATGACTAGAAATCCATATTGGTCCTCCCAGCATTTAACACACATTAATTGGAATCGTTTGAATGTTACATTGGGTGATAAATGATCTGAATAAATATGATGTAAATTCGTCTCATCTTGTTTGAACATTATAATGAAATTGGTATTGTCACGCACTAAATGTTTGGGTACCCGTGAATATGTCTATGCGAAATAAAAACAATCAACATTCTTATGATGTCCCATACAGAAATATGATCTAATAATATCCTGCTTTTCACATATCACATCATCGAAAATGAAAACAGAATTAGGCTTAGCATCGGAGGGTTCCACTATTTCTGCATCATTGCTGAATGTATAAAAACCTACTCCTTTTATAGGTTCCAAAACATTTCGCAAGTACTGATATTTAGGTTGATTGAGTGATTTCGAATATAGATACACAATTCTAAATCTCAGTCCTTGTGGATGTGTTGATAGCGATATCATTGCATTCGTCTTTCCACAATTTGAGGGTCCTATAATGAGTACTCGAACTTATGATGGAAATAGTGGACCATGTCTGAATACCCTTTGTCCATTCAATCCACATCCGAATTTTTCATCTAGATTATCTACAGCAAACTTTTCTTTCTGTTTTACAATGCGCATCGTGCCGTGGTTGGAGACTATATAAATGTTATTAGCTTATTCATTTCAATGTGTACCATCAAACGATACGGACGTATTGAAAGTGATCATAAAGTTAAAAGAGGTTGTGGTTTTGTTAATGATTTAATAAACAAACTTCCTTTCGAATAACATCTACTACCCGGAGGTTATCAATACTGTGGACCGGGTACAAAACTGAAATAACATTCAGCTCGCAACGATCCTGGAATCAATAAATTAGATATTGATTACAAAAAACACGATATTGAATATTCTAAGCATCCATTCGATTTTGCAGCAAGAGATTCAGCCGACAAAGAACTTGAATACAGCGCTTGGGATAGGGTAAAATCGAAGGACGCGAGTATTGGGAAAAGAGCCGCTACATTACTTGTCACCAACATTATGAAAACAAAAAGACATATGGGCATGGGTTGTAGCAGCAATAAGAAAAAAAGTAAGAGGAAACAAACGAAGAAAAATAAAAATAGAAAAGTTGCATTTGGTGCTGGGATAGTCCATAAATTGGTGGGGATCAATTTGTGACGAATAATAGCAAAAAAGCTATTACTGTGGCATTGCAGGCGGCACGTGAATACCTCAAAGCTGCCGGTAGAAAAAAGAAAATCCGCACACCACGCATAATTTCTATTCCCAAGATCGGTGGACTTTTGCCATTAATACCAATTTTTGCTGGACTATCCGCACTAGGGAGTTTAGCGGGAACCGCTGCTGGTATTACCAACGCCGTGAATTCAGCAAAAGCCAGCAGAGCGGCTTCAATGAAAGCAAATCGCCACAATGAAACCATGGAGGCTGTAGCATTGGGCAAACGCGGAAGTGGAATATACCTCGAACCATACCGCAAAGGTTTAGGAATATATTTGAAACTATACAAAGCCGCAAACAAAACAAAAAACTAATTGAACCCCTACCTCTGAGGCCCCTTACTGATCTGGATCTCAGTTATTATGCACAAAAAATGAAAATTCCACATTTCAGTGGTGTTTTTATGGGTGACAGATTGCCCTCTTCAGGTCCAAGACAAAACGAGACAGCTATTGTTAATTTCGATGGAATAAGTGGACCAGAAACACATTGGGTGGCATATAAAAAATGCGGGAAAGAAGTCGCATATTTCGATAGTTTTGGAGATCTACCTCTACCATTGGAATTGACCCGATTCGTTCGAAATTGTTCGAATGTAAAAATCAAATATAACTATGATCGTCAATAGAAATTCAATACAGTTCTCTGTGATCACTTGTGCTTAGTTTCTCTCTGAATAATTTTTCAAATGAAAATGGATACAACACCAAAACTGGATTGGGAGGCTATCAAGGGAATGGGGTTTTCACTTAGAATGTTTTCAAAATATGGTACCTTAAAAAAAATGGATAAAGTGATGCTTGCAAATATGCCCAAAGAAGTGATACTTGCATGTATTGTACATGAGATTGCATATGTTTGGGAAAAGTTACCCAAACATCTACAAGATGACATCGATATAATGAAACATAGATATTGTTATGAACACCACCCCGATGAAAATTTAGATTCAGATGTTAATGATGGTCCTATACTTCGAAAATCTATGTGTTGTATTTGTAACATAGAGGATGTGAATATCGGTATCAATAAAAATGATATTTATTACAATGCAACACCTTTGAAAAAGTGTAAATTGTCTCAAATATGCTGTTGCTGTGCACAACAATGAATTGAAATGTGTTTCAAAATATTCATCAGTCATGTCACGTTCGAGCTACAAGCTGTCGGGACAAGTGTCTTGAGTGCGGATTTTTTTCCACCAGTTGAATTGGATAGGAACAGCCGTTATGGATTAGAACTTTTGGGATTCTATGGATGCAATACAATCAATAATATTACTGAAGCTAATAATTTAGTGAGTTTCAGGATCAGTAATGAAAACTCATCGATACTCCAAAAGTTTACAATTGAAATTCCATGTGGTGCTTACGAAATAGAAGAGATCAATGCCGTCATACAGAAACATATGTTCAGATTGTTTCATGATAAAAAACCAATTGATATCGTTGCAGATGATATTTTCTATCTAGACGCCAATAATAATACATTCAAATGTGAAATGCGATCCAAATATGAAATTGATCGTACATATCCAAATTCTATAGCAGAAATGATGGGGTTGGCTCATGGCATATTTCCACCAAATCAGATACATAAATCCTCATTACCAGTAAACATTACAACTGTGAGACTTATCCGCTTAGATTGCAATATAATATCTGGTTCATATATAAATGGTGAAGAATCCCACATTCTTTTCTCATTCGATATTGATGTTGAACCTGGATACAATCTTACTAAAGAACCACACAGTATTATATATATGCCTGTCAGTCCAGAAGGTCGTCAATTGATTCACAAGTTTACAGTGCGTATTTTGGATGAAAAAATAACCTTATCGATTTTGGAAGTGAAGAAGAGATTTTCATTATTTTGGAATTGTAGGAAATCGAATATCTATTGTTATGGGTTTCATTTACAATAGACAAAATCGTATTAAACAATCTCAAACCAAAACGAGCTGCACTATCAAAAAGAAAAGTGTGCATAAAAAGAAAAGTGTGCATAAAAAGAAACTCATTCCACAAGTGTATGCTATACAGTTAGCACATAACGCTCTGTCTGTGAGTGATCTTGAATTTTTGAAATCGATTGAATTGAAAGTGAGAAAATAACAATGGTACTCGAAACAAACAGTGAAAAGTTGAATATATTCGATGAACCAGTGCTCGATCATTCTCTCATAAGTTTATATGAGCACACATATGAGCCCTACGGATCACCCCTATTTAGGAATTTGGATGAAATTAGAATTGCAATCAATAATCAAAATGTTATACTAGATATAGCCGAGAGCTTCATTTACATAGAAGGGAAATTCACCCCGAAAGATGTAGCGAAAACATGCTATCTCTCGAATAATGCAATTGCATTTCTCTTTGATGAAATTAATTACGAAATGAGTGGTGAACAAGTAGCTGTTGTTAAGAAACCTGTGATAACATCTACAATGAAAACCATGATATCATCTGGACAATCACATGCTAACACATTATTGACATCTGGCTGGGGACTTTCACAATTGAAACAAGATATCTTGGATACAAACAGTCATGTTTTCAGTGGAAAACTACCACTGAAATATTTGTTGGGTTTTGCTGAAGATTACAACAGAAGTATCTTGAATGCCAAACAGGAATTGATTTTGATTATCGCTCGATCATTCAAAAACTCATATATAGGTGAGGTTGACGCTGATTTGGAAATAAATAAAATCGAATGGGAAATGAGACATATTGTACCAAATGATAAACACAAGTTCAAACTTTTGAGTGGAATAAACAAAAGCCGGCTGAATGCCAAAATAAAGTTGGCTTATCACATGTGGGACCTCTATGAACCACCATCATTACGTAGGACTTCTTCAGACATATGGGCCATCAAAACAACTGCCTCTCTGGAAACTCCTCGTTTTGTCATCATCGCATTCCAAAGTACTACCACATTTGAAGATAGAACACAGGATAATACAAAATTCACAACTGCTGATATCAATAGTATTCGGGTATACTTGAATTCTGAAGTTTATCCATATGAGGGTTGGATTTTGAATTTCGATAAAAAAACTTGATGCTCCTGCCTAATATGCTTTTGAGAGTTTCCAGCGAAGTTATTATGATAGAGATATGAGTGAACCTCTGATAGACATTGGACAATTTAGAGAGAATCCACTATTCGTCATCGATTGTTGCCATCAACCGAATGCAACAAAATCATCAACTATTGATATAAAGATTGAGTTTGAGACGAGGAAGACCAAGTTTCCAGACAACACTAAAGTATATGCATTAATTTTGCATGATACAGTTTCATTGGACGGTTCAGTTCACAGCAGATATTGACACTCTTTAAATTATTGATACTATTTCATTTTTCCACTCTATCATGTACTGTTTTATGATTTTTTTTTCATTTGTAACTGACCTATATCATGTTTTGTAATTTTCTTCCTGATTCATATATATCATATTTATTGTTTTGTAATCATTTTCTATTGTATATAATAGGATTTAAATAAATAAAACATGAAAATGATACAAAGAGTTTTATTTGACATTATTTATGATTTACAGGACTATCTAAAATAACTTCTTCCTCATAGTCATCATTTTCGCGACCATCTTCAATTTCCTCTCGATTTTCATCATTCAATTCAAAGTGATGAATAATCCATTCTGGCAAGTATGGTTGGAGGCTATACAGGAATCTTCTCAGGTTCAGTTCAATCATAACCTCACAAAGTGCCCACAGTTCCATTTCATTATCCAAAAATTTGTTACAAACTTCTGCACTACTCCGATAGTTCTCAGCATCACGAAGACATCATTCAATTTGTTTTTCATCATAGCATACACTCATATCATAAACGCTTGCATGTTCGGCTCCATCACCCAACACCTTCAATTTAGACGACAAATGTTGAACCGATGATTTGAGATCTACAACATCGATCCAATCTTGACTTGCATACTGCATCCACATTTTTGAATGGCGGAACTGAAATCGAATAAAAAAAACAATAAGCAACCTCCAACTTGTTTCCATGATATTATACTCACATTCCCATTTTACTTGTAGTTACAAAGTGAGTGTATTCAAGTAAGTTAGTAATGTTTATATTTCCATATAATTATCATCTAATATATGAATATTATCAAAACAAAAAGAAATTCACTATAATTACTATTATTATTCAATCATATTGAATTTGACTATTTGACTTATAATTGAAATGAAAACACTAATGAACTTCAGCATTAGTTAATTCATAAATACAATAGTAGATACATTCGAACCATATTTGATTCATCAATCCAAGAATTTTGTTCGCTAGGAAGGCCTAACCACTTTTTTCTTTTCTTCAATACCTTCTCAATCAGATATACGTCAGGATTTTTGGTTCGTAATAACTCTTCTTCGTAAAAACATCCTCTAATAGGTTGTTCATTCATATCTTCAAGATTGTAGGTCGTGGGGGTGGTTTTATTGATTTTGATAATTTTGAAGAGCTCCGTGGGAAAGTTCGCAGTGTAAGACTTTTCAAAAATATTTTTGTACTTGCTTATACGTACATTATCATTCAATTGGAATTCGGGTTTACTTTGTTTTCCTCCAATTCCTTTGATACTTTTGAATTTCAATTTTGTTGTTGAATCAACATTGATGGGTGCCATACCTATTGTACGATGAACTTTATTGTTATATGTACTAGTTTTAGTTGGAAGAATATCAAGCCATTTGTGGTGACCTCCCATCGAAAATTCCTTGTAGAGCCATGCCTTTATTGTACGAGTCACTCTTTCTGCTATAGCCGCCTTCTTTATGCTAAATGTTGAATAATGATTGATATTATATTCTCGCATGAGAGATGAGAAGCTTCTATTGAAAAATTCTTTCCCTTGGTCGCTTTGTATATGTTTGGGGGAAAATTTGGCTTCCTTCAGTACATGTTTCATTGCATAAGTTATTGTACAACCTGTTTCATCTTTAACTGCTACAGTCCCAAATATTTTGAGTAACAATCAATCACTTCAAGTATATATCAGTATCCTTTATTACTTTTTGCATATGGTTGTAGTTGAGCTAGATCTATTTGCCATAGATCTGCAAAACCTCTGATGGTGGTTATTTTCCTACAAAAATACGTACTATAATTACTATTATCATCCAATCATATTGAATTTGACTAGAGTTCACGTTTTCATACCAGCAAAACATTGTGGGCTGTGACCTTAACAAATTCACTATAAATAATTACACTTATTATTCAATCATATTGAATTCGACTAGAGATCGCGTTTTCATGCCAGCAAAACTTTGTGGGCTCTGTCCTAAATACGTCATCGTATATTTACCACCCGATGAATTGATACAAGTTATATCATCATCACTGAATTGCAACGAAATACGTTTTGGTAGCCATGTTTTGAATAATTTATCATTGCTCACATCTTTCAAAGTTAATAAAATTGATTTCCCAAATCATGTAGAATGAGTTGATATATTTTTAATTATGTACACTTCATCAATTGGCAATGATGATAAGGCCTTTTGCTCTAGTTTTTCAACCTCCTGTACAATCAAATTATTAATTTTATTCAAATCTACTTTTGAAAAGGACATGATGAAAATATGTATGAAAATATAAACAATTTCCAACAGACAGATACACTCACCGTCTTCCTTCTACTACGAACTGAATAACACTCTACCAATTGCTAACTGCTGCAGATATATTCGTCTACTGATTTCATAGTGTGCCAGGCATTTCTTCCATATTAAACAGTGCGAGTCACCCCCACCATGAAATCGTGAAAAGTTTACATTGCTAGCTGTTACCTAGAGATGCCTGACGTCACAGTCAAGCCCACCTCCCAACTGGATGCGATAACAGATGTCGATACGAATAGGCAGTGGTCGTTGCGCTCTCGTAGAGGGTAGACGTTAGGCAGACAGTCCTCGGACGCTTGCGTGTCACCATCGATAACGAGGCTAGAGCGATACGTTACGTCACAGTCTTTCCTGTATCGAGAGAGGTGAGGGCACACCGATGAATACGCATTACTCAGCCACACGTCGTGGAGTGAACATCTTGCTCTCTTACCGTTGAACGGACCGTTGAACGGTTGTTGCTGTGACGTCACATCACTACTAACTTGGTGGGCTCACACCGATGTAACAGTCATTACTTGAAGGATCTTCGAAGTATACAGATGTATGTTTGTACATAGACAAGCACATGATGAAACCCTGTATCGTGCATTCTCACACACACACACCAATCAAATGTAATCACGTCACTATGTCACACACACACACACACAAAATCTCATATGAAAAAAATTCTGAACGATCCATGCACCAGATCCTTCAAGGTCACATCGCCTTGATGTTACTAAACAACAACAAAAAAAAAGCAATTAATACGTCATAGTGGTGGGGGGAGGCCCAGAACCGGCTGTAATCTTCTACTTTTCTCCTACCCTTTAACCTAGTACGATGTCATCTCTGGATAATTTAATAGCCATGCTGCTGTTCAATAGTACAATGCATTCTTATCTTGTATTTCCATTCGATTTTTCAGTTACATTGAAAATTCTCAGGTTAGTTCTTCTCTAAATTTGATCAATCTTTGGTTTTTCTCAATGTACATTTTCTTGATTATAGTTTTCAAATCATTGGTTTTTTTGATCATGTGCATCTTTAAGAGTTAACATCTCACCCTATAGGGTGTATACAACGATGAGAGTTATTAAATTTTGGATAATTTCTTGTCTACAGTTTTTATTAACGGTTCTGATACGTTTTTAATCACTGATTTTATAAATGTCTCGCTGTTTAAGCATTTAGTGATGGCTTGATTTATGAATGAAGTAAATAGTGGAATGACTGTAATTTTTTAGTATATAAATTGAACCATAAGTAGTAGTATTTCATTGACCTATTGAATACAGTTCTTAATTTAAGAGTGTGGTCTAATTTAACGAAAAAAGAGGTGTAAAGGTATTTTTGGAGAAAATGTGAGCTTATCTATCATTGGTATAGGGGAAAACTGTAAAAAAGACTTCGTTTCGAACGCTGGCATCAGCATAGCTTCAAATTTTCATTTCAATGTTGAAAATTATGAAGCGGGTATGAAGTGGGGGACAGTTGCTAATTAATCAAGAAAACTGGGATAAATGATTATTTGCGCCGAAATAAAAGTATTCTTGGCCATATTATCGAAATGAATCGTAATTCGTCATTCTGCGAATACAAAAAATATTCATGTCATTATCACCAGAACTTTAACGAAATCCTGAAAACTCGCGGATATAGCTGAAGAGACTTTTACAAAGTCATTACAACTTGAAATACACTATCAGAGGTAGGCTGATTTATTGATTTTATTCAATTTGTTGAAATCATTGAATTGGCCATACCTATTCGATAAGGATTAAGTGGTGCAGGGTTTTTGTATTTAGATTGAAAGCTATAATTGATGAAATGGTTCAAATATATGCCAAATATTTGACTTATTTTTGACTAATGACAATAAAATGTCGAAAATCAAGACTACTAACAATCAAATATAAAACCAGGCTATGCTCGGCTCTCAATTGAAATATTGTGAGTACAATATATTTTCCTCCTGAGAATGTATTTCATTGAAGGTGGAGTAGATATATCACGTGACATTCCTGAAGAGATTGCGAATAGCTTAATTCAGATGGCTCGGACAGTAATTAAATGACATACACAAAACACGAATCTAATGACTAGTGTTGTCAATGTCGAAGAACCTCAATTGTACAGGTGTAGAAAAAGAAAACTTTTCAGTTCATCCCGATAAGGTACTGTGTGGTATCAAAGTATTTTTGACCAAAAAATGTTCTATTTATCAGAAACTTGCCGTATTCAATGATAATCATGACTATTCAGAGGATTAAAATACTTTCGTTTAATATTTGTTCAACTTATTTAGGAACACTGTAGTAAAACGACTCATGAGGAAAACATGTATTAGCAAATTACTCTTTCAGTTCGGTGAAGAAGAGTGTAGTAGGTAGACAAAATAATAATGAAATTTATGTTCACTTACATGACTGAATTTCGCCGAAGAGAGTAATCTCGAGTAATAACTTCTTTCTTTACTTGCTTAGAAAATCTGAAACAGAAATGAATATGATAAAATTGGATTATAAAAAAAGTCTATTGATTATACAAACTGAAACGGTTGTTTCTAGGTGGGTTAAGTGTAATGAGATTTAGACGCATTATTCTATAATGATCTTGACATCTTGATTTTAAATCTCCTTTATCTAGTTTTACTGCTTCGATTATCATTCAAAAATACAATCTATGCTATTTTATTACATAAAATATACCAGTGATAAAAGTGTCCTGTTCTCTACTTTTAATCAAACTTATATAATATTAAAAAATTTATATTCTATCAATGAAGGATCTGAACATGTATTGAAGACAGAAGATATTGATCAAAAATGAACTAGTGGGGTTGAATAATATATAGAAACTTTTGTCCTTTTTTTTAATAACAAAACACAAGCACTTCAGGAAAATCTTCAAGTGCTCTTAGATCGGTGCCTGTGCGAAAGAAGTGATTCACATTGGATTTGAATCGCTGGAAATAAATCCATATGGAAAAACGTTTATTCCACATTAACGCCGTTCTATAAATGAAAGAGTTCTTAAACAGTGAAGTTCGAGGTGAACTGAGTTGAACCTCAAAACGATAAGCAGCCACAGTCCGTCGTGTATTCCTGATATGTACCGCTTGGTGTAATCAAATGTACCAAGTCACTTGAACACTTCCCGTGAAAGTATCCCAAGAAGAGAGAAAAATCTTTTCTTCGATGTTCCAGACTGTTAAGGTCGCAAGTGATGTTGCGTCTCCAATCAGGCGGATGGCTCTTTTCTGGATAGAATCCAGCAGTTTCAGGGTATGTATGGGGGCGGAGCTCCATACATGAGAACATGAGGTCTGATCTCAGTTTCATAAAGCATCAAAAGTTGTTGAGGTGTATGCAGTTTTCTGGTTGGGAACAGTGTTGCAAGCTTTTGAGAAGCAGCCTCTGCAATTTCAACGACATGATTGTGCCAAGACATATTGGTGTCTATTTTAACTCCCCAACAAACTTATTGAAGCAGAAAGCGATATTGTCTGACCTGACATTGTTATTTATATCTTTTTGGAGAAAACCGATGCCTGGGTTTTTGTGACATTGAATTTAATTTGGTACATTTCACCCCAATTCGAAATTACTTCTAGATGCTCATTGATATATTCAACCTCCTGCTGCCGGTGAAGATGTGCATACGCAACCGATGTCCTGGAATATAAATATAATGACGAGACAAGTGTGTTGTCGTCAGCAAAGCAATATATTAGATCCTTGGTTTATTCCAATAAGTCGTTGATATACTATAAAAAAAGGTTGGCGATAATATAGATCCCTGGGGAACAAGAGCGTTGATGGTGAAAGTATTCGAGAGATATCTATCGACGGCCTCTTGCAGGAACTTTCTTTCAGGAAGCTGAAGTGCCATACATAAAAGAGATCCGAAATGCCATAGCATCAAAATTTGGCCAGGAAACCCTCATGTCACACACGGTGAAAGGCCTTATGAATATCAAGCGCAACAACTCTTGACTCTTCATGTTTCTCGATTGCATTATTCCAAATATGGGTCGCCTGTTGATCCATGTTTCCGAAAGCCATATTGATGATCGCTCAAGCCTTTCAAATATTTGAGGATATGTTGGTTACGGCTTTCTCCATGATTTTTGATATCACTGAGAGCAAAGCGACTGGTCTATAGTTATTTGGAAGAGTTTTTGCCTTTTTTGGGAATAGGCTGAACGCGAGCAATCTTCCAACAAGTAGGAAAAACCGTTTTTTTGTAAGACAGGTTGAAAAGTCTGAAAAATACTAGTGCGAGTTCATTTGCGCACCTTTTGAATACGATGATTTCATCAGGACCAGATGCCTTGTTGACCTTGGAGCTGTTTCAAAATTCGCCTGACTAGACGCTGTCGAAAAGTAATTTCGAGTGCGGGAATAGTGGGTGGTGCCTTTCCCAGAAAATCGACTGTGAAGTGGGACGCGAATTATTCAGCTAGTAGATTTGCTTTTTCTATGGCTGTTGTTGCAATTGAACCATCCGCTTGTGTTAGTGGTGGAATTTTGGATTTTGTAAAGTTCTGATTAACAGCTTTAGCTACCGACCAGAAACATCCAGACCCGTTGGGATTGGCAATCAGTTTATCCATAATTCTCTGATTGTAAAGTTCTTTGCTTTGAGTTATCCTCAGTTCGCAGTTGTTGCGAGCATTAACAAACCTATTTTGGTTTTTGACACGAGATTTCTGGAGGCGAAAGTTTGCTCACAATTTTTGTTGAACCAAGGTTTGCCATCAGAACGTCCTTTCCTTGGGAAAGGAATGTATGCATCCATGGATGATAGAATAACTTCCATGACTTCAGCAGCGCAAGTTATTGTTTCTTTAGAGCTGAAACAAACAGGTGAAATTTCGGAAATGGTCTTGAAAATCCCCCCAATGTCAAACGTTGCACGAATTAGATAGATCATTTCCCAACATATATCGGTAATTGACACTGAAATGAGTTTGTGGTCAGAAAATCCCAATGGAGACCTAACGGTAACTGTGTAAATTCCTAGAACGCAAAATTAACGAAGACCCAAGTGCATTTTGGATTTTCATGCAGAACAAAAGAGGTAACTCGAAAATTCTAAATGCATCGAATATGGCTACCGGATATGCACTTTTCGCGGTATTCAATTTTCAAAATATAACTGATGAAAAAATAACATTTGCTAAAAACGTAATTAATGGATGACACTGTACGTAAGAACAAATGCAGATAGGGCTTTTATCAGCTACGTTGAAGTCATTCGAGTCTTAGACTGATTCAATAGAACTGGCCGATACTTAATGAAAATCCATATTGAAAAACTAATTAATACAGTTTACGCTATACAATAGCTTCCTCAAGCATAATCTGCTTGAGGAAGCTATTGTATAGCAAAAGAAGTGTCACGGTTTTTGTAAAACGCTTTATAGTGAAAATCGTACAATAAACTGTATCAATTAATTGTTCTTAGGCATCTGTCGGATACAATCCGATGTTCATCGGGGTATTAGTAGATGAACAACACCGATGCGAACGGACTTCGAAGTCGTGCGTCGCTGGTAAGTATTTCAGAAAGAAACTTTAGTGAGTGGAAGAGAGAAACGTGTGACGTCATCGACGCAGGATGAAACGAGTATCGTAGGGATTCAAGCATGGAACTCGACCCCCTTGTTACTCCGCATCACCGATCGGCCCCTCTTGAGACTCCGCATCACCTTTGTCACGTTCCAGTCACGTGATTCTAATTAAAAAGAGGTTATAGTTATGAGACTCGAACTAAGGACATCCGCGTGGTATTGATATTGGAAGTAACTGCGAATGATGGGTATTTAAAGCGTAAGTTTTGTCGGGACCGAATTCGACTCATTTATATACTTGACAGCATTTTTTTGATTTTCGTAGAATGTTAGGGAAGTTGTAATCATCATTATCATGTTGAAGATAGGAAAATATACGTAGATTTGGAAAATAATTAATATTTCATGTAAAGATGTGTATGTGTGTGTAAGAGCGAGAGATGCTTGTAATCAAGGCAAAGATGGTATCGATGTTTTACGTTCCTATCGCAAGCAGGTGTTGTAAAATAAATCGTCGTTTAATGTAATGTAGCGTTGCCGGTTTGAAAATGAAGGATTAGGAATACGACTGTGTACGAGATGTCTCAAAATACATCATTAAAAGAAAAAACATGGCGTCGAAGTGTACAGGGTACGTCAAAATATATCTAAGAAAGAACATGTCAGTTTAACAGAAGTCTAACATTCTAACATGCCAAAAGGGCACTAATTCTCGTATCTTTATTAACCAGGTTGAAATCATCAGGAGAAAGATGACACCCAAAAGTGTCGAGGGGTTGCGCGTTGTGGACTCAACGTGAGGGCAACGGGGGAGCGAAGTATTCGACAATGACATTTTGCATAAGTTTCGACCGTTTTTGTGTGCGTTTTCGACTGTTTTTCGTGCGTTTTCGACCGTTTTCGATCGTTTTGCGTGCGACCGTTTTGTGTGCGATCTTTTTTTGTCTGTTTCCGATCGTTTTTCGTGCGTTGTCGACCGTTTTGCATACTTTTTTTTTTGTAGGGGTATATTATTATTAGGCGATGAGGTTAGATGAAAAGAAGAAATGATTTTGAATAGACATTTATTATACATTTTTATTTCGGTAATATATCACAAAGCCATTTGAATAAAATATCTATGTTTCGAAGACTGCAATTGTAGTTGGTTCGGTTGCGAATGTGATACATACACGGTGAGACACCTTCGTTGTTGTCGAATGTGGGAACCATCCATGTTGTATTGTCATAGTCCTCTAAATTCACAACGCGTGTAGATATATACAACTCGTGAATTTTTTCAGTTAAAAAGTCATGTTTCTGATATTCCCGCACATGAATGACATCGACACCTTTTGGATTTTCCATGAGGATGGCATCCAATTGATTATATTCCACAAAGCCAGAGGAATACCTCAATCCGTGAATGTTTCGCTTCAAGTAACAGGCGGTACGGCGATCTTCTTAACTCAAACAGGAAAATGATGAGTTTGGCAGCAGTAAATAGTTACTACACTGAATAATAATCCTAATGGCTATTTCTTTAGGATGCAATTTTTGCTCGACGATGAAGCCTTGAATATCTACAACAGCTATTCTCATGTTGACTCTTCGATTGATACTGAAGCGAAATCACATGTTCAGCTCCATTTTTCAATAATTTCGCTGAGTGAAAGATGTTATATGACAGTGTCGTGCACAATGATGCAATAGGCTCTAGTATTTTGAGGAAATCCCTCGGATGCTTCGATTTCAAGTTTTACATCAACACTGTAACTTTTGATGCTCTCATCTCTTCTGAAACAATCGGTGACAAAGAGAGCTTTGTCCGTAAAGACGGTGGAAGTGAGAAGAGGATTATGTTGATTAGTCAATTTGTAGCTGAGTCCAAATTGTGAGTAGTTGAAATGAGCTTGCGAATAATTTCCCTTTGCAAAATTCAAATGCATATTTTCCTTGGGGTAATTCTCACCGTTTAGAGTGAGCGTTATATTGGTGATATTCAAATGATTGAATATTGTTGGATCATTGTTTAGTGTAGTCACGATTTTTTTGGAAACATACAATCACATAGCGAGGGTTTTCCAGGAACGAGGAAGTCTTGAAGGCCCATATTTCATTTTTTGCACTTTGTGTGAGAGCAGGCAGCATATGAAGTTTCCATTTTCAGAATTGTATGAGAATAGGAGTGTCCGCTTGGATAGCTTTCAAAAGTTGCAATTCAATTTGATCGTGCGGAAAGATTCGTTCAACTTTCAGTTCGATATTTTCAATTTCCAATTTAACTTCCGTTTTCAGTGTTAGTGCAGTTGCTATCATCTCCAGCTCGTACTGATCGAATGGTATGTTTACCGTAGGAAACGCCCTGATAATCATTGAAGATATTCAAAAAAATGCTTGATGAGTATGAGCATGTTGAATGTTAGATGAGTTGTGTTGATGACGCCTGTATTGTTGGGAAAAGTCCAACCGGAGGTGCTCAAGTGTTTAATATCTTCGTCGGTGTAGATGAGAAAGCCTGTAGCAGTACTAAAAATTCCAAGTTCACGAACTGCTTCCATTTCCTTACCACTCTGCTCATAACTAGCAGATTGAAACATGAAAGCGCCAGCATTGTTTACGAATGACACCTTACCGTCCCCTTTGGTCTTCTCAACTTTTCCACTAATGAACAGCAGACTATCGTACAAAGCATCGTAGGCATCGGATTGACTGTTGATTTCAATAACATCGTTGTTGCGAAAAAACTTGACATAAGGATAGTAGGTACGCCCCTCTACTTTTTGTGTGGACTCATCGATTTGCGGTTTTCGGAAAATGTTGAACACTTGATTGGACAATATGATAACCAAGAGATTCCAGAAACAATTCATTTTCCGTTATCAATAGTTGTCGACTAGTCAAGGTCTTGGTGTATGGAGGTGAATTATTTTTATAGATAGTCGGCACCATACTTCCGCTTCAACTCCAAACGAATTATTATTTTTTCGTTTCGGAAATCAATGAGTCTAGAATGTTGCTCGAGCACTCGCAGCGTAATATTGTTCATTTCGTCTCTATGTGCAATAGATAGGTGAATGGCGTGATTAGGTGTTTCGTCAATTGCATACCTCGGATCAACACCAACAGCAAATTCGTATATCGTATGAGTCGGTGTGTCGTTGTAGAAGACTCCAAACGTAATGTTGCTATCTATGTGTATGGTGCGTACTTTAATGATACACAGATGGATCGGATTCGTAATGTACGTTTGATTCGAGAAGAGTAGATGAAAATCCCAGTATGTGGGCCAAGCTATTTGCAGGTCGAAAATCAATCGAGTGTTTCAGACAAAATATTTCACATATCAGCGTTTTATTGTTCGGTTTTGAATAGAAAAAATTCTCAGGGTTTTCCTTGAACGTTTTAGGTGGGATGTATTTGTTCATTGATTCTTCAATGTCACCAATTTCGTAAGATCCAACAGGGATATCGATGCTTTGTTTAGTTTTATCAGCGTATTCATAGTAGTGAAATTTTGTACCTTTCTCAATGTTGGGTATACTGTTGTACGAATGGAAACTGAGCAAAGCCAAAGAGATGCTTCACACAACAATGAAATCATTGCTATTTTGAATAAACTCAAAGAAACAAAAATAATTGTGTAAGAAACAATACGTTCCACAATACATCATCATTTTCGAAATGGTTATCGATAAGTTTGGACGTAGCGACAGCAACAGAAAGCGTAAAATGCCAACGCCCTCTGGAAGATGTTTGTTGCATTATACCTCAGATGATAATATTCATCATGGTGATGTGAAATTGTGTCATGTGAAGAGCCCACCACTGATTATAATGTTGCTAATAAAAAATATGTGGATGGAAATGATAAAGAACTTGCTTCATCTATATATTAGCTAGCTAAGCAACACGAAAAAGAAATAACCCAAGTAAATGAAAAACTAACCGAATTTCAAGGTGACATCTCCAAACAAATCAACGAAATAAATTCGAATATAGCCAAAGTACAATTTACTATCAAGGAAATCAACGAGATGCAAAATGAAGTTTAAGCATAACCATAATAAAAGAGCGGGATTCACACATCTTCACCATCAGTCGTCATGACTTCCAAAGACAAGATTCAACTTGTCAATGAACTACATAAACCAATTAGAAAAAGTTATCCTCGACGCCGTACAGTTATCAAAAGAATAGATGACTTATGGCAGATGGACTTCGCTGAGATGAGATCGTTCGCTCACCAAAATCGAAATTTTAAACTGATTCTAGTCGTCATAGATTGTTTTTCGAAATTTGTGTGGACTCGACCACTGAAATCAAAAACGAGAGAGGAAATTACCCAAACGTTTGCAGATATCTTGACACATACGAAACGTTGTCCAAAAAATTAACAAACCGATCAAGGTCAAGGATTTTACAACAATAAGTTTCAAACTTTGATGAAAAAACATGGAATGAATCACTACAATACGTACAGCATCACTGAGGCTTCTAAAGCTTTAGAACGTTGAAAGAAAGACTTTTCAAATATTTCAGTCTGAATGGCACCTACAAATGGTTGAATGTCTTGCTTGAAATCACAAAATCGTACAATGATACGCGACACTAGAAAACAGGCATACAACCTTCGAAAATCACCAAAACCAACGAAAAACAAATTCTCAAATTAACATACACCCATCTGAAAATAGTTGGACCGAGAAAATTCAAAGTCGGTGATGTTGTACGAATCAGTAAGACGGAATACGTTTCCGAAAAAGGCTATACGCCCAATTGGACTACGGAATTATTCAAAATTATCAAAGTCAACATTAACAACCCCGCCACGTTTATGCTAGAAGATATACAGGGTGCACCTATTAGGGGTGCTTCTTATGGGGAAGAATTGCAAAAAACTGTAAATCCTGAAATATATCTCATGGAAAAAGTCTCAAGAAAGAAAGATAGAAAAATTTACGTCGAGTGGCTAGGTTTGCATAACAAATACAACAGTTCGATCGAAAATGTCGATTTTGTACAAAATCTTATGGAAAACAAGCACACTGACAATGTATTGGAAGGGCCTTTTGTGGAGGAATATTTGTGTGTTTATTAAACGCACAATATCTGAAATGGACCATGTGATCTGAAGCTATGAGAGCGCATGCAAACACAGATGGATATTCAGTTCGAAAATGTCTCTCGATAGTGGGTACGGTAGTGAAGTTTAAGTAATGTTCAACAGTGATGGTGAAGATTACAATGGAACTCTAAATGCAATAGACAGATCGTTGGAGCAATACGAAATGGCTGCTCGAAACGAAAATCAATTGCTGTTGATGGCATTCCCCATTTCATCTTATGAAATTCGATGTGGCCTAAGTCCAAGCAGAGACTTCATCTCAGGTATAATTTTGAAGCAGCAGTTCTCCATTCGTTCCATCAATTCAACAAGTCATGAATGGGCGACCCTTATTGACATCCTGCACCAAATAAAGGAAAATTTCTTTGAATCACAAATCGATGGATATGTGGACGAATATGATCCAATTACAACACGTTGCGGAGATCACATTTACGTCACACAGTACATCGAAATTAATACCAAACAAGTTTCATGCCCAAGGACACCACGAACATGGAGCTGTTTCAACAAGATATGAACGAGATCCTGAATACTCACCTTGGTGTGCTCTCTGACCGTATCGCTATGCTGGATGCTTTGAACTTTCGTGATTATTATCGAGGTGTTTTCAATATAATACAATCATGGTTAGGTGGTAATAAAAGTACTTCAACTTTGAAAGAAATCAGAAGGGTTTTGTCAAGCCTCAGCTTTAGATAGTATGTATGCAAATGCTTCACGTGAATATTTATTTTATTATAAACAAAAAATAGTGTATGATTTATGTAATAAATGAGAAAATGTTGTAACATTTGTTTCATTTAATGTATCAGGTGGAAAAAAATCAGTTTCAAAAAGTTGTTTAATGTAATAAAATACCCAAATTTCAATATATATTTTATTCAAATTATATCAACGTGTACATGTACAATAATGAATAGTATACAAAAACTGAAATACTCAAACATATTTCTGTTTGCAGCCAATTCTTGCAAAGTTGGTGGACTCCTACCGCTGTTGAAAATTCTCAGAGTAAACACACCTATCAGTTATATTCAAACAAGGACCAAATTTTTCAATGAATCACATCAATAGAAATAAAATCCAAATGATAACCTCATTTCAAGCTATAGTGCCCCCAAGGTAAAGTGTCAGATGATGGGGATTGATTTTTGTTTATCTTCGTGTGGACTCGAGCCTATGTTCACCTGCTTGATACTGAAAACGTTGTGAGCGTATGATCGAATAGTAAACTGCTCACATATTGTTTTTTCAAAATTTCTGAGACAATCGATATAATCTTTGAAATCAATTTAATTTTTTGACTCCATTATATCGAATTTCCTTTGATTTTTTGATAACTTTTCCACCCTGTACTTTGTAGGTGTACATTTTGGAACGTAACCCTGCAAAGTGCGTGATGATTTCACCATTTGCTTTATCTTTTATCAACCTAGGAATTTTTTTATTCACAAGTGGAATTTGAAACTTATTATCGGGCGAATAATCGGAAGTATCAAATTTTGATAGGTTCTTTTTGATGAGTTCTGAATAGACATGTTCACACGTTATTTCGTAGATGAAGCTATCTGTATCTGTATACATTAACTTGCAATTTTCTATACCTAGAATGGGCACCATGAAATCGTAATGGAAATCAAATATGCATGTTTTTGAAATATCTAATATTGCCATTCTGATGTACAGGAGTTTATTGAAAACAAGTTCAGTATTTTTCAATTCAATAGTCACCAAGTCTGTTTCGAAAACGGTTCGACTCTGAAATCGGAGACTCGCAAACCAATTTTTGGCGCCATAACGACCGTTCCAGGAATTCACAAGTTTGACCACCTTGTGTAACCGAATGTTCTCCATCGTTTTCCCGAAAATAGCATTTACTATTTGTATATATAGATTTTTGCCGAAAGAATTGGTAGCTGCAGCCCTTAGACGAGTATTCAACTCGATGTAGGGACGCAGACATGCAGATTGTTTGAATTTTGGTTAGAGTCAAACCGTTTTTCAACGCTTGTTTCAAGTTGCGATAATGCAAAATATATTTGTCTTTATTATACAGGGTACCCATTAATTTTTTTTTGTTTGGAATTTGGTGGTGCTTGATGCTCTGGACAAAACGGAAAATCTTTATGTGAATCATGTAATCTCTCAGGGTATTCCAAATCAACTTTCAATATATAGCCTTCTGTAGCATTGTCAGGAATTTCACTTACATCTTTGTCAACATTTTCCACCCACTGAAAACCATCGTATGGTAAAAATTCTGACATTGCCCACCCATATAAATTATTAACGTCTAAATATTAAAAAAAAAATTTTGAAGGTTTTTCGGGATTGTATGATTCCATATATTCATTATTTGCTTCATTTATTATTTACTTCAGAATATCTATTTGAACAAACCGATATTTCGCTCCTTATCCCTTTTTCTACAAACATATTCATGTCAATGTCTTTTAAAATTTGTAATTCACACTTCGTTTACTTCAACATGGCATCCCACGTGTACACAGGCATAGTTAAATACCATGCGGGGTCCAACCCATAAGTTGCCATGCTTTTTTGACGAAAATTTTCAAAAACGTCTGCCAGTAAAAAAATATCTGTTTTCAAATATAGGTCCGCATACTATCCCAAATTTGTAATTTCGAATGATTCCCAAACATTTTGTGCGTGAGCATATTTCTCTTCTGTAATGTATTCATCATTTAATTTATTATAGAATTCTTCTCGTGATGGTAACTCGGTGATGTTCAATTTTTCCATGCTATCTATATAATCATATGGAAATACCCCCTTCCTGGTGAGAAGGGCGAATTTCTCATCATCTAAATGACTAAATTATTTTTTTTTAATTTCCAAATCATTTTGATCCAATGTGGATACTAATTCATCCAACGATGTTTCCATGAATCGGAAAGAATCTATAAATCGGAATTTAATTTTAGTTTCAGCATTTTTTCGTGTGAAGGAAATGTATTTTTCTCTATTTGAGGAAAGTATGCTCACACAGGCTTTTTTTGCGATATCTCTGAAAAATTATGAAAAGTAATGGGTACTACGAATAATTTTCGAAAGTTGACTTTACAGGGGGCTTGGTGCGCAAATCCGCGGAACGCCCCCGTATAGTGATCGAGATCGTACATAATAACATCTCTGGGTGTGAACGGTTTTTCGCAAATATGACAAGTCGTTGCTGCACCGATATTATTCAAAGGCACTGTCATCAGCTTTATTTTTGATTCAACAAATTTTGCAATATCAGACAACCCATCGGCAAACCATTTCATACAGTCTTCACCTCGATAGCTTTTGAAATGACAAAGACTGTCGTCATAGGAACACTTGAAGTAGTAGCCTGCACTGAAAGGTATATGTTTTTGGAATTTTGTAATTCTGTTAGATATGCTTTCGTTACATTTTTCCAACAGTGACTCGAAATCAGCAAAAATTATAAACAGATATTTTTGTTCATAAACATAATTTCGAAATTCCACATAATCGTATGTAGGAAAAGAAATTTTACAATCATTCACTTTTTCGCATAAAACAGTATAATCATTTAATTTTTGCTGACTTGAAAAATAATTGAGGCATCTATCACAAAAGAATTTTTTTTCCTCTCTGTTCAATTGTCTACTTAATAATCGGGACATGTTTCTGATCCAACAATAATGGAATTTAATTTCAGTCTCATCATCATCAATAGGTGGAGCCTCATAATCGTTCAATTTTGGAAAATGATTTTTCCTTTACTTGATTCAATTCCAAAGTGTTATAAACATTAACAGAAATATTATTAAGTTTTTCAAATTTGGAAATTTTATGTAAGTCCATTGGAGTATTTAGCCCTGTAGTATTCAAAACTGTAGAATAGTGTGGATATTTTGACACTTTATGGATCTTTTGCTACAGGATACAAGGCGCTAATAATAATCCAAAAGAAGCACATTTCGTCATCGTTTCGTACATGAATGTATGCCTGCTTCCTTGCGATTTCTTGCGGCAGTGGAATGAAAGAAGAACCGTTACCAATCACATATTTATTTATTGATACTTCTAACAAAAGAATTTTCCTCAAAGCCCACCCCGACGGTTGTTCTTCAAATCCGCCTAATTTATTCAATATAACATCCACAGCGTTTTCATTGTACCTAGCAGTCAACTCCGTACCTAAATCGATAACTTTATTTGGTGTACTGAAATATTTACGATCAACAATTTTCCCATCATTCGATTTCTTAATAAAATGCCCTGAAAATGTAAAATTAACATTGAGACATGACATTTGTTTTGAAATTTTGGAAATTCCACGTTTGAATAATGAAAAAGCATCGTCTAGAAACTTTTTAGTATCTTTATGAGTTAAATTGGTGATTACCCCCGTTGTTACTCTACGATTGAAAACATTGTTAACAGTTTGCCACTTTACCCTGAAGCTTTGTCGCTTCAAACCTAAGCCTATATGCTTATCATTCATCATTTTCATAATCACTTTGAAGCGTTTCAATTCCCCAATTATTGTAATTATTTTCTTTTTTTCCCCAACCGAAAATTCAATCATTTTCATAGCTAAAACGCATTTCCTAACATGTATATTAATAAATTGTATAGCTTGTTTGGCAATAATACACTCTGAATGAGTATCTCTAATAACTAAAAGGTGATTATCAATTACCGACTTGGTTTTTGGAAAATCAATCATTTGGATTCCATTTATTGACATGACTCAACGATATTTTGTTTCAAATGAAATTTTTGGTGTGATGAGTAGGTTTTGGAAGCTGCAGAGAATTGAATCTCGTTCTGTGGACACTGTTGAGATGGTTCTTGAAGCTATTAAGATTAAAGTTCGTTCTGGAAAGGTTGGTGAGACGATTTTGGATGTAGTTGTTGAGATGACTCTGAAGTTATACTGCTCACGTTGATGTAGTGTTCTGAAATAAATGCAATCTTCAATACAAACATACACCAAAGAAAAATAAAATTCAAGAGTGGGAGTAATGTTTTTCATAGAGTGATTGTGAAAAATGAGCGAGCTACAGTTATAATTGAAAAAATCAACTGTAATTCAAAAGAAGTACTAAACACAAGTCATTCTGCACGTACTAAATGAACAAAAAATATTGAAAACACATCTTTATGCGGATCGTATCTATGAATGGAAAAATTTTTGAGTCGAACAAAAAATATGGTATGCAACCACAAGCTCTATACATGTATTGAACAAAGAAAAAATGTGAAAGCAGTACTAACCTTAATTTCGTATAATTTCAAATGAAACAACACGACAGCGTATTTTCCGAATGAAAAATTCTTCTAAATGGGGGTGATACTCCTCCGTCACTCGGTGTGGTAACAAATTTTCGTTGTTGTTAATTGGTTCCCTCTCCACGACTGAACTTGCATTTTGGGAAATCCACCTTCGAGAAACCAAAAATAGAAAAACAATGTTTCAAATTATAGGAACACTCTCTCAATAAACGACAACATGAATGAAAGCTATTCGTAACTTACTATGCGTTTTATTCAACTAGAAAGCTGCTCACAAAATGAGTTTCTGTTTACTACACAATAAATGTGTATATAGACAAGATATGGCATTGTCAAAGGCAAATAGATAAAATACGAGAAAATATCTTATTCGTCTTGGATGATTCTCGAGTAAAATTCATAATCACGTTTTCCGGTTTTGAGGCTGCCATCCAACATCAAAACACATTTTTATTCATTATTAAAGATTGAGAAATATCAGTAATTGTTATTTCTGATCTTCTGATGTATGTAGGATAAAAATAGTAGTTCAGGGTTGGCTTGAGGAATACGTAAATACCTCTAAAGCGTTTTGTATTACAAAATAATTGAGAATAATTGAGAATGATTGAAAAAACGTTAATCCTCAAAAAGTATGTATAAAAAAACACCCAAGTATATTGACCTGAGAAAAATTTTGAAAAATTAATGATAATTCAACAACAACTCTCACAAACTTTGAATTAAATTGAAATTGAATAAATTCTTCTGCGAAAAAGTCAAAAACGTATAAAAAATCTTGCACTAAAAATTCATAAAGTGAACATGAAAAACACTTATTTTCAGATGAAATCGTTGCACTTGTCACTAGTATCACTGAAACAACTAACTCATTATTTCGCCTCACAGGAGGTATTTATAGGAAAATAAGTGATGAAAAATTATGAAATCGCTTTGAGAACTGCTATATCTCTGGGTGCTGATTCAGCATTGAATCAATGCTGAATCAATGTCACCTTGGGTAAGAATAGGAAAATAGGTGATGAAATATTATGCAATCAAACAAAGAGCTTTTGTTTCGTCACTTTGACCCACGTGTCTGTCTTTATCGATAAGTGATAGCGATAATTCTGCATACCTATATTATATATTTTTACCAACTTGAAATGAAACAAAAAATTCACACAATCAAAATATTCACTTTTTTAATAAATTTCATAATTGTTGTACAAGTCTAATTAGAATACATGCTGACATCGTAGATTCTATGATAACTCTATAAACGTCAAAATCCATTTGTGACTTATTTTTCTCTTGCCTCGTTGCGTGTTCTGGAACAAATTCAACAGTTTATTCCTTGGAATTGCGCCTGCGCAAATACTGCTAACTGACCCTCATTGACTAATATCGAACGAATCGTTTACCATTGTTTACACTAGCCTTCATGCAAATTTCCTTGGAGTTTCACCCATATTCGGTACGTTTACATATTGAACAGAAATTATTGTAGTCGAAAGTACCAAATTTTTTTTTCAGCATTGTTGACGACATATTCTACACTCTGAGGCTGGAATACTTTGTCTTGTATGTGTAAATCACTCAACTGCTTGAGAACCATTTTCTTTTCCTTATATAATTGAATATCATTACTTATTTGTTGGACACATCTCTCAAATTCCTCTACTTTACGTCTGTATTCTCTGAATGCCATTATAATACTAATTTTTGTTTACCAACGTCGTAGGGAACATACTTCGCCCCCCCCCCATTGCCCGCACATTGAGTCTACAACACGTAACCCCTTGACACTCTTGGGTGTCCTCTTTCTCCTGATGACGCTAACTTGGTTGACAAAAATACGGGAATTAGCATGTTGGAATACTAGACTTCTGTTGAACTGACATGTTTTTCCTTAAATGATATATTTTGACGCACCCTGTACATTTTGAGGCCATATTTGTTTTCAATGATGTATTTTGAGATACCTTGTACACATTGAGGGATCGCATGTTGAAAACTTACAGCCTCGTGGAACTGTTATGTTTTTTTTTTCTTAAATGATGTATTTTGACGCACCCTGTACACTTCGACGCCATATTTGTTTTCAATGATGTATTTTGAGATACCTTGTAACATTGAGGGATCGCACTTTGTAACGATACAGCCTCATCATTCTGTAATGTTTTTTCTTAAATCTGATTCATTATTATCAATATATCACTTTCGCGCTTCCAATTTTCATCGAGTCGTTCACGATTAATTTAAAAACCGGCAACGCTACATTGCCTCATAAACAACGATTTATTGTACAACCGGCGACACCTGCTTGCGCCAGCAACCGGTAAATCTCGATACCATCTCCATCTCTCTTTGCATTAATTACGTCACACGCGTCTCTCGCTCTTACACACACATACACATCTTTACATGAAATATTAATTATTCCCCAAATCTAAGTATATTTTCCTATCTTCAACATGGTAATGACGATTACAACTTCCCTAACATTCTACGGAAATGAAAAAAAATGTGATCAAGTATATAAAATGAGTCAATTTCGGTCCCGACAAATCTTACGCTGTAAATACTCAACATTCGCAGTTACTTTCAATATCTTACGTTGGTGTAGACGCGGACGTCCTGAATTCGATTTTCATACTATAAACTTTTTTTAATTAAGAACACGTGACCGAAACGTGACAAGGGGGCCGAGGGGTGACGCGGAGTCTCAAGAGGGCCTGAGCGGTGATGTGGAGTACTAAGGGGAAGCGAAGGCCGAGTTCCATGCTTGAATCGCTACGATACTCGTTCCATCTTGCGTCGATGACGTCACACGTTTCTCTCTTCCACTCACTAAAGTTTCTCTCTGCGAGACCAGCGTCACCAGCGTCACCAGCGACGCATGACCTTGAAGTGCGCCAGGAACAAGTTTGTTCATCTACTGATAATATTTAATATTGACCCAAAAGTCATGAAGAAAATTATTTGCATTGTATTCCGAAAGCTTTGAAACCGTTTCTAACTAGTGATAAATGCACACCGAATGAATTTCCTAATACCTGTTGATGATCTTAATCTTCCCTAATATTTATAAACATTCATATTATACTGAAGTTGTAACTTTGCCGCCGGTCACCGTACTACGACAAAATGCTCGATGTGCATTCATGCAACTGTATTTGAAGATAGTTTTATATTCCTATATACAGGGTGTACCTGGACTTCCTCTTTTCCTCTCGGGAATGTATAGATGGGGTCAAAATATCACCAGTATTCATATAACTTTTTTTCCTAAAAGTCTTCGTAACCAAGTTACGGGCCCTCTAAGTTACAAAATGAAAAATGTTTTTCTTTGATAACTTTTGAAGTGAATATTCAAAATCATCCAAATTTTGGTAATTGACTAAACAAATGAATTCCTTTGATGAGCTTTCATGCAGGAGTCAGTTGTTTTGCTACAAAGTCAGGAACGGACTACCCCCGATGGTCCACACCCCAAAACTTTGAAATGAAAGATATTTTTCAATATTTTTCAACAAAATAAGGTTACTTGGACAATTTTATGAATAAAAGTACTCGTGTGGAAAGTCGATCGGAGCAACGAGTCTTGATAAAAATGTAGTTCTAATCGACGACATCAAACCCGCTCGTCCACCATTATTTGAAATGAATAATTATCAAAGCAGAAATAATAATGATAACGTTAATTCAACAACATTTATAACAGGAATAATACAAAGTATGCTAAAATGAAGTCGTAAACAAAAAGTACAGTACCTATATGGAAGTTTAAGTCACAATTGTGATAGCAGATATTTTTTCAAAAGAAATATCAAGTTCTGTAGATTCGTGGTGTTTTTAAACTAACAAGCTACTCTACTATGAAATATCGAATTCATTCCATATTTTGTATGTACATAATACGTGTGGAATAATCTGAATCTCATGAAACTCAACATTCGAATGTTTCAAATTCTTCTTCACAGCTAAACTGTTGAGGAGTTTCACTGATAATTATAATTTTATGGGAGAAATTCTTTAACACGAATATAAATTTAGCTGAAAAAACGCACATCGGAAAAAATATTTACTATACTAATAAAAAGCAAACGAATGAACTACAAAAACGGCTGCACATGATCAGGTGAAAAATATCCAGGGAATAATTATGTTCCATTTCTTTCACAGATGTTGACAAAAAAACCTTTTAGAAAGTTTTGATAAAAAATGAGAAACTGGAATGCGATTTTGTTTTGTTGAGTGGTGCGTTGTCATATGACTATCATTGTATTGTCAATATTCTAAAGGATATTTTGAATTTTTTTGATATGGCCGAACAGTTTACATTCAATGAATATGCAGATATGCATGTATTTTATGGACGAGCATTTTGTAATGCTGCAGAAGCTCGTCGTCTGTATTCCGAGCATTTTCCCAATCGAACGGTACCGTCAAGAGGAACATTCGAGCGTATCGATCGCAGCTTGAGGGAGACAGGTATGTAATAATTGATAATTAATTTGAGCACGTTGTTTTATTTCGATATTATTGTAGGTACAGTTTTGCCAAAACGAGGTGGTGAGGGCGCTCCTAGGACTGTACGTACCGTTGTATTGTAGGAAAATATATTGGAAGCCGTCGCTGATGATCCTTCAATGAGCATCAGAAATCTATCAGAACAGTTCCATACATCCAAGTCCACTATTCATAGAATAATTAGGGAACAACTGCTCCACCCATTTCACATCCAGAAGGTACATGCCATGACACCTCAAGATTTTCCAGCACGACTGGAATATGCCAATTGGTTCATGGATAGGCAAAGAGACGATATGACTTTTATTAATCGAGTTTTATTCACTGATGAAGCAGGTTTCGATATTATTGTAGGTACAGTTTTGCCAAAACGAGGTGGTGAGGGCGCTCCTAGGACTGTACGTACCGTTGTATTGTAGGAAAATATATTGGAAGCCGTCGCTGATGATCCTTCAATGAGCATCAGAAATCTATCAGAACAGTTCCATACATCCAAGTCCACTATTCATAGAATAATTAGGGAACAACTGCTCCACCCATTTCACATCCAGAAGGTACATGCCATGACACCTCAAGATTTTCCAGCACGACTGGAATATGCCAATTGGTTCATGGATAGGCAAAGAGACGATATGACTTTTATTAATCGAGTTTTATTCACTGATGAAGCAGGTTTCAGTAGAGATGGAGTTATCAACTCTCATAATCTCCATATATGGGCCGAAGAAAATCCCCATGGGATATTGCAAATCAAACACCAACGGAAATTCAACGTGAATGTTTGGGCTGGTATCATAGGAAACCATCTTATAGGACCATTCGTTCTACAGGACCGATTGAATGGAGAACGTTATTTGGAGTTCATTCAGAACGATTTGAATGGACTTTTGGAACATGTTCCATTGCAAACCCGAAGAGATATGTGGTTTATGCATGATGGCGCTCCTCCTCATTTCAGTTTGATTGTGCGTGACCATCTGAACCATATTTTCCACAATAGATGGATTGGTAGAGGTGGGCCATATTCATGGCCATCGCGGTCTCCGGATTTAAATCCATTGGATTTCTTTCTGTGGAGGCATCTAAAAAGCCTTGTTTACGCTACACCTATTCACACAAGAGATACATTGTTGAATAGAATAACATTACATTGTGAAGCCATACGAAACGACCCTGGAATGCTATTTCAAGTACAGAGAGGGTGTCTTCGCAGACTAAGAAAATGTATAGAGAGAGAAGGTGGTCATATCGAGCAGTTTCTGTAGCGGATTTTTCATTTCTGTTTGTTCTTGAGGCTCTTGAGTTTCGTTAGTTAAACGTGTTTGCATTATAAAAATTCGTTATGAACATTTTACCTATCATTTCCATTTTCCTTAAAAACTAATATTTTCGAATAATGGTAGACATCTCAGGATAAATGTTGTTGAATTAACGTTATCATTATTATTTCTGCTTTGATAATTATTCATTTCAAATAATGGTGGACGAGCGGGTTTGATGTCGTCGAGTGAAACTACATTTTTATCAAGACTCGTTGCTCCGATCGACTTTCCACACGAGTACTTTTATTCATAAAATTGTCCAAGTAACCTTAATTTGATGAGAAATATTGAAAAATATCTGTCATTTCAAAGTTTTGGGGTATGGACCATCAGGGGTAGTCCGTTCCTGACTTTGTAGCAAAACAACTGACTCCTGCATGAAAGCTCATCAAAGGAATTCATTTGTTTAGTCAATTACCAAATTTTGGATGATTTTGAATATTCACTTGAAAAGTTATCAAAGAAAAACATTTTTCATTTTGTAACTTCGAGGGCCCGTTACTTGGTAACGAAGGATTTTAGGAAAAAAAGTTATATGAAGTACTGGTGATATTTTGACCCCATCTATACATTCCCGAGAGGAAAAGAGGAAGTCCAGGGACACCCTCTATATTATAATAGTATCAATTTTGATGACTATGAACTTGGAATAACGGAAGATGGAATTGTGAATACTGTGTGTTTTCGTTTCAGAATATCGAAGTTGAGGTTAAAATATCTTTCAATTCATGTATTCACTTGAATGGATTTGAATTATTTCAAGACGATTTTTCATATTTGTATGTTTCATATGGTATGTTTATATGTCCAAGAACTCAGAACTCCGAACAAATGAAACTCAGGTTATCTACACATAATAGACTCGTCCAGTATTTATATCAAAGGATGCTATTTTGGATGGGAATTTCGAAAAAACTACAATTCGAAAATAATTTCCAAATATCATAATTGAAATTTAATGTCAAATGTCAATCATCTATAGTAATGTCCTGAATAAAATTCAAGATTATAATAACACTTTTTGTTATATCGACCCAACGAATCAGAATTCAAAATGACAGACAAACTTATTTTCTTTATTTCTAAAATGTCCCGTTTTTGTCAACCTTGTATCTTTCAATATGATGTTTATTCATCTCTATGAAATCTGGTATATAATTTTTTATTATTGCATATTTTTAACAACTTTCCCTGTATAAGTTTTCATTTTCAAAAGAAGATGTGTGTGATATGTATTTTATTTATTTTGGTAGTTTATTATAAAGCCATTTATATAAAAAATCAACGTTATTAAGACTGCAGCTGAACAAATTTCCTTTGGAATGACCCATACAGAACGGCGTGTTTTTCTCCAATTTTGGAATACACCACCATAAATCTTCAAAGTCTTCCGAATTCACTACGGTTGTGTATATATTGAATAGGCGCAGTCTGTCCAACAAATTCCTGAATATCGACGAATTCTAGCCTCATAATGTGCAACTATAGACTGAAAAAAATGGAAACTGCTGAGATTTGAAACTCGTTCTGGAAAGGTTGCTATGACGGTTTTGAATGTTGTTGTTGAGATGACTCTGACTGATATTGCACACGTTGATTTATCATTCTGAAATAAATTCGATTTTCAGTACAAATATACACTAAAAAAATACTTTTGTCAACAGAGAGGGTAATGTCTTCCATGAAGTGATTGCTACACTTATAATGAAAATAAAAAATTAAGTTTCATTGAAAATAACGAATTTAAAACACATATTCTGCACGTACTAAATGGGGAGAAAATATGTGTATGAAAATACTACTTTATGCAGATAAAATCTATGAATGGAAATTTCAAAGTCGAACGAAAAATATTGTATACAATCACAAACTCTTTGCATATTAAATGGAGAAAAAAATTGGAAACAGTATTAATCTTAATTTCGTACAATTTCAAATGAAACCACACGATTCGGTTTTCCAATGTCCATCAACCCTTTGAACACAATAGCGTATTTTCCTGATGAAAATTCTTGTAAGTGGGAGCGATACGCCTCCGTCACTCGGTGTGGCAAGAATGATACTTTATCTCCCAAATCCAACAAGACCGCCTCACTAAATTCACCTTTCACGATTTTGGCGGTGAATATTCTCTGCGGCATCTCCACAGGTGAATCTGCTACTTTGATACTTGGCTTCCTCTTCACGATCGAACTTGTATTCAATTTTTGTAAATCCATCTGCGAAAAAATAAAAAATAAAAATGAAAGCTTTATGTTTTGATTGACAATATATGCGAATACTATCTCAAACAAACCACGACATGAAAAACTTTTGACTGAAATCATCCAACTTATATATATCGAAAAAAATTTTGGAAATCAAATGATTCAACAATTCTCACCAACTTTCAATTAAATAACATTCAAATAAATTCATTTGGGGAAAAAGTCCAAACTCATAACACTTACTTTCAAATAGAATCGGTGCACTTATCACTGGTATCACTTTCAAAGGATAAAAGTAACTCTTTTCGCCATGCATGACGTATTTATAGTAAAATAAGTGATGACATATTTTAAAATGAAACAAAGAGCTTTTGTTCCGTCGCTTTGAGAACTGCGTATCTGTTAGATGCCTTGGATATGAATAGCGCAACAAACACATGCATTCTGCTCGTTTTTTTTCTCTGTCGATGAATTCTGCATTCGTTTCCCTTTCATTTGATGTGCTGCACGTTGAGATCCAACTACCATTAACGAAGATATGGCTCAGTGTCTCTTTTTTCATCTGATGTGCTGCACGTTGAGACTCAACTATTCATAACGAAGTTGTGGGTTAGTGCCCTACTGACATGTTGCACCATATTTGTTTTTCCGTTGTCCATGAATTCTGCAATTCCCATTCTTTCCTTTGACATGCTGTACGTGACGATCCGAAGTTTTTTCAATGATTTTCTCTGCTATGCTGTTTCACATTAGGCGCTCGATATTATATTTTTTATAGTCTACAAATTAAATCATTTGAAATGAGTACCCACAACGACCTGTTGCGACTAGTATAGCGAAAATAGGTTATGAGGTCTTTTTGGCCTCGTAAAATGATCAACTATATTTCATGACATCTAAACGAATCCATTGATGTCAAAATCATCGGAATCGGATGACCGGAAGTGACCGGTTTCTGACGAATTCGAAACCTTCTCACCCTAAGGAATCCAAAATACCATATGTTTCAATATACAATGATTTTTTCATTTTTTTGTCAACAAATTCTGCGTTTTGAATCAAACTTCTGCAATTGGATTACACTCGTAGTTGTTCATAATCCAACAACTTTTAATTTCAACTATGTTCAATGATTTTCTTTGAATGTGCAATCCTTCCTATGCTATTTCACATTAGACGCTGTATATTATTTTTTTCATAATGTACAAATGAAATCATTTGAAATGAGTACCCACATCGGTCTGTTGCTGCTGGTAAGATGAAAATAGGTTATAAGGCCCTTTTGACTTCAACATATAATTGATTATGTTTCATGGCATGTAAACGAATCCATTGATGTCAAAGTCATCGAAATTGGACGACCGGAAGTAAAAACCGGAAGTGGTCGTTTTTTGATGGATTCGAAACCTTCCCACCCTAAGGAATCCGAATATATCATATGTTTCAGTATACAATGATTTTTTCATTTTCTTTGTCAATAAATTCTGCGTTTTGAATCAAGCTTCTGCATTTGGAATAAACTCATAGTTGTTCATAACCCAACATTTTTTCATTCCAAGATTGTTCAACGATTTTTGTTGAATTTGCAATTCTTCCTATGCTATATCACATTAGGCGTTGGATATTATATTTGTTACGCTATCTTTGTTTTTTCTCTGTCGGTACACTCTGTATTCGTTTCCCTTCCATTTGATTTGCTACACGTTGAGATTCAACTATCATTAACGAAGATTTGGCTCAGTTCTTTCCTGATATGTTGCGTCATCTTTGATTTTTCTTTGTCGATGAATTCTGCGTTTCTTATCCTTTCATTTGACGTGCTGTACGCGACGATCCGATCATTACTAGTGAATACACAACTTAGCGCCCTTCTGACAGTTGCGCTATTATATTCCGTAATAACTCATTCATTTTCACAGATCATCACACTCGCACCACCTCCCACGCTGACTACGTTACTTCGAAAGTTTCAATGTTTCATCACTATTATTATTATTATTCGACCCTCATTCTCCAATTCAATTTCATCTAGCACAATCAATCGAGCCATATTTTATTTCTCCATTCTGATTAATTGACCGACACTGTAACAGAAGTTAAATTGAGTGTTCCACAAGGTTCCGTTCAAGAGTCTGAAAATTCGCAAAATGGATCTTCATATGACAAAGCATCGACTTTAGTCATTTCCGATAACGATAACGAATAAACGCACGGAAAACGGTCGAAAACGCACGCACAATGGTCGAAAACGCACGGAAAACGGTCGAAAACGCACGCAAACGATCGAAAACGGTCGAAAACGCACGCAAAACGGTCGCACATAAAACAGTGGTACGCAAAACGGTCGAAACGTTTGTAAAATGGTCGAATACTTCGCTTTCCCCATTTTCGAATTTTAACTCCACAATACGTAACTCCTCGACACCTTTGGTGCCATCTCCTTCTTCTCCTGACGATGCTAACTTGGTTAACAAAGATAAGTTAAGTAAATGTGAAGTTACTTAAAATTACTATACAAAATACAATACAAAATTTCTAGAGAACTTTTCACATCGAGATCTGCAAATAGAATGAATAAAAAGTTATGATGATAATCGTTTCTGTATCCAGGGTGGGAATCTGCAAGCACTGCATTTCCTTGGATAGTCTGCAAAATCTCTTCACAGAACTTCTCCCTCCTCAGGAGAAAACAATACGGATAAAGGGTTCTTTTCTTTAGGGTTCTTCTGTGGGTTGGTATTGCGATGGCCATTTTTCTTCTTCATCCAAAACCAAAGTATGGCGAATCCGGTAAGGAGTAGAACGCATATAGTTACACCGGATATATTCCAAATTGCTGGGTGTATTAATTGGTAAGGGTATGGTGTTTGGAGTAGTTTGACTTCTGTTTGAATTTCTCGTATGGATTGGAAATTGATTGACTTCAGTATCAATGGCTTATTTTCGTGTTGGTCACCATTAGATTTGGAAGCCATATTCCATCTCAGTTTGGGAAGAATAAGTGGGTTTCTCAAAATAGTTTCTTTTTCGTTTTTATAGGTGAAGTTTTTCACAACAACACTGCAGCCTTCTGGAATTTTCAGAAGAGTATTTGTTTCGATTCTGTGTACACTTCTTTTCTCGCATTCCGCTTGGGCTATAATGGATTCATTGGATGGCAGGATTAGAAGAAATCGGTCATTGATTTCTTCTATTATGGGGTGATTCAGAATGGCTTCATTCTTCAGGCAATTGGGGTTCTTGTCTTTCATCACAGCAATAATACAGGTATCGATTATAGTTTCGTCATGATGTTGGCACAGGAACACACTATCTATTTGAGAGCATGGTTTATCTTCAAACTGGTGATATTCGGTACCAAGTATGAGGAAAGGTTTATAGGGGATGATGATTGTATTTTGTTATGGTAAACTAATGAGATTATAGGTTCGGAAGTCGTCTTCTAGGCAAATCGGTATATGTATTGCAAAAATAATTTTGTATTTCTCAATTTTTACTTGAGTTCCTGCCAGCTGGTGATAAAGGTATGCATTTTGAGTTTTGAGGATCTTTTTATGACCATAGATATTGGCCATGTGTTCGATAGCACTTACTAAATCATTAAGTGGAATTACTGAAGGATGGAGATAACCTAAGTTGGCAGACATGATTGCATTTTCTAAATTGTCAAGAAATGTTACCAAACTTTGGCAATTTTCTATTATTTGGCTAAAGGCCCCCAAGGAAGCAAAATAAGAATATAAATTATTAGTTCGGTTATTGAGCTCTTCTCTTAGTTAATTAAGTTCATCTCTCAATAGGATTTGATTATCGTGAAGTTCAGTTATGGTTTCATCGTAGTTTTTGATCAGTTTTTGATTAAGAGAAGTCTGTAGTTTGATTTGATGATTGAGAGAATTCTGATTTTCGAATAGTGTTTCAATTTGTGAATCGTATTTAATTTCGTCATCATGGTCTAACGTTCCAAAAAGCCATTTACTTGCTATGCCTAGACCATCAATTAGTCCGCGTTTTTTGCGATTACTTGAAATTATATTACTCAATTTAGTTTTTGTAGTGGTTAGGAAATATTTAGCTTGATTAAACGAATTATTCAGAATGATCTGGTTCTTTCCAATTCAGTTTTATTATTGATCGATATTATTAGTCTCTCGTAGGAAAATTCAATATTTCTGAGTTGCATTTCTAAGAGAGGGGTTTCAATATAATGTAAAAATGTATGTTTTGTTTGAATGATTCTTGATTTTCCGAGTTCTAATGGTAAGAGTGGAGTGTCGAGTCGTTGAATTTCAATTTCTTGGCTGGTTATTACCTGGGTCATCACGAGAAGTCGAAGGGATACTATTAGGATCGGTGTGGTCCGTTCTGTCATCCTGTAGAGAAAATCGAGGTGGTTTTCTTATTTTCGATTTATGAATTATTGCTCCTGTTGTTGTTTTAATTTTGAGTCCTAAGTCTTTCGAAACTCGTTTTTTGATGTGTCTAGGTTTGGCTTTGTTACGAGCAGCTTCGCGATTTTGCACAAATATATCTTGATTTTCTGGATGTTCTCGTAGAGGGTAACCAACCTACTTCTTCTGTCATTTATGAAGTTATTGATTATGTGTTCATCCGTTAAGTCAAAAGGGTCTAGTGATTTTGTATTACCCAAGACTACATCGTAAGGGGAGTATTTTGTCACGGAATGGATTGACGAATTGTACCCTATGATCGCTAGTTGGACTAGTTGTTTTATGGGTGTGTTGGGATGTTGTAGTTTCAGAACGCGAGTATTTTCAAGAAGAGATAGGTGAAATCTTTCAACGGGGCTAATACTGTTCAAATTGCATGGGGTAGTAACATGAAGTTGAATTTTGTGAAGTTTGCAAAATTCCATAAAGAGTTCTGATTTGAATTCGGTTCCACTATCACAGGTAATGGAACATGACACGCCAAAATGAGTGATAAAAAGGTATAGTTTTTCTATTACGTTCACGGTGTTGACGCTATTCAAGATGTATGCTTGTCCGTACTTAGAGAAGGAATCGAAGATTGTAAGAAATTTCATCTGTATTTTATTTTCGGAGGGTGTCTATCATATTTGGCTTGTTGGCAGATATCACAAGCATTTATATACCGGATGATATCCGTTTTCATATTCGGCCAATAATATTTATTTCTTAATGCTTGGAATGTTTCGTTCATGCCGCGGTGACAAAATTTACTCTCATGGTGATATTTCAAATTTCTTTTTATCCCATCTAAGTTTGTTTGTTAGGTCTTTGACAAATTTCTTTGAAATAACCAAATGAATGATTTTTGAATGTATTTTGAAGTGTTCTTACAAGCGTTGGAATAAAATGTTTGATTGATTCTTTGACATGAATACAGAATAATTTTTTCGGGTCAATATAATTTTTGAAGGTGTCAATAATTTCTTTCTCGAGGTTTTTGGTGAAGTTTAATGTCAATCGAGACTTTGAAATGAAAGGTTTGCTTTTTATCATATAGAAAGCTTTAGAATCGATCTTTCTAATTATTATTTGATTATTATATGCATTTGTAACACTTTCAGTATACGGTATTTCAAGAACAGGATTCTCTGCATTTTAATGGACCGTTTCTTCAGTGGTAACCTCCTGCTCAACGGGGTTTTCGGGAATATCTTGTATTTCTTCGTTGTTGGGTCTCTCGTCTAAGGGTTGACTATTAGTATTGTTCTCGATAGGTGGTGGAATTTCATTCGGGTATATTCCTAATAAAGCATCCCGTATATAATTTTCAATTTCTTCATCGATGTCGCCTGGATTGCAAATAATGGATTCGTTCTCAATATCATTCATTTCAACACGTGAAAGAGCATCAGCATTTGTGTTTTTTTGCCACTTTTATAATCAATGTCATAACGGTACTCTTCCAACTTGAGCCTCCAGCGAATAAGTTTTGAATTGGGATCTTTAAGACTAAACAATCATTTGAGTGGTTTATGGTCACTTATAATGTTGAATTTCCTTCCAAATAGGTATGGACGGAAGATTTGGCAGTCCAAACAATAGCTAAAATTTCCTTTTCAATTGTGCTGTAATTTATCTCAGATGGGGTGAGTGTTCTTGAGGCGTAAGCTATTGGTAGGTCATTTCCGATTTTTCCTTGGCTTGAGACTGCTCCAATTGCGAAGTTTGATGCGTCGGTCGTAAGATTAAATGGTTTGGAAAAATCTGGGTACTGAAGTATTGAGTCATAAGTCAAGATATTTTTGCAAAGTTCGAAGGTTTTCAAAAATTCAGGATTGTGTTCGATTTTTTCACCTTTTTTCAAACATTTTGTGGATGGTTTAATGATTTTGGCAAAGATTTTGATAAATCTCCTGTAGTAGCCTGAAAGTAAGAGAAAGGATTTGATTTCTTTTGCAGTTTTTGGCAAGGGAAATTTTTTTATGACTTCTATTTTCTTCGGATTCGGTTTTATTCCATTTGGAGTTAATACATGTCCAAGGAATTCCACATCCTTGTGGAGAAATTCAGATTTATCGAGCTGAATCTTCAGTTTGGTTTCTCTGAGACGTTGGAATACTAGTTTGAGGTTTGCGATATGTTCTTCGTGGCTGGAACTGAAAATAATAATGTCGTCCATGTAAACTTAGCAGACTTTTCCTTGAAGATTTCTTAGGACGTCATCCATCACACGTTTAGGTGTAGATGGGGCGTTCCTCAAACCAAAAGGCATGCGCAGATACTCATAATGACCTTGCTCAACTCTGAAAGCAGTTTTTGAAACTGAGTTGGGGTCCATTTCAATCTGGTGAAAGCCAGATGCCAAATCTAGTGTGGAAAAATATTGGCAACATCCAAGTTTGTCCAGAATGTCATTAATGTTAGGTAAGAGATACCGGTCTTCAATGGTTTCTTCATTCACTTTCCTGTAGTCTACCACAATTCGCCACTTTTGTTCACCACTTGCGTCTGTCTTCTTCGGGACTACCCAAATTGGACTACTCCATGGGCTCTGACTGGGTCGTATTATTCCGTCTTCCAGCATTCTTGAAATTTGTTTCTGCACCTCTTCTTTGTGAATGAAGGGGTACCGATATGATTTTGAATGGACCGGGACTTCGTCCGTTGTTCTGATTTCATGTATAACTTGATTTGTGAATGGAAGTTTCTCATTGCTTTTATGGAAAATATCAGTGTATTCTTTACATAGCCTAATAATTGCTTGTTTTCCTTCTAAATTCAAGTGATCGACCCTAATTAGATGTTCTATATTTTGTTTTAAAGTGATTTTTGAATTTTCAGGCAAAACATTTTCAACGTGAAAAAATACAAATTTTTGTTTGAGATACTCGTGTATCAGTGTTGTTTATGATTTCTGTCTTTGCAAATCCGTGTTTCGCAGTAGATAAGGTTTCCGGTAAATGAAGAGTGTCAAGTTTCATCTCGGGTATAATAACATCGCCCTCATAGAAATTAACAGGAATTTTAATAGCCGCGATTTCATGCGAATCTACTGAAATTGTGAAATGTTGTCTATTCAACTTATAAAAAATTAGAATGCACAGATTTTCAATAATAAGTAGGTTTCTTTTGAAATCAAAAGAAAATTTTAAATTTCGAATATCGTTAAGGCCAAGTAACCCATTAAATTGATTATGAAATTGAAATAATATGAAGGAAGAAATCGGAAGATTTAAATTCAGGAAAGGCCGGTATTTCGGCTCTAAATAAGGATTCTTTCTTACCGATAGCTGTTTTGATTTTAGTTAAATTTTGGTATATAAATTCTGGGAAATATTTTTCTGCAATGGCTGGATTTAAGATGGAGTTCATACTACCGGTGTCTATTAGTAATTTGATAGGTGAATTTTTAATTCCAATGAACGGTAGGTCGGTTGAGTGGGCATCCGAGAAAATCTCGTTTATATAGGGGGATCGGTTTAGAGAGGTTTACCAAAAATTTTCATCCGGGTTTGGTTTAGAGGGTTCAATATCTTTTTCTTCGATATTATCGTAAGTGTGTTGGATATTCGTAATCATAGCCTTCGGTATTACCGAAGTATATATTTTCGTTTTGGGCAATTTGATTAGTTTCGTCAAGATAGTCATCATTTTCGGGTGAGGTTTCTTTACTGTCAATTTGATAAAGTTCCTCAGATTGGAAATTTTGAGTACTCGTGGGTCCAAATTGATTTGGGAATGTTGGAAGTTTTATATGTATTCCTTGAAGTTGTTGACATTGGTTCTGGATTATAATTCGGAACGTGTCCGGTGGGCTTGAATACATTTCTGGGGGACCGAATACTTGTCTATTTGTCGGATACTTTGTGACAGTGGGTCTAGGTTGGATCGGTATGGGTTTACTAGGAAATCTGTTTGGGTTATTTTGAAAATTCTGAAAACCAGGTGGAATTTGGTGGTTAGGGACTGTCTGCGTATACCGCTGTATTTGGGGGTTTGATTGATTTGATTGGAATGTTTGAGAATATTGGTGTGTATTGGAAATGGGGTTTTGCAAATAGGTTGTTTGCTGTCTAGGAAGGATCTGGGGTATTTTTCGTCTAAAATTATTTTGTGCATAGAAAAAGTTCTTCTTCTATCATATAACTGATAGCAGTTTCAATACTGTCCAGATTTTTGAATCTAACTGTTTGTTGTAAGGATGCCGGGAGATTTCTTATAAGAGTTCTCAATGACATAACTTGATATTGTCGCCTATAAATATTTTTTTTTGCTTCATCCATTTCTTGAATGCTATAAAAATTTATTCTTTGAATCAAATAACTACGAAGACTTGTAGTCTTTTTGCAAAATCTAATGGTTGTTCCTTTTTGAAAGGTCTGGCTACAAGAAGGTCTTGTTCTAGGCACTCCAAACTTCTCTCATCTCTAAAACATTGAATGAGCGCCTCTTCAATTAAGGTCCAGTTATTTAACTCTATTCTACTTCCTACTAAGAGATTGGCCCTACCAATTGATTTTGATTGAATAACCTTCAGTAAATACTGTTTGAAAATAGGATCTGTTGAATTTGAATAAGTTGAATTTGAATAAGTTGAATTTAGAAAATCACAATTTGAAATGAACTGACTTAATCTGTTTTGATTGCCATCGTATGGCGTAATCATATCTACATATAATCAAAGTTATTTATTAAATTTTCAATATCTGAATAGAGATTCATCAAAATTTTACGTTATTATGCAATGTAATATCCTATTCAGGATAGGATTTGAGAATTAAGAAAAATACTTATATATTTGCCTAAATCTAATGTTTTTCTATTCAGGGAAATACGTAAAAAGGAACTCGGTACTTACTTGTACTTCAGAGCTGCTTTTTCGATGTGAACCTTCTGCTTCCTCGTGTGAACTCCAGAGGTAGGTAGTAAACGCCAAAGAGTTGAAACTCACGTTCAATTTTCGGAATCGGACCCGATGCCGTGAACTTCGCGAAAACGAACTGCGAAATAATCCTATAGCGACTGCGCCAGTTAAGTAACTTTGAAGTCGAAAACTGTTTTTAAAAACAATTTATTTTACTCAAAATTACAATACAAAATTTCTAGAGAACTTCTCACATCAAGATCTGCAAATGGAATGAATAAAAAGTTATGATGATAATCGTTTCTGGATCCGGGGTGTGAATCTGCAAGCACTGCATTTCCTTGGATGGGCTGCAAAATCTCTTCACATAACTGATATGAGACTTAGTGTCCTTCTGACATGTTGGAATGCTAGACTTCTGTTAAACTGACATTTTTTATTCTTAAATGTTGAATTTTGAAACGCCCTGTATACACATTGGTATTATATTTCAAACCGACATGTTTTATTCCTTCAATGATATATTTTGACGCACCTGGACAAGGACAAGGGGGCCTGAGCGGTGATGCGGAGTTCCAAAGGGTGACCGAGGGCGGAGTACTGAGGGGGCTGATAGGTGAGGCGGAGTACCAAGGGGGCCGAGTTCCACGCTTGAATCGCTACGATACTCGTTCCATCCTGCGTCGATGACGTCAAACGTTTCTCTCTTCCACTCACTAAAGTTCCTCTCTGAAATACTTACCAGCGCGCACGACCTTGAAGTGGGCTCGTTCCCGCCTTGTTCATCTACTGAGAGTTTCCCCAAACAATAATTCCATAGTTAATTCTAGATTGTATCTGTTCATGGTAATAGACCAGAGTAGTCTAGAATTCTTTTCAGTTCACATAACACTGCTTATTGACTATCTTAGTGAGATTATCATAGTGCTAACGAAAATTGAGATTGCTGTCTGGAAAAAGCCCTATTTGAACAATGGATATTCCAATATTAATGTCTACCGTGTTAATAATTTGGGCCGTATGGAAAGCTACTGCCTTCGTTTTGGAGGCATTCAAAAATAATGAATTTTTACTGAACTAATTCTGCAAGTTATCAAGATCAGAATCTATATTTTGTTGTAATTCCGGCAAATCTTTTGCTTTAAATAGGAGGGAAGAATCATCAGCATACAAACAAGTGAGCAACTTTTGCAAAACAGATGGCAACTCATTGATATAGAGAATGAAAAGAATTGGCCTCAAAACTGATCCTTGGGAAATACCTATGTCATTATTCAACTGATCGGAAAAAAAGTTTCGTTATAATTCTCATTCAAATATTGTATCTTGACAGCCTGGATGCGAAACCATGATACGAACCATTCATGCTGAATACCTCTAATACTCATTTTATATAGTTTCTCTAGTTTCAGTATTGTACGCAGTCAAAAGCACGGCTGAGGTCACAAAAAAATCCCAGTGCTTCAACAGACTGTAGAAGATTCGGATAAAAAGAAATAATTGCCGTTGTAGTAGAATGATTCGATCGAAATCCATGTTGGTTCGGAATTAGAATATCATTTAAATTCAGAGAGTTATGTAGACATTCCAACATTATGTGTTCGAATACTTTTGAGAGTGTTGAGGAAACAGCAATAGGGCGATAATTCTCCAAATTATGATAGTGTTCTTTTTTTAGGATTGGAGAAACTATAGAATGTTTCAGTCGCAAAGGAAACTGTCCTTGCTGAAGGGATACATTTATAATGTGACTTAGGGGCGCTATAATGTAGGGTGCAATCCTTTTAATCACATGCCCAGAGATGCCATCTGGTCAACACGAATGTTTGTTTTTGATTTTGTCGTTATGATGCACTGTTTGGAACCTTTGGTGTAGTAATGAATATTACTGGAGTTTTTTCCCAACACCAAATCGTTATTTTCAACACCTCGACACGTGATCATCTTCAAAGAGGAAGATTAATAAAAACTCAGTTTTCAGTAGTTTTTAATCTTCCTCTTTGAAGATGATCACTTGGTGTTCGAAACACGTGTCGAGGTGTTAAAAATAACGATTTGGTGTTGGGAAAAAACTCCAGTGATATTTGATTTTGTCCCTGATAATCTTCAGTATACCATCTTCACTGATATAAGTAATGAAGATACTATTCTCAATATTCGGTATCAAATTAATCACCAAGGGGTTATTTGTAGTTTTGTTTATTTTGTCAACAAAATCATGTGGAGTAATCACGAAAAAGTTATTAAAAATATCAGCGATATAGAGTGGATTTTCTACAAGACCATTATTATAATCTATGTTTATATTACTTTTCTTTGTGGTTTTTCCTGATAACTCGTTAACAACAGTCCACGTGTTCTTATTTACATTATGTGAAGAGTAAATTTTACTTTGATGATATAGACTTTTATTTTTCCTTTCCTTCCCAACGCCCTTCGTAGTATTAGCCAGAAAATTATTTGTTTTCTGATACGTGTCAGTTCATTAACCTACAGTGTAGGGAGTTGAGACTGGCCTGAACGAATTGTTCCTTCAGATGATTTGATTTATAGCTAGTCTTCAAGTATGCTCACTGACTATATGTAATATGAAAGAAAGGTTTTGCCTACATATGTATTCATACAAAGGTTGTGGAAAACTTTCGAAGGAAAGAAGTGGACCAAATCATTTGAAAATTATGTCCTTACACAGATCATTCATATGAGTTACTTTCAGATAAAAATTGGAATAAAAAACCTCCCAAAAGAACTACTTTCAGATGAACATTGAATTACACGAAAGAAAAAATACTTTTGAAACAACTACTTCCATAAGAACAATAAATTATACGCAACTTTTTCCCATTCAGTTTGTACTTCACACATTCTTGGGACTCACAGTTATTATACTCTTGAGTTTGAATTACAACTCATTTTAATAATAGTTCAGGGAAACAAAAACAAATGAACCTTTATCAAGTATGTAATGAAGTTGAACCAGGGTGCTATAATGACTTGACCTGAGTGAAATGGTAATTGAGAGTCTCGAGTAAAGTTTCTATCTATTATGAGGATCATAAAATGAAGACAGTGTGGGTTGTTAGAATTCAGTATTAGGTTACCATAATTTCAGTGGAAATGTGTACGTTACGTTTGAAAAAGGCGAGGTACCAAACCCGTTTTTGAGTATACCCAGAAATGGCACTGAAAATGAGACATAAACATAAAATCTGGAAAAACTTCACTGAAGTCAATATTCTCAAATATTTCGAAAACTTTCTTACAGTTGAGTGCAATTTCAGTTCATCTTCAACACCAAAAAAATATTTCAATTGCGAAGGTATTGCCAGGTATGAGATATATGATGAATGATTTTAATGTGAATGAGAAAAACATTCATAGAGCCAAAATAACGACTGATATTTCCAGAAACTTTAAAATGATAAAAATTACTGAATCAACTTCATGAAAAGTCGAGAGGTTTTTCCAAAATTACTCATTTGATAATTCATTGATTACAGGTGGCTTTAGCAAACCTACCAATTCGGGGAGACATAATATAAATCATTCATTCCTTCAAAAATCAATTGAAATTAATTTGATTCTCTGCGTGAATAATATGATCAAACATCTAGTTATTTCCTCACCAGAGTGAAAAAATTTAGGTACTTCAATTGAAAAATGTGCTGATCTTTTTTACAAAAATTACCCAATTAAATTATTTTCATCACAAACAGTAAGACAGATAATATTGCTAGTAGTCAGATTCATGAAAGAATGGAATATCATTCATAATATTGGAAACTCATCATCCTAAATAATTTGAATTTTTCAGGAAGGAAATAATGTCAAGATTCTGAAAGAGAATATTGAAGTATTGTGAACGAAAATCAGTTTTTTCCCTACATCCACCGACACCTTTTACAACTAAAGTTATACCTTACATTCCAGGATTGTCTGAAAAATGAGATGAATTGGAAGTAGATATGATGTTCGAACTTCTTACAAAAAAAATACACTGAGATCTTCATTCCCACATATAAAATTCAAAAACAAAAAAGAAAAAATAAGAAAGTTATATTGGGGAAACTTCGAGACCATTGAGTGTGCGTGAAAATGAAGATCGAGATTACATCAAAAATAGACAATTGACCGGATCTTAATTGTCAGAACACATTTTGAAATGGGATGGTGAACATCGAGCTGAATGGAACAAGACGAGAAAGATTGCCAATGAACCTCACTCTAAGAGACGTGAACTAAAAGAATCAGTGTATATTCTCATCTATGGGGAAAAGTGTATTTAGAACAGCTCCTTATGAATAAATAGTACTTGGCTACCCGTCTTGAGGAAAAATATGGATAGTGGCAAAATAGCAACAGACCGATATCGAGAAACACTTCGTAGTATATCGAATATTTCAGGAGTCAATCAACAACATTGACATAATTCACATTTCAAAACTCTTTTGACATCTGTCAAAAAAGTTGAGAAGTAAAAATCAGCATAGACCGAGGAAGATTATGGCCTCCGAAACGTTAAGATGAGTATTGTATTATTTCTTAACTATTTTTCTACTAGAGAAGATATTGAATATGTTAAGTTATTAATAAATAGCACATTTTTCTTTGTGAAAAATATTTTGATTCACGGAGTATCTTATCGGAGTAAACTAAAGAGTTTGTCCTTTCTCCACCCCATTATAATTTTCATATCTTTCAGATTGTGGAAGGTGAAAATACCGAAAAAAAGTCGATAAATATTGAAGTCATTCGAAACTTTAGGAACAGAATTGAAATAATGTACACCTGAACATTAATTACTATTTTATCAGTTCGGACTTCCATTGTCTAATATTATATGGAATTATTCGAAATCCCTGAAAGAACTAATACAAATGGGATTTTTGTTCGATATAATTGTTAATTTCAGTTATTCTTTTTAATTTTCATTTGTATTGGTTTTTCAGGGATTTCAAATCATTTTATGTAATATTAGACAGTGGAAGTCCGAACTGATGGAATTCACCATGAAACATTGTCAATCACCTTCTAACAAACATTAACGAGTATAATAACTTCCAATGAAAGTGATATACCTACAGTTAAATAAAAATAAAACATTCTGAACAAGTATATAATGTATCAATGATAAATGGATATACCAAGGTTCAAGGAAATCATGCTTAGACCACACCTTTTTGAGAACTCAAACTGATTTGGAATCAACATTGCCATTCTTGATATCGACTGACATACCTGAATTATATATATGAATTATATATATATATATATATATATATATATATATATATATATATATATTGTTATATTTATTGTTTATAAGAAACTTGACCAATGAAACTAGTTAATAAGTTTGTTCATTTAAAATATAGGTCAGATACGTTACCTCAGTTAGAAATTTCTTATCTTTTGTTCTCAGTAAAATGGTTACGCACACAATGTAACAACTAAATCATTCCTTAGATGGTTTCCATTGAAATTCAAATGTCACAATCCAGCATTGAAAAAGATCAGTCACCAGATATATATTTTCCTGAAACACAATAACAAATTGATAAAACCATTTAGATCAATATTAGAAAACAAAACAACATTATAATTTATTCAAATTTTCCAAATCAATATTTTGAAAGAGTTTCAATTTGTGAATTTCAGTATATGAAAAAACCATGTAGCTAAAATATTGTCTAGCCTACTAGGTGAGAGAATTGGAGAGGAGCTCATGAATTTTGCCAAATGCAAATTTCAAAAATTAATTTTGTAAAATACAGAACATGAATTGTTATAAAACAACCAATATTGTAAATATTAGATATTAGAGTTTATTTATGAGTACAAATGGTGAATAAACTAAGTGTAGTTTGAGTGAAGTGTCAAAATTTACAAATTAGAAGGTTTTGACAGCATCTAGAATTTTCCAAAATTGGTTGCCAAGGAGATTGGGAGTTTGTTGAAAGGGGAAGCCAAAGGAGTCGATGATCAACGCTGGAACGAGAAGCACGTAAAATTTTTAAAAGTTTGAAAATTGAATTAAAATTGAGAATTGATAAATCAAACTTATTAAAATACATATAGATTCAATTATAAATAAAAATATAGTGGAAAGCAGACGATTGAACTTACCCATAGTATCAATTGGAAAAATTGGAGTAGAAAGAAGAAACATCCAGATCAATTCACCGCACCAAAAAGGAAAAATTCAAGGTATTTAGAAACCATTTATAAAACTCAAACCGCCATCACTGAACCTGTTTGCTGATAGAAGGAATCCAGGAGAGACATTTCAATTTCTCAGTGTTTGAAAACTGACTGAACATTCATTTACCATTTTAAAACACATTGAGAACGATAACCCATTGTAAAATTGATATTAATGAATAATTTATAAATATTCACTGAGCAGCCATTTTAGTAATCTGTCATAAGGCAGAGAACGTTGTAGCATTTTAATTTCAACAAGGTTATACCACAGAACAGCAATTATTATAGGATGGTACTTGTTGGTGTAATTCTGTTCATGATTTAAAATTTCAGATATTTTTCGCAGGTGCAGGTAGGTTAAGGTTAAGGTTGATTGTAATAGTGCCATAGTTTTTGAATTCAATATTATATTCATTATCCTTTTTGAAAATTTATTTGGCACAATATTTTTGAAAACAAACAAGACCTTTCCAAGAACTCTACCTGTAGAGAGAGAGGGCGCTGCATGCTTATAGAGATCCGACTGAGCTAATCAAGGTAAGAAATATCTGTAAGATAAGGTATCTACCTGAGGAGTAATATTAAATTTGATTGAGCAAGCAATAAAAATCAAAACTCTGGGAATAAAATTCAAATAAAAAAGGGGAATTAATACAAAAACAAAATATTCATTATTAATTATCAACATCATATCTCTAAAAAACATAACTATATATATATATATATATATATATATATATATATATATATATATATATATATATATATATATATATATATATATATATGTTAACTCGAAGATTCTCACGGATAAAGTATGATGAGCTGTTTTCTCGGGTTTCGCTCCATGTTCTGTGTATTTTCTCCCCATAAGGATTATTTTCACAACGTTTCGGCAAAGTCTCATTTGCCATCTTCTGGTGATGTCTGGTTTTTTCAACTAGACTAGTTCAACTAGACTCAACTAGTTGAAAAAACCAGACATCACCAGAAGATGGCAAATGAGACTTTGCCGAAACGTTGTGAAAATAATCCTTATGGGGAGAAAATACACAGAACACGGAGCGAAACCCGAGAAAACAGCTCATCATATATATATATATATATATATATATATATATATATATATATATATATATATATATATTAATATAATCTTGAACCCTTTTACTCTCAGGGTGTCGGGTATAATGCAAATAATGAATAATTGAAAAAATTAAATCAATATGTGGAAACTTTGAATAATATTCAGTCAAAGTGTTCGAATAGAAATATTATTACTCTAATAAAAAAAAAACGTATATTGTTGCTAATGAATTTGATGATACATTCATAAATACCAGACTGAATTTGGCTCAAATAATCATTAGAGATCCAATACCCAAATTACACATCTCCTTGAAGAAATATTCACACTGATAAAGAAAAAGAAATATCGGATGCAATTTTGAGTTTGAAAAATAAGAAAGCCAGTAGGTATGACAGCATTAAGGCAGAAACTTCAGAACAGGTAGTGCATTTCATTTCAGAACCACTAGCCTTTATTGTAAATCATACTATCGATATAGGAATAATAAAACTACAATTCAAAAACACTCTTTTTGAACTCGACTTCAAAAAAGGAGATTAATCAAATCCCAATAATTGTCAACTGATATCTTTTATTACGAACTTCAAAAAAGTATTTGGGAAGATAATCAAAAAGCCGGTATGGAATTTCCACCCAAGATCAATCAAGAGAGTATTTTCCAACTCAGATGGTCGAAAACCTTTGTTGACAATTTTTTTAGACTTAGCGAAAGCTTTTGATACCATCCGTTTTACGCTCCTTATCAAATCCTTGGGAGATATTGGCATATGAGGTTTGTAACTGAAACTATTCAAAAATCACTTCCAGGAACGTACACAAATAGTGAATATGAATGGCTTTTCAAGCACCCCGAGGAAAATAAATAATGGTGTAACACAAGGCACTGTGGTACTCCATCACCTCAGTACCTACTTCGCTGAAAAATCACTTACTCACAGTATAGAAAACCTTGTGAAGCGATTTTTCGAAGCGATTCTGTGTAAATCTAGTACAAATTCATCTGAGAAACTATGCAGTGAACTTCAACTTTTTGACATGAAACAAACATACTTTTTCAGTACAGGTCTTATATGTTCAAATATCATACAACAAATCGATATTTCTTCAAGTCGATTCAATATCAGGATCAATAGCTTATGTTATGCTTATGAGAATTGTTATAACTGTATTAATGAATGAATGAATATACAATGTAAGTAAATCTCTTTTCATGTTCATTACTTTCTTGTTAGTACTTACAATTGTTAAGTTCTGAGTTGCTATTTGTGAACTATCCGATTATGATATATTCATAAATGTACCTTAATGTTAGATTTTATATGTATTGCAACGAATTGAAGAATTAACTGTCTCGAACAAATTTATTTTTAACAATATTTCACTATTACATACTAATTTATTTACAACACTTAGAAACTAACGCTTAATTTATTTCCACTAATTGAATTCCTTGTTTAACCGCTTGATTCAGTTGCTGAACTCAACTCCCTCTTGGGACGAGAAACCGATAACAATCGTTCTAGAATTCTATAGTCGTTTCGGTACTCAACTAGAGTTTAATCGGCGTTTGCCGACTGTTTTCCTTTTGCGGTGATGTCAAGTGATTGTTCGCTGGCCGACATATTAGTTGGGGGCGGTTTCAGATTCCTTACATTGTCGCCTTCTTAAAGACGTTTCGCTCCAAAATGTCATCCTTGGCGTGTGTCGATACCTGCAGGACTCCCCATATGTGCACTGTGAAGTTTGATGGAAGTAACACTCCACAGCCTTCATACTCGGTCGTGAAAGATGGTTACTGCACATTAAAATCTTGATGCCGCTGGATCTGAAAATCGGTTCCAACATGCTTCTCACAAATCTCCAATCCAGCCTGTCGAGCCCAGAGGCTAATTTCGGGAATGCCAAGTTCACGGGATTCTGATCTAGCATCGTGTCCCTCAGTCTGGTATGACTCCTCCAGACATATTCATAGGACGGTTCGTCTCGAGAATGCTTTTTTGTCACCTAGTAGAAAACTTTTCTCTGACCCTTCTTCAACTGTAGCACTCTTCCGATCTCAGGATATTATTCTCGTAATATTTGGAGCTAACCGAATTTCTTGTTGAATACCACAGCGATACCCCAGGACATTTGGGAATCCTCTGCCACGCAGTGAGCTAGTGCGTAATCAACTGGAACCTTGAAAAGGTTTCTTCTTGAGTTACCCCATGTACGACCTACTGTTCGTTAAAGTATTAAGACGTGAATTTCTGGAACGTCATTTCATCCTCTGGTGGTCTGAGGGCGCGAACTTAATAATAATAATAATAATAATAATAATAATAATAATAATAATTTAATCATCAGTAAATTTTAATACATAAATATGAAATGGAGTATACGGAGTACAATGTACTTCGATAAATAAACACATACTTCCACTGAGGGTAAAACCCTGTGTGTGGGTAAATTACAGAACAATAACAAAATAGAACAATTATGATGATCAAAAACAATATGGGTAAGAAATATTAGGATCCAGATATCAAATATGATGAATTAACATTCATGTTTCACAGTTTTTGTATGAATTCAACACTAAAATGAATAGTATAAAAAGAGTCACTGAATAAAAATAAACATCTGAAAACTTCTGAAAATCAAAATCAAATTAACATTTATAATTTACAATTTTGTATAAATAAAAACTACAGTAAATCAGTACAATAAAGTATCACTGACTAAAATACATTCGATATAAAATAAATACTACAAACATCTGAAAATACAATATCTATATAAATAAAAGCATTCAACATTTTCTTCTTTACTCTTCTATAATTTTATGTATTTCCTCTCTTTCTATTTCTGTTAAGGATGTTTTCACATGTTTCCGGTAGGTAATTGAACAATTTCAGGGCTATGTAATTGAAACTTTTTTGCCCAACTCTTTTGTTAATTTTTGGAATGACATACCTATTTTTCTGTCTTGTACTGTAGGAATGGAATGGACTGTGAGTACTTTTAATTTTTCTTTGTTCAAATAGTGTTTAATACATATTTGTACGGTATAGAGTTGTCTTATGTCCATTACTTGTTTTTCAGAGTAAAGGGAATCACTAGAATATCTTAGATCTTTCTGTAGAATCATTTTGAGGAATCTTCTTTGGGAGACTTCTATCAAATTCAGGTGAGTTCGTGATAAACCTCCCCACGCTATGATCCCATAATTCAAATGAGTTTCCACTGAACTTTTGTACTAAATTTTATTTTGTTTGAGGTCTAGATAAGATATGAATTGTTATTTTTTTTTAATTTTCAAGTCATCTTCTGCTTTGACTTTTAGATCATACCAATTTTCAGCCGTGTAAACTATCACAGTATCATCAGCCAAACGAAGTGTTTGCCCATCTTTTTCCTGTAGAAAGAGGTTATTCATATATATTGTCTAGTACCGTCCCTTGAGGTACTCCGCACGTTATTGTTTCTTAGGTGCTTGTTATATTTCCAATTGTCACTTTTTGTTTTCTCTTACTCAAATAACTTTTGAATAAATTGTAGGCTACACCTCTGATGCCATTTTCATGCAGAGTATCGTCGTGGTCGTGACTTCCAGCATAAGGAGTCAATCTATTAAAATGGACGACCCTTGGCCTTTCTCGAGGTGGCTTATGGATTCGGTAGACGAGGTCATTTATCTTATACATGATTTTGTACTGACCTTCCCATGAGTTCCGCAACTTTGGAGATAAACCACGGCGTCGCTCAAAGTTGTACAGCCAAACTAGGTCACCGGTTTCGAATCCTCCAGCATTCGCCTAGCTGTCATAGGCCTTCTTCTTCTATCGCTGGCACTCCGGATGTTCAGATGGACTCGTTCATGGATGTCGTCCATTCTCAGTCGAAGCTTGCTGACATAGTCTTTCCCCGCAGTGTCTTGTTCTGGCGGCGTTCCAAATTTCAGATCGCAAGGAAGCCGCAGCTCTCGGCCCATTATAATACTGGCAGGGCTTTCGCCGGTTGACTCGTGCACTGCCGAACGATAGGTCAACGGGAACAGGTGAAGGTACTGGTACCAGTCTCTTTGATGGTCAGAGACTACCTTGGACAAGTGGCTCTTTATGGTCTTATTCATTCGTTCCACCATTCCATCGGACTGTGGATGTAAGGATGTGGTTCTGATCTTTCGAATGTCCAACAGTTTACATATTTCTTGGAACAGGTTGGACTCGAAATTTCTGCCTTGGCTTGAATGCAGCTCTAATGGGACACCGAATATACATATCCATTCCTTTACCAGGACGTCAGCAACGGTGAAGGCTTCCTGATTGGGTAGGGCATAGACTTCTGCCCACTTACTGAAGTAGTCTATGGCTACCAGGATGTACCTCACACCATGGTCGGACTCTGGGAATGAGCCGGTGATGTCGATGGCGATTCTCTCAAAGGGACTACCCATGTTATATTGGCGCGCATTGGAGCTTTCGATCGTATCCGAGGTCCGTTACTGGCAGCACATACAGCACACTTTCTGCACCAGTCCTTGACGTCGGCTTACAATTAACCCAGTAAAACCGTTATATCACTTTCTGGGGGGTCTTTGTTACTCCCAGATATCCTTCAGTGACTCCATCATGGATTTCTTTGAGCACCTCTCTCCGACTGTTCCTGGGTACAACTGTCTGGCGCCTTTCTTCTCTACCGTATTCAGACTCCAACACTCGTTTCAGAACCCCGTTTTCCAAGGTAAAGGAGTTCCATTGGGCCCAGTAGGACTTAACCGCTGGCGATTAACCTGCTTCCTCTTGCCATATTGGTCTTTAATTACTTTTCTTTCATCCGATGAATAAACCAAGATCTGAATCTTTTTCTTGGTCTTACTTGATCCTATTGTCCTTCCAGTTGTAGTCTACAGCTGTAGTTATACAAATAGCTGCTTCTTTCTCTTCTGTTTCGGCAATGTGAGCAGTCATCGAAGCATGGTCTTCGTGACAGGGCATTTGCGTTTTTATGGCTAGTCCCAGCTCGATGTTCTATTTCGAAGTCAAATTATTGAATTTCTCAATCCAGCGCGCTACTTGGCCCTCGAAATTTTTGAAATGCAGAAGCCATTTGAGAACTGCATGGTCCGTTCTCAACAGAAATCTTCTTCCATACACGCATTTGAAGAAATGCTCTACACCTTTGACAACGGCCAACAGCTCTCGCCTGGTAGCCAATAACTTTCTCCTGTCCATCCTGGATCTGAGAAAAGACTGCTCCAAGTTCCACGTTGCTGGCGTCCGTATCTAAAATAAATTTTCCGTCCGGAAGGGGATAGCTCAAAACAGGAGCGTTGATCAAAGCCCTTTTCAACTTCTTGAATGAGTCTTGGCATTCCTCGAACCACTGGAACTGGATCTATCCTTGTGTAAGTCGGGTCAATGGTTCGGCGATGTTGGTAAACCCCAGTACATATCTGCGGTAGTATGTGCACAAATCAAGGAAGCTCCGAAGCTGATGTATGTCATATCCGCTATGGAATAGTAGTTTGGGGAGGAGCATTAAAAAGTCATATTTCTCAAATTGAAATTATGCAAAGGCATTTTCTTAAATTAATATTCTCTAAAAATGGTAGGTATCCCTCTGACAAATTATACATCGAAACTCGTCTATTAGACATACTACAGTTGTATTTTTTATGCTCTAGCACTGAATATCATGCAAATACACATACGGCATCCCTTCCTTCACATCAGTACCACACCCGCCAAAGAGACCAGTATAATACACCCCTAATGGTCAGGGTTGTTACACAAAGATCATTTACTTACTTTGCGCCTAAATTCAAGTTCAAGTCAGAGACTTGAACTTCTACGTCTATTTGAGTAGATGGGAAGAAAAACCATACGTAACTTTGCTATATTGTCCACTTACAATTCTGTAATTCATATGTGCTAATATATGCATTCCGGCGTTGCCACTTCTATCAAAAAGTTCTAGCAATTATATTTTTTTTAGTGGAACACCCCGTATATTAATGAATTTTTGGAATCGCACTAGTATTTTAATAATCTATCTGTTTACGAGATAAAAAATAAAATGTGTTAATATGGTACAAAACATAGCCTTAATTGAAATTAAGTATGTACATCAGTACTCTCAATTCATGTAAAGTTGATATTCTGATGATAGTTTGGAAAAACTCGAAATATTCAAATAACACCAAGAAATCGACTCCATATCATACAGGGCGTGCTAAAATTAGTATTATTTCCATTGTGCATAAAAGTAGTCGAAAGTTAATTTTTCCAAATGAAACCCCCTGTATATTACTCGGTAAATTGGAAGATGGTGAAAAATGCTTCAAGATGATATACATGTCCCTATACCTAAATTGTCAAGTTTTCTTAATAAAGCCGTTTTTGTGGAAAAATAGTTATTCACGTTTTGTGTTGAAAGTGGCATTTTATTTTGTGAGTGAGGATTATTGCAAAACGAGCGTCAGCAAGTGGAGCAAACTCACGAGCAAAATAAAATCACTTTTAACAAATGTATCATACATATTTTTTTGTATAACGTTACTGCTGATAATAAAAAAAATTATAGGGTCCATGGGATTTGAACACACAATCTTTGGAGGCATATGTTACAACTACATACACCAACTCACGTTATTTTGAGAAGGATTATTGGTTAGTCATGAAGGACTTTCTACAGTTGGACTGAATACTACTTCGTCATCGTCAGTAACTTCACAGGGATTTAATATTACCAATAGTACGAACTGCATGTCTGAACTTTTCTAAATGATTTTTTGATAGGTGTTCTGATTGAAGTGTTTCTATCAGAGATTTTCAATAACAGTTGTACAAAAAATAATTTTTAAAGAATTTAATTTCTAGATAGCCGTGGAAATATCAAGCTTATGACAGTTTGGTGACTTTTATAAGTAATTGATAAATGGTTATTGAAAGTGTTCTAAAAAATCGCCAAAAATGAATGCAAATATTGATTATTCAAACGAAGTTCTTATGAAATTATTTATTATACACGGACAGTGTGATCAAATCATTGCCTTGTAGAAAATTCAACCGAATGTATCCTGAATTAACACCAATGAACGAGAGGAAGTTTGTAAGACTACAAAATAATTTCCTTAACTATGGCTTCATGTTGAAAGCGCCTTCAACATTACCAAAACCTGTTACTTCAAATGAGGACAATACTGTTAACGTTTTGGCATATTTTTATGCATATCCAGAAGCTTCCATTCGCAGTGCAGAAAAAGATTTAGCTGTATCACATGCTTCAGTACAACGAATTTTGAAAAATCACGGAATGCATCCGTATAAATTTACCAAAGTTCAAGCTCTAAAAGCAGGAGACTTCGAACGTAGAATCCATTTTTGTGAATCCCTTTTGATTCATACACAGGAAGATCGGGAATTTTTGTCAAAATTAATTCGGAGCGACGAATCAAAATTTACGAGGGATGGTATTTTCAATAGAAGGAATAAACATTTTTGTGCTGATCATAATCCTCATGTTACAAAAGAAATGGGTTTTCAAGAAAAATTTGACCTGAATGTTTTCTGTATTCTGAAGAACAACAAAATTAGCTTTTTTATTTATGAAGACACACTGAATGCAGAGAGATATCTCCAAATATTAAGCACTATTGTAACCGATTTTATTGAAAATTTGCCTTCAGAGGAATATGGGAATTCGTGGTTTCAACTGGACGGAGCGCCAGCTCATTCCACCCAGGAAGTTTCCAGGAAACTTGACGAACTCTTCGACGATCGTTGGTGTAGGCGTTTAGGGCCGTGAGATTGGCCACCGAGATCACCCGATCTCACGCCACTTGACTTTCTTTATAGGGTGTTTTGAAAGAAAGGGTATACAGTACTCCAGTGCCTACCAAAGGAGAATTGCGACGACGAATAGTGCGGAGTATTGAAGATCTGGATCCCCAGAAAATTGAAGAAGCAACCACAAGTCGCGTACAAAAAAACATTTTGAAGTGTTTAGAATGTAATGGACAACATTTTCAGCATTTGTTGTGAAAATGTGATAGTTTGTTTACAATTTTGTTATTTTGAATCATCCTATTCTGTTATTGTCTGTACTTTCACATGTTTCAGCCCACAAAATCTTACTTTTCACCTAGAAATGACTGATTTTTGGTACAGTTGTTCCCTGAAAACTTTAAGCCATAGTTAAGGAAATTATTTTGTAACCTTACAAACTTCCTCTCGTTCATTGGTGTTAATTAAGGATACATTTGGTTGAATTTTTTACACGTTCTGACAATGATTTGATCACTTTGTTCATGTGTATAATAAATAATTTCATAAGAATTTCATTTGAATAATCGATTTTTGCATTCATTTTGGAAGATGATTCGAAACACCGTCGATAACTCTTTGTATATTACTTATAAAAGTAACCGAACTGCTTTTAGCTTGATAATTCCACTGCTACCTAATACCAAATTCTAAAAAAAAATAATGTTTCTAGAAGAAGTGACTTTATTGCGAGAACTTGACAATTTAGATATAGGGACATGATGTATCATCTTGAAGCATTTTTCACCATCTTTCAATTTACCGAGTAATATACAGGGGCTTTCATTTGAAAAACTACTTTTGACTACTTTTATGCACAATGGAAATAATAGTAATTTTAGCACGCCCTGTATGATATGGAGCCGATTTTTTGGTGTTATTTGAATATTTTGAGCTTGTCCAAACTATCATCAAAATATCAACTTTTCATGAATTGAGAGTACTGATGTACTTAATTTCAATTAAGGCCATGTTTTGGACCATATTTAGCACAATTTATTTTTTATCTCGAAAACAGATAGAGATAGGTATAGGACATTATTAACAAAAAAGTATTAAAATACTAGAGCGATTCCAAAAATGTATTAATATATGGGGTGTTCCATTTAAAAAAAATAAGTTGCTAGTACTTTTTGATGGAAGTGGCAATGCCGCAATAGTGAAAATATTTTAGATCGATAGAACAGGAAAGGAAATGTGAGAGGTGAAATTTTGAGAAAAATCATGCTTTGCGTTTTCCAGAAACGTCTAACCTACCATCGACCGTGAGTCACGCTGTATATGTGTATGGGCACTATCGTTTTGTAAATATATATAACATCCATTTTCATCAGCATGTTCTTATATATTATTACTAGTACGCGTATGTTATATTTTATACTTAACTGTCAATTCAGTTTTATCTTTGTATGATTTTATATTCAGATAATATTATATGTCAAAACTGAAAACTTTTTATATTGATACTTATATTTGTGATTTTATATTATCTAATGTGTTTTTGATTTCATATATTAAGTAGTTTATTTTCACATGCAAATCCCCTTTATATATAATTCATTCTCATACTTTGATATTTATTATATATTCATTTTTTTTCATCTGGATCTCCACTTCACCACATACAAGCAACATCTGATGCTTCTGTGGTTTCTACAATGTTTATTCAACTGTATGTATTACATGGCAAGCCATGATGAACCCCTCATTTACCGACTTCAGCCCACTCGACCTGAGAAAAGCGAAGGTCAGGCGCTTTGATAAGCCAAGGTCTCCAGTGTTATTGGAGAAGACCCCATGCATTGGCTTATCCGAGGTGACAGAATTGTGGTCACCTCGTTCAGGGTCGAAAACTATACCGAGTTCATCAGCTGCTCGAGCAGCTGCCCTGAAGAGAAATGCTCCAATTCCTGCTCTCTCATGATCACGGACCATGCAGAGAAGGGGATCCGAACTCCTGACGACTTTACAGGCTGCATCCAGCACCATTCTGTGATGTAGACACTCCAAACTCAAAAAGTCCACGGCCTCCCTGTTGTCGGGGGAAGTACAACCGTGGAACGGACGATTTGGGATGCAAACTCCTATTGAGATGCATCATTTTTCGGGTCTTTACGTCGAGTTGATACAGCTCCTCCCGAGTCCACTTCACTACTCCAAACGAGTAGAGTAAGATTGGAACGGCAAGCATATTTGTTGCAGCAACTTTGTTCTTCCCAGTTTGTGCTGATACTTGCCTCGGAGAGAGTTTTTCACTGCTGTTACCTCTTATGAGTGGCGTTGTTCCACCCCGAGATAAGTATACGTCTCTCCGGCATCCAGATGGTGTAAGGTGCTTTCATCTACGAGCTGCACATCCTCTCCGTAGTCCCCGCATCGTCCTCTTTTGAGATGGACCATTACACATTTGTCTATCCCGAATTTCATCCCGATAGCATGCGTGTACTCTTCCACCACCCTCAAGAACTGATGGAGATCCTTCTCTCCAGAGGCATAAAGTTTGAGATCATCCATATAAAACAAATGGGTGACCTTGTGCCTCCGGTTTCCGGGGGTGCCACAGTTATACCCTCGAGTGTTTCTGAGCGCAACGGATAATGGCAATATTGAGATGCAGAAGAGAAGGTGACTGAGGAAATCACCCTGAAATACACCCCTTCTGAAAGTGACTCACCCTGTTTGGACTCTCGCTTGACCAGATGTTATGGTGAAGTGAGTTCGCCAAAGTGGTATCAGTTGTTCAATGCATCTCACTATGTTATCGGGTACCGCAAGGCATCTGAACAAATGCAAGATGAGCTCATGCGAAATTGTATCAAATGCCTTACGGTAATCGATCCAGGCCATAGAGAGGTTACGCATATATTGTATCGAGTCCTGCGTTACACATCTATCGATGAGCAGGTTCTCTTTACATCCAGCGACTCCTCTCTTCGACCCTCTCTGCTCATATATCCGTTCGAACACTCGGTCAACTGCGGTGAGTATTCGTGTGTATAAGATGCTTGTAAACAACTTATAACACGAATTCAAGCATGTTATCAGTCTGTAATTCTTAGGAACCGACAAATCTCCGTTTTTGGGGATAAGAACGGTCCGCCCCTCGACAAACCAATCCGGAATCGGCTGCTCTCCATCCAGTCATGAGTTGAAAACTCTGGCCAGATGGCGGTGGGTACTTGGTAGTTTTTTCCACCAATAAGTGTTCAGCCCATCTGGGCCTGGAACAGCAAAGTTCTTGGAACCAACAAGGGCCCTTCGAACGTCATCCGGGGTTATCGGGTTGCGCACTTCATTGGGCTCAGGCTGTCAAAGCTCTCTGTTGAAAGCTTCGAACTGCGCTAGGGCTGAAGTGTCTAAGTTGAGTAGCTGCGGGTGTTCATAGATATCCTTCCAGAAGGATTCCACCTGATCAGCGGACGGCGGTTTTTTTTTTCACCGTAGTGTGCGCTGATCAGGCCCTAACCCCCGAAGCCCCGATACATTCGGGAGGGCGCGCCAGCATAATCAACCAATGACCACTCCCCACACCGTGGAGTAAGTGATCACATGTGCCCTGAGCAAACGCAGTGAGCCAAGAATGACAGCCTTCTGCATCTGTGCGGTTAAGATTTCTGCCTTAGTGCGGCAAGCCAGTATGATTTTGAGATTCGAGGGTAGAGAAGACATCATTCCACCAAGGACTCCAATAATCAGAACGACCATCTCGACAGAGTGATCTGGATAGAGTCTGCGGAGTTCGAAGAGAAAATCTCGATATTTTATCCGTTTTTCCTTCTCTTTTCTGACGATATTCGTCTCGCCAGGAGCTGAAAACTCCACGACAAATATCGTTTTGGTCTGGTGGTCGAGAAGGACTACATCAGGCTTATTAGCTTGTATGAGCCTGAGGGTGGGGAACGAATAGTTCCAATAAATTCGGCACTTCTCGTTCCCCACAACGGATTCAATATCCCCCGGAGCGTAGGGCAATACCGGTGTCTCGTCAATACCGTAAGAGTGCCGTAAATGGTAATATAGCACTCTTAGGGCCGCGTTATGTCGATGTATATAGGTCGAGACCGCATATGCTGGACATGCTGATAGCAAGTGCATTAGGGTCTCGGGCGCCTCGCGACAGGCCCTGCATCTTGTGTCAGGAACCTCTATACCCATCACGCGACTGCGGTAGACTAAGGTGTTGAAGACAACATCCTGGCAAGCCATGATGAACCTCTCAGTTTCCGACTTCAGCCCACTCGACCTGAGAAAAGCGAACGTCAGGCGCAACCCAAGGTCTCCAATGTTATTGAAGAAGACCCCATGCATCGGCTTATCCCTGTGTCTCCGCAGAAGTAAGGTGATCTCTGCGGCTTTTATCTGAGCTTTTTGCTGAACGGGTTCCAACTCGGTGAGAGAGTTGTAGTCACCTCGTTCAGAGTCGAATACTATACCGAGTTCATCAGCTGCTCGAGCAGCTGCCCTAAGGAGAAATGCTCCAATTCCTACTCTCTCATGGTCACGGACCATGCAGATTATTATTATCATTATCAATATGTCTTCCGGAATGGGCCAATCCATAATTGCTTTGATCATTTGTTCATTCACTGCCACTCCTTCCCCGGAGACAACGTAGCCAAAGTAACAGACTTTTTTCTGGAACAGATGGCATTTCTTGGTCGCAGGAGCATTACAAAGCCCGAATGGCATAACAGTGAATTGCCACATTCCTGAGCCGATGGTGAAAGCTGTCTTTTCCCGATCTTCTGGGGTCAATTCAACTTTCCAATATCCACTCTTCAAATCCGAAATCGAGAAAATCTTGAAGCCAGCTAACGTGTCTAGGGTGTCGTTGATTTTTGGAAGAGGGTAGCTGTCTTTCTTCGTCACGTTATTTAGTTGGCGATAATCCACGCAGAACCTTGTCGAGCCGTCCTTCTTCACTTATACGACTGGGGAAGACCAGTGGCTGTCAGAATGATCGATGACTCCTTCTTTTCCCATATCGCTGACTATTTTGTCTGGGAGTTTTCTATCTGATTGTCGGATTGGTCGGGCATTGCCAGTGTCGATTCTATGCCGAACCGCATTCGTTCGGCCGCCTTTTCCTTCTTCAATATTGAAAATTTCCTGTTACTTCTTGACTAACTTCCTCAATTTTGATCGGTGAGTTGGTGGTATGTCCTTGAAGGAAATGTCAATCAACTTCTCCAACTCTTCAGGCAAATTGTTGGCTTGGCTGACAGAACTGCGTACACTCCGTATCACAGAGGAAATGAACAACGAACAGTGCCCCAGCATTGTTCCTTTCTTCAAGGTCACGGGAAAGTAGTTGACATTCATGACCCTAACCGTCACAACTTCATTAACACGCAACAGGGCCTTTCCCAGTGCAATTCCTCGTCCAATTTTCTCATCATGTATATTGGGCTCGAACATTACCACCTTTCCTCTTCTCGCACTTCCGTCCAGGCTAGCCTTTGGGATGATTTCACTCCTCCCAGGTACGCACACATCTTTAGCCAACAGGACCCTGATGATCTTTTTGCTTCTTCCATGAAGCACCAGCTCTTCTCCGCCGACACGTAGGACGCTGTCTGGAAAATTCAGCTCGAACCCTTTGAAATTCATCATGTCCATTCCAATAATCGCTTCGTCCTCGATGTCCGCCACATTGCACGATGATTCAATCTAGTGCTGCCCAACACCAATTCGATTGGTAGTTCTCCAAGTACAGTGATCGGCTTACCTGTTGCGGTGCATAGTTTCCAACTGGACGGTTCAATTCTTGCCGGTGTTTTGGCAAAGGTTGGCCCAAGAATGGTTCTTGTCGCACCTGTATCTAGCAGCATGGTGCAAGGCTCGTTGTTGATGAGGTCGTCTACGAAAACACCTTTGTCTTGTCGTTGGAGAATGGCAACATATGCGTTTTTTTACTGAGGCTTGTTGGGTACAGGCCGACGATTGCCCCTTCTCATCGACCCCCTCTAGTTGTTGGTTCTCAATATCAATAAGCATCTGTCCATCTTCCCCAATAGTTCGAACTTTGCTCTGGTTCTTGCAGCATTGTTTTGCAGCCTCAAATTCCAGAGCGCTTGCCAGTGCATCGATGAGATGTTTGGGATGAGCTAGTGTCAAGGCCTGCCTCGTTTCTTGGTCTGATCACCAATTGTAACAATTAAAAGAATTAACTGTCTTAAACAAATTCATTTCTAACAATATTTCACTATCACAAACTGATTTATTTAAAACAGTTAGTGTTTAACCACTCGATTCATTTTCTGAGCTACCTCTTGGGACGATCGTTTTGGAATTCTATAGTCATTTTGGTACTCAACTAGAGTTAAATAGGCGGTTGCCAACTGCATTCCTTTTGCGGTGATGTCATGTGTATGTTCGCCGGCCGACATATCGGTCAGGAGCGTCTTTAGATTCGTTACAGTATTCAATATGTTCTCTCACATACAGTGCTCAGAAATGACTCTGAAGTTTCTATCCATCGGTAGTATATTTGCCAACAATTGGCTGACCTGTTACTTGTCGAATAAACGTTACTATTATCATTATAATTATTATTATAACACAACATTCTGTCGAAAGATAACACAAAATTACAATTAAGGAAACGAAAGTTATGAATTCTAATAGAATCATAAAAAAACAGAAGAGAATCAATAGGAAAATAAATACATTTCATGTTGAGTTAACTAGTTCAGTAATCCAATAATTTTTCAGAAGAAAAGTTGGATGGGTAACAGGATCAAAATTTTTCCTAAAAAAACCATTTGTTTTCTTTCCGACGTTTCGAATTCAATTAAAATCTTCTTCAGTGCTCGAAAAGTAGAGAATAGTAATATTATCAACACGAAGAAACTACTTTTCGAGCCCCGAAGGAGATTTTGATTAAATTAGAAACGTCGTCGAAAAATCAATTGTTTTTAAGAAAAAATGTACCCAACTATCCTTTTTACAGATACATTTTATAGTTATTTGCTGGAAGTGGATCATCACGTCGCATAAATAATTCATTAGAAGTATGTTTCATCAATATTGTCCTTCCTACCAATAGACTGACCAAAGATGTATAGATATCCTAGTGTTTTTACTGACTCGCTTTTATTTTGTCAATAACTCTTGGCGCGAGAAATGAGATCAACCAAACTGTATATACATGTTGATAGATGGTACAGGAATCTAAATTTGTCACTCGTTGTTTAGATCATTAATTTATGGACTGTAATGTCAGAAAAACCAACCACCTTATATCAGTTAATTCTCGGATGTAAATTACACTGAATATCAAAGTGCCAACTCGACACTTTCACGCTGGGTCACTTGAGTTGAACCCAGCACATCTGTGAATGAAATTCTGGAATAAATTGAATTTCTCCATTATTTTTTCATCAAGAATGCCGTTCGTCGACTGTGATCACACCACATTAACATTATTTAAAACCTTCTTTATTGTTCATCGATTTCTGTATTGTGAAAAAATATCCATTCTAAGATGAAAGCTCGACAAATCATATGATTAGAGAATGTTTGTTTTTCAAAAACATATATGACTGAAAATCCTGTTACTCCCCCACTCATATAGGTTTCCGCGGTCAGCAATCTGATAATCTGAAGTCTAGGTCACTAACGTTATAAAAATTGCTTCTGCAAGTTATTCATCCGTTGCCACTACCAACCTTACTCTCATCTCTTCACTTCTCTAGCGACATAAACACGAGATCAAGCCTGTAGATCCACTGTCCTTATTCATAGAGATTATTAATATCACAGTTAGGTGAAAGTGCCCTATGATGGCTCCCATAACTGTAATTGGTTGCAATTTTGATAATTATTGTGTTTTGAGAAAACAAATTGGCTCAAAAGGAAGCTAGTGTAGGGATCCTTGTAATATAGCGTTGAAATTTTCAAACACTTCTTCTTTACCATGAAACCATATTGAAAAAAAAAGCTACATGGGGCATCGTAGGCACTAGTTCCTTAGACGGCTTTTTTTCAATGGGAAAAAAAGCAAAATTCAGGAATTAAGTAATATTCATCATAAATAAAACGTGTTTCCCATTATTAAAGGAATATGTCTTCTAATCTATAAAGTAATGTGTCGCTATTTACAAAGATCGCAAGTAAACACTTTTACCATTCTAGGGAGCACGGCACATTCGGTGTGGCACCAACTTTTGCAATTTTATCCAAAAATCATTTCGACGTGAATGGGAATACAATTCATTGCAATATAAACATGCGGCATCTCAGTTGTCATCAGAGACTTCCTCAATACCTTCGTTGTCGCTATAATTTTCCAGTTGTTTATTGATCTTCCTCTTGACTGCATGAGCGGTTTTTCTGCAGATTTTCTCCAAAGCTCCCGCCTTCTTTCCTTTCAGCTCCCCAATATCATGAGTTGAGCTAAGAACATCTGTTTGTCCACGATTTCTTCTTTTTCGGCGCCTTTGGAATAGGAGACCTTTCTTTTATTTGTTATATGATAATTTTTTTGCTGATTATGTTTGCCTCATTCTGATCATTTTCAGACCCATGAACTTCATCGTTTTTAGATTCACTTTAACTTTCGTTTGGTTTGTTATTTTTTTACCCGAATTGGATGGTCTGGGTTCATATCTTCATTGTTGAATTGCTTGCGGTCGGTTGTCATAGCCGCTGCAAATTCCCAATCTTCAAAATTAGCGGGATTTGAAGGACAAATTCTCTCTTTCCTGAAGGAGTTATGGCATTTGAAGGAACAGCAGATTTTAGGTACGCGTTGTTAAAAAGTTTGTTACTTGGAAGTGAATAACGTGTAGTATGTTTGGAGTGGGGCAAAAATCCCACATCAAGAGGCTGTACCTTATGCGAGCAATGTGCAGTTAGGCAAAATTAAACAATGTTGAATTGGAGGGGTTATATTTTTCAGGAGTGATTAATTTTTAGGAAAGAAAGTTTTTGGCTTTCTACTACTCCATCTTGATACAAAAAAAGAAGGATGAGGGAGTCTTCCAAAGAAAGGAAGGAAGTAACTCTATACATGGATGTGTAGATCATGCAAAGAAGTAACTTTCAGACACAAAGAGAAAGAAAGTCCTCCTAAAACAGTTTATGTTTATATGAAAGTAGCTGTTTCAGGAGGACTTTCTTTCAGTTTGTGTCTTAAAGTTACTTCTTTGCATGATCTACACATCCATGTATAGGTTATTTCCTTCCTTTCTTTGGAAGACTCCCTCATCCTTCTTTTTTTGTATCAAGATGGAGTAGTAGAAAGCCAAAAACTTCCTTTCCCATAAACAATGTTATTTTGTATTGTATACTTCAATATTTCCAGCCCCTTATGACTGCTATGTCCGTCCAAAATTGAAAGGATTCTATTATCACATGACGATTTCACATACAGCACAAAATCTTTAAACTGTTTCAGAAAGATGTCGGTGTCGATCCATCCATTATCCTGACAAAATGCCACACTGCCCATCGGTACTCCATTCATTAGTTCTGCCTTGAACCGTTTACGCGAAAAAATAAACGCAGGAGAAACAAAGGTTCCTATGACATTCATGCATACATACCGCGGTATAATTTTGCCCTCGTTCGGTACTGCTAAGTGCTCTTATTTGTTTGCGCTCTTTCAATGCAAGCATTTTTTAGACTTTTGCTAGTACAGTGCTCATGCCGGTTTCGTCTATACTGAATATATTTTCCAGGCGAAACTTGTGTTTATCCATTACTTCTTCCAGAGACTGATAAAAAGCTTTAATGTTCTTTTCATTAAAGTCCAGAGCTCTTGCAGGAGAAGTTTGTTCAGGAGTTCGAGCATATATTCTTTTGTTTCTCTTAAGAAAGCAATTGAGCCACTTTCGACCAGCTGTAGTCTTTTCTCGATTAAACCCAGTTCATATGATACTTTTCTGCTACTTGAAATACAAGTTTCCTGAGATCTAGGCTTCTCAATCCAAAAACACACTATTTCTAAATTACAATGTGTGCTGCAATTTCAGATTCAACCTCAGCATTAAACGTAGGTTTAAATCCAACCAAGTATCATTTCTTGCTACCTTGATCAACTACACAGTGTAGTAGTGGGTACTCCAAAGACTTTTGCTGCCAGTGTGTGTACCATGACTTCGTTCTTCACGGAATCTATAGCTGATGTCATATCATTTCCGATCTACTTTTGCCCTTGACTTGTTTTCTATAAGAATTATAGTATAGTATCTACACCCAGGCCATCAAAGGAACACCCATGGGGGGCCATCATAGGCAAATCGACATTTTTATTACAGAAATCGATATTTCTTCACAAGCAAACCTAACCAAACTATTTGTCTTAACCTATATTTGGTTGTCAAGAAATACTCACTTCAAAATTAGCCATCCTCAATTCAGTACTCACCGGATTAATTTTTTTGCTATAATGCAGCACCGGAACAACGTTTCCGTACTAAATTTCAAAGGCGCACTGATGTTGCCACGCGGACTGCCTTGAATACTAAATATTGGTAACACCCCTCACACTTATCAAAATATGATAAGAGGGCCATCATAGGGACAGGGCCATCATAGGTCACTTTTCCTCACAACATCACAATCCTCGCTTCTGTAAGTCACATCCTCAGTTCCAATACCTACTTCACCCTCGCTTCCATTACCAACCTGACCCTTGCTGCTGCTACTGGTTCGCCCCTTCGTCTAGGATAGGGTGACCAAATGTCCCGGAAAATCGGGAATTGTCCCGGTTTTCAACCAAGCCATAAGGTGTCCCGAAAATTTGTCTCAGGACGCACAAAAAGTCCCGGAATTCGATTTTGAAATAATAATTATAGTAATTCTGATACCGGCTTCTCATAATAATTGATACGTCACAATGCCGAAAAGTCAGTGCAAATTCAGTAACATTATTGCAAGCAATACTCTTTTCCTCAAGATCAAGCAACCCCATCTACAAGCAGTGTGCAGTAACAATTATTTATTAAATGTGAGTTGAGTAGGAGATTTGAGCCGGTTCTAAGACTCCCCCACCACTATGACGTATTAATTGCTTTTTTTTGTTGTTTAGTGAAGTCAAGGTGATGTGGCCTTGAAGTGTCTGGTGCAAGGATCGTTCAGAATTTTTTTTCCGGTTCTAAGTCTCCCCTCACCACTATGACGTATTAATTGCTTTTTTTTCAGTTGTTTAGTGAAGTCAAGGCGATGTGACCTTGAAGTGTCTGGTTCATGGATCGTTCAGATTTTTTTTTTCATATGAGATTTTGTGTGTGTGTGTGTGTGTGTGTGAGTGTGTGTGTGTGTGAGAGAGAGAATGCACGGTACAGAGTTTCGTGATGTGCTTGTCTATGTACAAACATACGTCTGCATACTTCGAAGATCCTCCAAGTAATGAATGCTCCATCGGTGAGAGGCCACCAAGTTAATAGGGGTGAGACGTCACAGCAGTAGCAACCGTTCAACGGTAAGAGAGCAAGATGTTCACTCCACGACGTCTGGCTGAGTAATGCGTATTCATCGGTGTGCCCTCACCTCTGTCGAAGTGTAGAAGGCTGTGACGTAACGCATCGCTCTAGCCTCGCTATCGATGGAAATACGCAGGTGGCCGAGGACTTTACTAACGTCTGCCCTCTCCGAGAGCACAACGACCACTGCCTGTTCGTATCGGCATCTGTTATCGCATCCAGTTGGGAAGTGGGTTTGGCTGTGACGTCAGACATCTCTAGTGGGTAGCAACTAGCAATGTGAACCTATCACGGTTTCATGGTGGGGGTGACTCGCGCTGTTCAACATAAAAGAAATGCCTGGCACACTATGAAATCAGTAGACGAATATATCTGCAGCAGTAAGCAATTGGTAGAGTGTTATTCAGTTCGTAATAGAAGGAAGACGGTGAGTGTATTTTGCTGTTGGAAATTGTTTATATTTTCATACATATTTCCATCATGTCTGTTTCAAAAGTAGACTTGAATAAAATCAATAACTTGATTGTACAGGAGGTTGAACTACTAGAACAAAAGGCTTTATCATCATTACCAATTGATGAAGTATATATAATTAAGAATATGTCAACTTATTCTACAAGGTTTGGAAAATCAATTTTATCAACTTTGGAAGATGTGAGCAATGATAAATTATTTAAAACATGGCTACCAAAACGTATTTCGTTGCAATTCAGTGATGACGATATAACTTGTATCAATACATCGGGTGGTAAATATACGATGGTGTATTTAGGTCATAGCCCGCAAAGTTTTGCAGGTATGAAAACGCGATCTCTAATCAAATTCGGTATGATTGAATAATAATAGTAATTATGTATAGTGAATTTCTTTTTTGTTTTAATAATATTCATATATTAGATAATTTAGATGATAATTATATGGAAATATAAACATTACTGACTTAGTTGAATACACTCACTTTATAAGTACAAATAGAATGGGAATGTGAGTATTATATCATGGAAACAAGTTGGAGGTTGCTAATTGTTTTTTTTTATTTGATTTCAGTTCCACCATTCAAAGATGTGGATGCAGTATGCAAGTCAAGATTGGGTCGATGTTGTAGATCTCAAATCATCGGTTCAACATTTGTCGTCTGAATTGAAGGTGTTGGGTGATGGAGCTGAACATGCAAGCAATTATGATATGAGTGTATGCTGTGATGAAAAACACATCGAACTATGTCTTCGTGATGCTGAGAACTATCAGAGTGGCGCTGAAGTTTGTAACAAATTTTTGGATAATGAATTGGAATTGTGGCAACTTTGTGAGGTTATGATTGAACTGAACCTGAGAAGATTCCTGTATAGCCTCCAACCATACTTGCCAGAATGGATTATTCATCACTTTGAATTGAATGATGAAAATCGAGAGGAAATTGAAGATGGTCGCGAAAATGATGACTATGAGGAAGAAGTTATTTTAGATAGTCTATATGTTCCTGTAAATCATAAATAATGTCAAATAAAAAAACTTTGTATTATTTCATTGTTTCATTTATTTAAATCCCATTATATATAATAGAAAATAATTACAAAACAATGAATATGATAAATATGAATTATGAAAAATTACAATACATGATATAAGCCAGTTACAAATGAAAGAAAAAAAAATCGTAAAAACAGTACACGATATAGTGGAAAAATGAAATAGTATCAATAATTTAAAGAGTGTCAATATCTGCTGTGAACTGAACCATCCATTGCATTGTATGTTAGAACTTTATCATGCAAAATTAATGCATATACTTTAGTGTTGTCTGAAAACTTGGTCTTCCTTGTCTCAAACTCAATCTTTATATCAATAGTTGATGATTTTGTTGCATTCGGTTGAAAGGAGCAATCGATGACGAATAGTGGATTCTCTCTGAATTGTCCAATGTCCATCAGAGGTTCACTCATATCTTCATCATAATAACTTCGCTGGAAACTCTCAAAAGCATAATAAGCAAGAGCATCAAGTTTTTTATCGAAATTCAAATTCCAACGCTCATATGGATAAACTTCAGAATTCAAGTATACTCGAATACTATTGATATCAGCAGTTGTGAATTTTGTAATATCGTGTGTTCTATCTTCAGATGTGGGAGTACTTTGGAATGCGATGATGACAAAACGAGGAGTTTCCAGAGCGTTAGTTGTTTTAATGGCCCATATGTCTGAAGAAATCCCACGTAATGATAGTTCATAGAGGTCCCACATACGATAAGCCAACTCGATTTTGGCATTCAGACCGCTTTTGTTTATTCTACTCGAAAGTTTGAGCTTGTGTTCATCATCTGGTACAATATGTCTTATTTTCCATTCGATTTTATTTATTTCCAAATCAGCATCAACCTCACGTATATATAACTTTTTGAATGATCGAGCGATAATTGAAATCAATTCCTGTTCAGCATTCAAGATACTTTTGTTGTAATCTTCAGCAAAACCCATAAAATATTTCAGTGGTAGTTTTCCACTGAAAACATGACTGTTTGTATCCAAGATGACTTGTTTCAATTGTGAAAGTCCCCAGCCAGATGTCAATAATGTGTTAGCATGTGATTGTCCAAATGATATCATGGTTTTCATTGTAGATGTTATCCCAGGTTTTCTAACAACAGCTACTTGTTCACCACCCATTTCGTATCGAATTTCATCAAAGAGAAATGCAATTGCATTTTTCGAGGGATTGCATGTTTTCGCTACATCTTTCGGGGTGAATTTACCTTCTATGTAAATGAAGCTCTCGGCAATATCTAGTATAACATCTTGATTATTGATTGCAATTCTAATTTCATCCGAATTCCTGAATAGCGGTGATCCGTAGGGCTTATATGTGTGCTCATGTAAACTTATGAGAGAATGATCGAGCACTGGTTCATCGAATATATTCAACTATTCACTGTTTGTTACGAGCACCATTGTTATTTTCTCACTTTCAATCCAATCGATTTCAAAAATTCAAAATCACTCACAGACAGAGCGTTATGTGCTAACTGTTTAGCATACACTTGTGGAATGAGCTTCTTTTTATGCACACTTATCTTTTTATACACACTTTTCTTTTTGATAGTGCAGCTCGTTTTGGTTTGTGATTATTCAATACGATTTTGTCTATTGTAAATGAAACCCATAACAATAGTTATTCGATTTTCTTCAATTCCAAAATAATGAAAATCTCTTCTTCACTTCCAAAATCGATAGGGTTATTTTTTTCATCCAAAATACGCACTGTAATATTGTGAATCAATTGACGACCTTCTGGACTGACAGGCATATATATAATACTGTGTGGTTCTTTAGTAACATTGTATCCAGGTTCGACATCAATATCGAATGAGAAAAGAATGTGGGATTCTTCACCATTTATATATTAACCAGATATTATATTGCAATCTAAGCGAATAAGTCTCACAGTTGTGATGTTTATTGGTAATGAGGATTCATGTATCTGATTTGGTGGAAATATGTCATGAGCGAATCCCATCATTTCTGCTATAGAATTTGGATGTGTCAGATCAATTTCATATTTGTATCGCATTTTACATTTGAATGTATTATTATTGGCGTGTAGATAGAAAATATCATCTGCAACGATATCAATTGGTTTTTTATCATGAAACAATCTGAACATGATGTGTTTCTGTATGACGGCACTGATCTCTTCTATTTCGTAAGCACCACATGGAATTTCGATTATAAACTTTTGGAGTATCGATGACTTGTCATTACTGATTCTGTTATTAGCTTCAGTTATATTATTGATTGTATTGCATCCATAGAATCCCAAAAGTCCAAATCCATAACGGCTGTTCCTATCCAATTCAATTGGTGGAAAAAAATCCGCACTCAAGACACTTGTCCCGACAGCTTGTAGCTCGAACTTTCGTGACATGACTGATGAACATTTTGAAACACATTTCAATTTATTGTTGTACACAGCAACAGCACATTTGAGACAATTTACACTTTTTGGAAGGTGTTGTATTGTAATAAGTATCATTTTTATTGATACCGATATTCACATCCTCTATATTACAAATACAACACATAGATTTTCGAGGTATAGGACCATCATTAACATCTGAATCAAAATTTTCATCGAGGTGGTGTTCATAACAATATCTATGTTTCATTATATCTATGTCATCTTGTAGATGTTTGGGTAACTTTTCCCAAACAGATGCAATCTCATGTGCAACACATGCAAGTATCACTTCCTTGGGCATATTTGCAAGCATCACTTCATCCATTTTTTCAAGGTACCATATTTTGAAAACATTCTAAGTGAAAACCCATTCCCTTTATAGCCTCCCGATCCAGTTTTGGTGTTGTATCCATTTTTCATTTGGAAAATTATACAGAGAGAAACTGTAAGCACAAGTGACCACAGAGAACTGTATTAAATTTCTGTTGACGATCATAGTTATATTTGATTTTTACATTCGAACATTTTCGAAAGAATCGAGTCAATTCCAATGGTGGGGGTAGATCTCCAAAACTATCGAAATATGTGACTCCTTTCCCATATTTTTTATATGCCACCCAATGTGTTCCTGGTCCACTTATTCCATCTAAATGAACAATAGCTGTCTCGTTTTGTCTTGGACCTGAAGAGGGTAATCTGTCACGCATAAAAACACAACGAAAATGTGGAATTTTAATTTTTTGTGCATAATAACTGAGATCGAGATCAGTAAGAGGCCTCTGAGGTAGGGGTTCAATTAGTTTTTTGTTTTGTTTGTGGCTTTGTATGGTTTTAAATATAGTCCTAAACCTTCACGGTATGGTTTGAAGTATATTCCACTTTCGCGTTTACCCAATGCTACAGCCTCCATGGTTTCATTGTGGCGATTAGCTTTCATTAAAGCCGCTCTGCTGGCTTTTGCCGAATTCACGGCCTTGGTAATACTAGCAGCGTTCCCGCCAAACTCCCTAGTGCGGATAGTCCAGCAGAAATTGGTATCAATGGCAAAAGTCCACCGATCTTGGGAACAGGAATTATGCGTGGTGTGCGGATTTTCTTCTTTCCACCGGCAGCTTTGAGGTATTTACGTGCCGCCTGCAATGCCACAGTGATAGCTTTTTTGCTATTATTCGTCACAAATTGATTCCCACCAGCTTTCTTCAATACATTTCGCACTTTATGGACTATCCCAGCACCAAATGCAACTTTTCTAATTTTATTTTCGTTTCGTTTGTTTCCTCTTACATTTTTTCTTATTGGTACTACAAGCCATGCTCATATGTCTTTTTGTTTTCATAATGTTGGTGACAAGTAATGCAGCTGCTCTTTCCCCAATACTCGCGTCCTTCGATTTAACCCTATCCCAAGCGCTGTATTCAAGTTCTTTGTCGGCTAAATGTCTTACTGCAAGATCGGATGGATGCTTAGAATATTGAATATCATGTTTTTTGCATTCAATATCTAATTTATTGATTTCAGGATCGTTGCGAGCTAAACGTTGTTTCAGTTTTGTACCCGGTCCACAGTATTGATAACCTCCGGGTAGATGTAATTCGAAAGTATAAAAGGATTAGGTTTTCATACATTCAACAATAATGCAGAAATAGTGGAACCTTCCGACGCTAAGCCTAATTCTGTTTTCATTTTTGATGATGTGATATATGAAAAGCAGTATATTATTAGATCAAATTTTTCTATGGGATGTCATAAGGATGTTGATTGTTTTTATCTAGCACAGACATATTCACGGGTACCCAAACAATTAGTGCGTGACGATACCAATTTCATTATAATGTTCAAACAAGATGAGACGAATTTTCATCACATTTATTCAGATCATGTTTCACCCGATGTAACATTCAAAATGTGTTAAATGCTGGGAGGACCAATATGGATTTCTAGTCATTGATAAGGACAGAAAAATAGATGAAGATAGATATCGCAAAGGATTCGATAGTTTTATATATCCATGATCTTATTATTCAAACTTATTCGATCACTGAATATTGTAGAGGTCACTTCATCAGTGAATTGAGCTATAATTTAAAAAGAGCATTATGAATACGAAAAATGATTCTGAAAATAAAAATAGTGAAATGAATTTGAAACGTCAACTAGTAGAGACAACAGAAGCTGTCAGGCAGAAATTTAACTCTGTCAAGAATGATAATATTGAAAATCGTACAACACTTGAGAAATTGTATGAGCCCATAACGAAACCATTGAATGTTTTATCATCAACCGCTACTTCGAAATCATCAATGTTATCGTCAACCCATGGAAATGTTCAATCTACTTTAAATTATCCCATGGGTACTCCAGTAGGAAGAAAACAATCCTTTGGTAGTGTATCATCTGTGAATAGTGACACGAGCACACTTCAAGACGATATGAGAACAACTCTATTCGAAACACCATCATCGTCCCACATCGATTCCTCGGAACATGACTCCTCACCTAATATGAATGAAAGTCGTGAAGATGTTTTGGCGAAACATTTGAATAATGTAAAATCTAGAAATCCAGCATATGATGGAACATTTGGTGTACGTATGGATCTCATTACACAAAAGCTGAAAATGGGAAGTCTAGTGGTACATTTCAAAGATGGAAACATTTCATTTTGGGACGCTAATAAAGTGAAAAAATATGAATGCGCAGGTACTCCAGACTTGTATGATATGATCTTTTTGAAGAATTCGCAAGATGTTGATAATGAAGAAACTCGTCAAGTACATTCCAAAATATTGAAAATAACGAATGCTCCATATAAACAATATCATCTGAAGAATGGTTTTAAGAACACAAATTCTAAAAAATTTCGTGAAGTTATCAAACCTCTCTTAGACTCACGACAATATCCAATAAGAAGTAGAATTGGTGGAGCACTCAATATTTGTGGACTGTAGCAATTAAAGATAAAACAGGTAGTACAATAACTAATGCAATGAAATATGTACTGAAGGAAGCCAAGTTTTCCCCCAAACATATACAAAGCGATCAAGGGAAAGAATTTTCCAATAGAAGCTTCTCATCTCTCATGCGAGAATATAATATCAATCATTATTCAACATTTTGCACAAAGAAGGCGGCTATAGCAGAAAGAGTGATTCGTACAATAAAGGCATGGCTCTACAAGGAATTTTCGATGAGAGGTCACCACAAATGGCTTGATATTCTTCCAATTATAACTATTAGATTTAACAATAAAGTTCATCGTACAATAGGTATGGCACTCATCAATGTTGATTCAACAACAAAATTGAAATCCAAAGGTATCAATGGAATTGGAGGAAAGCAAAGTAAACCCAAATTCCAATTGGATGATATTGTAAGTATAAGCAAGTACAAAAATATTTTTGAAAAGTCTTACACTGCGAACTTTACCACGGAGCTCTTCAAGATTGTTAAAATTGATAAAACCACCCCAACGACCTATAATCTTGCAGATATGAATGAACAACCGATTAGAGGATGTTTTTACGAAGAAGAGTTATTACGAACCGAGAATCCTGACGTATATCTGATTGAGAAGGTGTTGAAGAGAAGAAAAAATAAAATATTTGTAAAGTGGTTAGGCCGTCCTAGCGAACAAAATTCTTGGATTGATGAATCAAATATGGTTTAAATGTATATGCTATTGTATTTACGAATAAAGTAATGTTGGAGTTCACTTTTGTTTTCATTTCAATTATAAGTATGTGAAGTGAAAAATATTGCAGTGGTGAACGTTGTCCCAGCCATTCGCAACGTTCTGTGTATACCAAACCAAATGAATTGTATACTCCTTTCCCGCTTATATTTTTCAACTCACGATATTGAAAACACATTATCATTCCCAAAACTAATCGCCGTCACTTTGAAATGCAGTCTCCAACTCTTTTCGCCAATTATCTCTCACTGATAATGCCGTCTCATAAAGTTGAGTCGACTCCTCAAGCTCTGCCTGAGCTTGCATTCTCGAACGTTGATTGAATTGATTATCTTTAACAATTTTTGAACGGAGTTCATCTGCATCCGTACACATTTTAGCCAATTCAACCTTCGCTAATGCAATCTTAGCATCCAATGCTTGAAGAGTTTCCTTATTAGCATTAATAGCCCGCTCACTCTTTTCAAGTTCTGCAATAGCCATCTGCGCCTTCACAAGGCGGCATTTTGCTTTCTTTTTCATTTCTCCAAACCGATGTAGAGGACTGAAAGAAGATAGCGATTCAGCTTTCAAATCACCATTAATTTCTTTAGGTGAACCTTTTGGCTTCCTCTTCGATCTGTCACTTTTCGTTGTGGGTTTTTTCTCTCGCACAACACTTTTCGACTGTTTCTTTTCTCTGAAGTCAGTGACAATCGATGAAGATGCATTAGTAACCTTCCTCTTGATTGTTCTAGATTCCTTATCAACACCAAGAGGAAGGGTAGATGAAGGGTGTTTGAGTGGTGATGATTGCGAAACGATTGGATTTTCATTAACAATTTGCTCATTTGGTTCCGGCATATTTGCGAAGTTGACAAAGTCGTTAATATCAAAATCATTTATCGAATCTTGACTCGATAAATGTAATACTGGAATATTTTCAAAATCAGTGTCGATATCAACAAGTGGTGAACCATCTTCAGCAATCAACAACGACATAGAGCTCATGGTAATGATTATTTAGGTCTAAGGAATGATATGTTATAGCAATAGAATGTGAATAGGAAAGATGATGATGTTACTGATACTTCACCTTTTATAGAAGAAAATAAACTAACACATGCGCTCTTCTATCAACTAGCACACTCTTTCATTGACTAGCACATGCGCTTTTGCATGCACGCTTCCATCAACTAGCCCACTCTTTCATTGACTAGCACATGCGCTCTTTCACTAAACTGTTCACGCATGTGACGATCTTTGTCATTCAAGAGGAACATTTTGTTGCATGCATTTCAAAATGTTAGAAAATAACACAAATAGATCCAAAATAATATATTTATTATTAACAGAAGACAATGACATTGATAAAACAAAAAAAAATAAAAGTGTTGATGTGTCTTTGTCGTTGTAGAATGTTCTTTGATTCTTGTCCTCAATATTTGTTGATCATGTGTCAGACAGCAACATTGAAGGAAATTAATTCTCCTATTGGGGTAGAGTTGACCAACCTTCTCACACAGATCCCAAGTACTTCTACATGAAGTGCATACATGATTCCAACAATTCGTTGTTTATGTATCACAACGCAAACAACGTAGCAGCGGAGCTGGAATAGCAGCACAGGTAGCACAAATATTTCTACAAATACCAATATTATTGGATATTATAGGTTCGGAATACTTCAGGCACTGTAACTGTTGCTGACGATATTCTATTTTTGGCCGCTTCGGTGGATGAGATGGAGACGACAGCTGAATCCGCGACGTACAATCATTGCACATACCAGTGCAAGGATTAATTGTTTCCTTAGGTCTACTTATTTGGCAAAAGTAGCACACAATAGCCCCCACTATCATCATTGGGTAAACACACACTTTTGGTTTTTCATTCCACTCTTTTGGAAACGGCATTTTTACTAATTCATTTAGAAATAATAAGAGATGACTTATAGAAACTCTGACTGCTCTCTCTTACAACGACATTCTCTATTTATACAAATTAACATCATGTGAAAATATAGTGGGGAAACTTATCCTTCTCTCCCACTCAAAACGTGTCAAGTTGTAGGTGGGAGTCGTACCACTTCCACTTCCTATTCAATCATATAAGTCGACTTACCATCCTGAAGTTCATTCATTCACTCTACAACTGTGAGCAAACAAGTGTGAGAAAACAACAAGATGAATTCTGGAAAAATAGCTGCTGCATTGAATAACATATCTGCTATTGATGAAAATAATTGGATAGACGAGTCAGATGATGAGGATGTCAACATTCCACTAGAGGAAGTGATAGTTGAAGAAGAAGATATTGGAGTTGATGAAGACGTGATAGATGAAGTTGAAAATGAGGCCAATGAAGATGATGACGTGGTAGAGTTTGAGGGGGTTGTGGATGGAGAAGAAGACGATGAAGGGATTGTAGCTGACTCTACTGAAGGAAATGGTGCTTTGAGGATCGGTATGCGAATGCTCAATGTCAGTGGGACATTAGAAGATCCATTGGACTTATATTGTGCAATGGATGCATACGTGTTGATCAGCACAATTGATGGTGGTAACAAGGAACTATGTTGGTGCTGTTTTCGTTTTTATTCACACAGAAATAACAATGGAAGGTGGTATCATCATGTCAACACCCACAACACCGTCTCTATTATGGAAATGGGGCAGAATTGGTGTGATGCTTGCGAGAGGCCCCTAACAAACTTCACCCGAGTGTCGACATGCATTATATGTAACAATGTAAAACCTGTGGCACAATAACCGTGGACCTACTGTTCAAAAAAAAAACAAAAGCCCTTTTCAGGGCTACATAATTCACACAAACAGTAGTAGTAGAATTCACAGATTATGTGACGAATGACTACTTTGACTAAAAAAGTCGAAGTTAGAATTTTGTTAATCATTGAATATCTGTGCATATGATGAGTACTTCTTTGACTGGAAAGTCAAAGTTGGGAATATATATATATATATATATATATATATATATATATATATATATATATATATATATATATATATATATATATATATATATATGTATATATATATATATATATATATATATATATATATATATATATATATATATATATGTATATATATATATATATATATATATATGTGTATATATATATATATATATATATATATATATATATATATATATGAATGATATATATATGATAATGATAAGTACTACAGAGTGGGATGATGATACTTTCACATAAGTTTTGACTATAATGATAATCTATTTCTGTTTGAAAGTATAATGATAGCTCTGAATATGGTTATTTGTTGCCTTTAATTATAGCCCTGAAAAAGGCTGTTTTTTTCCTATTAATCCATACAATGGTATGGACTAGCGCTCCTCATCATCAGAATCAATGATGATGGTGTCATCATCTGAATCATCTGTATCTGATAATATACTGATGGTGTCGTCCTCATATTCATCTGAATCAGATGATATACTAATTATATCATCCGCATGATCGTGTAGCTCGTTATCCTCTCGATCATCTAACTCTGCATCTACTTCCTCTTGCATTCGTTCATCTACGCGTTCTGGGAAATTATCAGGAAGATCATAGATGCGTTGCAGAAATTCTGTGAAGCTTGTATTGGAATGAGTAAGTGTTTAATCTATTTCATGTACCTGGATGGGTCCTGTACTTGATATAGAATACTCTGGTACACTCATCGGTTCGGTAGTGGAATCAGCACTCGACATTGTGAAAGAATGATGTAGAACTGGGATTGATGCTATATTTATATCAAAAAAAAAATTGGAGGGGTGAAGTGTAAATGTAAAACAATTTAGTGTTTGAAATTCGAAAGCAACAAGAATGACAATCTTCATGGAACTCTGAGTGATAATTAGGAAAAAACTGATAAGAGAGAGGGAAAAGACACTGCCCTAACCTCGCAGTGTCCTGTGTACACCAACCAACAGTTTGTGTAAGGGATTCATTCTATTAGGATAGGAGATGGTGGAGGACTATCCTCGATGAGGATAGGCGGGTCAGGAGGATCTTCTTCATCGGACTCGTTGGACTCGTAGGAGTCGCCCCACTCATCGAGCTCGTCATCTCCGTACCAGTTCCAGAACTCATGATGATCCTCAGCCGATTGGGAAGGATCTGGGATCTGGGAAGTCGGGCTTAAGCGAGTGAGGTGATGTGGTGGAAGTAACAAATCCTTCCTGATAGTTCTCCCAGTAGTTAAACTGATACCCGGGTAGCTGTATGGTTCGCTAGTTGAATCAGGTTCCATTTCGAAGCTAGCTGATCAACTGAATGTTTCATCAGATGATTCCTACTTTTATACTTTTGAAAGGGAGTGGGGGAGGAGTGGGGAGGATAGGGGATTAAGTGGGAATGAATTGCAAAATGACATGAGCTATATTCAATGAAAGAGATAATTGAATGGATAAGATACAATATGAATTATATGAAATTATACTTATTGATTTCATTGTGAAACATGTCTTTTGAAACTAATAAGGGAGAGGGAGGACACGAGGTGTACACGAGGCACTGCCCCAACCTCGCAGTGCCTCGTGTACACCAACCAAAAAGTGTGTACTCCGTGGAAGGAAAGGAAAGGAAAGAAATGGATGGGAGAAACGATTACATATCGTCATCAGAATTGAGTTCATTCTCAATTCTGCGTGAGGAAGCCAGCCGCATCGACCACTTGGCAGCAGCTTCTGGATCAGCATCCATATTAGGATCCGGATACTCTATGTCCGACCTTTGCCTATCGTCAGTGCTTGTAACATGAAGCACTTGAATCCGGGAATCAATGCTCCAAAACGTTGAAGGACCTCTATATGGCTCTGTAGTGGAATCGGCTTCCATGTTCACGTCCGAATCGTCGTCGTCGTCGTTGTCACTCCTGTAGTCAGGAGCTCTAGGTTCTGACAAGGGTTCCAAGTGGGGTCCGGTCGTGAAATCAGCTTCCTGAGTTGTTGACATGCTGGCGATAGCTACTCAACTGAATATTACATTGAGGAACTCCTACATTTATACTCTTCAAGTGGAGAGGGTGGGAGTGGCGGTAGGTAGGGGTTATGCAATGTTGTATGTAAAAATGAATAATATGAAATATACTTATTGATTTCATTATGAAACATGTCTTTTCTTTTTTAATTATCTTCCCAAGAGATTATTATGACGGTTGCGCTACGCGCGGTCCCGCCCCGTTTCGCTACGCCACAATTCATTATGTTCGTTCAATTAATACGTCATCTATTGGTTTTGTTTCGGTTCTATTATTCCTAACCTAACCTAACCTAACGTTTCTCCAGGCCCAACCTAACCTACCCTAATCTACCCTAACCTAACCTAACCTATCGTTTCTCCAGAACTAACCTAACCTACCCTAACCTAACCTAACCTAATTTGCGCGCGGAATGCATTCACCATGCCCGTTCAAATAATACGTCATCTGTTGGTTTTGGTTCTATTATTCTAACATTTGGATTAATGTCCAGTCCTGGATATCCCAGTCCATCTGATACCCTGACTTTATGTTTTTTCTCCAAAACTTCAACTCTCTGTTCCAGTACATCATACTTTTTCATTGTAGTCGCTGTTATGTTAGACATAGCATCATATTTTTTCATTGTAGACGCTGTTATGTCAGACATTTTTATCTCTACATCACTTGTAAGTTTGTCAAATTTACGAGTGAAAGTTATTCGAGCCTCTGCAATTTTATCATCGAATGCTTGACGTGCATCGCGAGCAACATTACCAATTGTGGATTTTATTGCAGCTTGTAGGGCTAGAAGTATGACCTCTTTTGTTCCATTAATTTCCCCCTCAAAATATGATACAGTTGCACAATCACTCTTGTAAATTGGTTCGCTTGTATTTTTCAATTTTTTCTTTGCAAGTCATAATGACCATCTTTTGTTAATTTAAATCCATTCCGGGAGGACCTCGAATGATATTACCACCCCATTTTCTTTTTCTACCAAACTTATCTATCGTTTTAGACATTCTGCATCCTACGATGATTCTTTTCAAACTGATATTTCTTTCATTTACATTATGCTATATACTCTGTAGTAATTGGTTATGAAAAATATAAGTGAAACAAATAACATTTTTATTATCATTTTTATATTCATCAAAGTAACTTGACAAAAGTAATACTTCAATGTAAAAAAATCACAATAAAATAATCACAAATAATGAATGTTACGGTTTGAAGGAAAAAGCAACAACAACACTTCGAATGATAATTCAGTTATTCATCTCAACAGTCAACAAATTAATTAGTTGGTCTAAGGCGTTCTCTTGAGAAAAAGAATGATCGATTTCAGACACCCAACGAATGTTGTCATTAGGATCATTTCGATAAAACTCTATATCGCTGTGACCCCGTCATACGCTGTACCGTAAAAGATGATTATTGGATCATTTGGGAATTTATCCTTGAAATTGCTCAGAACTGACTTTGTCACTGGGATATTGAATTGGTTTCCCATTTTATAATTAGATGTATCGAACTTATGTATATTATTTTTGATAAATTCATAGAAATTGTCAGTATTCACTTTGAGAATAAGGGAGTCGGTATCAGTGTAGAGTAAGGACGCATCTTCTCCAAAATGTTGTTTGATACATCCATAGAAAAAATCATACATAACTGTTTTAGATGATTCCAGAATGTAAAATCCCAAATACAATGGTTTATCATAATGAACTTTTACTCTAGCCAATTGAATAGCAACAAAATTCTCAGTAAAAATGGAGCATATTTTGAAATTTTTTCGCGATATGAGACAACTAGCACCTATAGTTCTTTTTATATTTTCCCAATGTGTAATGAATCTAACATCAATTCTATTGTCTACGTTTTCCATTGTTTTCCCATAGACTGCATTATTCATTAGTTTGTAGAAATCTTTTTCAGATTTGTTATTAGACCGATTACGCATTTCAGTATTCAAATCTATATAGGGCTTCATCCAACATGATTGCTTGAACCTCAAAACTCTGTGTGTGTTCATCACTATCAAGCCATGATTGACAGCTTGCTGTAAGTTTCTATAGGAAACAATATATTTTCTTTTATCGTTTAAATTTGGAATTAATTTCGGAACTTTCGATTTTGCATATGGAGGTATCAAACGTTCAACTAGGAAGGGAAAATCGGAATGTTTATCGTGAAGCTCTTGGGGATAATGTATATCCACTTCCAATACATAACCATAAGGACTATCAACATCCAAATTCATTATATCAAGATTGAGAATTTCATGAGGTGTTAACCATGAAAATTCACCTGTTGTGACATGCTGTGACCATATAGATTTGTTGCATCCAAATATGAAATGAATGAAGATGGTTCATTTGGATTATAATTCGGTAGAAATTTATTGTTTGCTTTATGTTTCCTTTCACTACATCGACTGATTCCACCACGAATACCTTTTTGAAAGAAGTGAACCATATCAATGTCAGTTAGTAATTCCAATTAAATATTAGTATATTTCAACATGGCATCCCACGATAATCCAGGTGCAGTGAAGTATTGTGCCGGATCCAATTTATATTTATCAACAGATATATTTCTGAAGTTTTCAAAAATGTCACATAGTAACACATCTGACTTTAAATATAAATCGGAGTATTCACCCAAATCCTGACATTCGAACAAATTCCAAACAAGTTGAGCTCTCCCACAATCATTATCTGATATATGTTCACAATTGAGTTTATCATAAAATTGATTTTTGGTTGGAAGTCTTGGATGATTCAGTTTGTCGATGTCATCAACAAAACTATAGGGAAATACACCTTTCTTTCTCGTCAAATTGAAATTTTCAATTTGTGGGAAATGTTTGCGCATCTCGATACACTGATCAGATGTTGAATTGGCTCCTAAATTCTTCAAAGAACTAGGCATGAATCTGAAACTATCAATGAATCTCATTTTCAAATAATTCTTCTTCGCCCTACCAACTTTATCCGCATAGAAGTGTGTAAAGAGATGTTTTGTGAAAGATATATATTTCTCATTAGTTTGTGGGATGACATCCACTTTATTTTTTTTATACAATTCCTTTATGAATAAGTGACAATCATATCCACTAAGATTGTGAAAAATTATAGGAATGAAATTTGGTAATTTAAAATTCAAATTACATGATGAATGAGCAGCAGGGGACCTTTTTTTTCCTGTGAGATGACAATGATCCCTCATGTCTTGATGGAGTACGAGTATTCAGGATTTGGTTTAGTGGTTTGAATCGGCTTGAGTACTGATTCAAAATCGGCATACACTACAAATGGTACCTTCTTTTGTTTCTCAAAGTTTTCAAAAGTAAGTATATTTTCAGGCACCATTTTCCCATATTTATTGACTTTGAAATTGGTTGATGGTGTTGTAGTACTCAAGTGATTACAATCATTTATCTTATGACGTAATAGTAATTGTTCATTAGAAAAATATAATAAACAGCCATCACAAAAATATTTCTTATGTTCATGAGCCGATAATTGGCTTGAAACTAATCTTGAAAGATCTTTGATCCAACAATAATGACTATTACCGAAATCATCAGTGATAAGTAACAAATTGACATGTCCCCTAAGTCTTCTCTGAGAGTAACGTAATGGTCCAATTATTTCATACATTATTTTACCCTTCTCGAATTTACTTTCTAAACCGTACACATTAACTGAAATATCATTCTTGTCTCCAAATTTCACAATATCCTTCAAATTTACCGGAAAATTCATACCTGTTACATCTATGACTGTATTAAAATGTGGATATGATGAAACTTCTGACGTTCTATCGATTGCAGGATGTAGTGCTGAAGTGATAGCCCATGCAAAACATTGCTGATCTTCATTACGGACATTAATCACGGCCTTCCTACGCTCGATACATTCAGGCAGTTTCACATATGAACATCCACTGAGCGAGCTGTATTTATTGATGTTCACCTCCAGAAACATGATTTTTTCACAAGTCCAACCTTAAATATAAATCAGAATTACTGATCCATCCAATTGAAACTTGGTAGAAATGCTTAGCTGAATCACGTTCCTGGAATTCTGTAGTTTGAGCGATAATCCTATTTCGAAATCCATCAAATAAGGAATTCAAATCAGTAGATTGGTCAACTATTCTATTCTGAGAGTTGAATGATTTGGTTTCCTTCAGGTCTTGTGTTTGCAGAATATAACTCCCAAATACTTCCATATTCACTTTGATGATTTTGTGAACCCTGATGGCTGATTCCAATAATTCTATAACTTTCTGCCTGATTTCATTAAAGAATAACATGTAATCGGTGGAAACAATGGAACTCTGCACCCTGTGTGTAGCAATCCGACGCTTGAAGGCGCTCTTTATAATTTGAACACCATCACTCAATTGTACACATGCATTATTCTTATGTTGCAGATTTCTATGGTGAGAATTCACTTGAGTCAATGGAATCCTCACATTACAACAATTACATGTGTACATTGGTGTTGCAGCGTCATCTAATCTCACTCGTTTCACTGATGGACCTCCTTGACAACTCTGGAGCTGATGACGATGAAGGTTGTCACTACGAGTAAAAGATTTACCACATTCACAAGAATACATTTTCTATGATATGTTCTCACTAACTCACTCGATGGAAACTGACATAACCAACACTCGCCCGCTTCTTAAATACCATAATCCACGTCGCCTGCGCGTTACCGTCGAGAGTGAGGGTAGAGCCATGCGTTACGTCATAGCCATCGCCACGTCGAGGGAGGTACGGGCATATCGATGAATACGCATTACTCAGCCAAACGCCGTGGAGTGCACATCTAGCTCTCCTACCGTTGAACGGTTGCTGCTGGGGATAGAGCGATGCATTACATCACAGCCTTCACTGCATCGAGAGAGAGATGAGGGCAGACCGATGAATACGCATTACTCAGCCAGACGTCGTGGAGTGAACATCTTGCTCTCTTACCGTTGAACGGTTGCTGCTGTTGTGACGTCACACCACTATTAACTTGGTGGCCTCTCACCGATGGAGCATTCATTACTTGGAGAATCTTCGAAGTATGCAGACGTATGTTTGTACATAGACAAGCATATCATGAAACCCTGTACCGTGCATTCTCTCTCTCACACACACACACAAAATCTCATATGAAAAAAAATCTGAACGATCCATGAACCAGACACTTCAAGGTCACATCGCCTTGACTTCACTAAACAACAAAAAAAAAGCAATTAATACGTCATAGTGGTGAGGGGAGACTCAGAACCGGAAAAAAAATTCTGAACGATCCATGCACCAGACACTTCGAGGTCACATCACCTTGACTTCACTAAACAACAACAAAAAAAAAGCAATTAATACGTCATAGTGGTGGGGGGAGGTTTAGAACCGGCTCAAATCTCCTACTGAGTTGAATTCAAAATTAATTGACAATAATTGATAGAAAACAAAAAACAAACTTTGTTTCGTTTTTAATTAATTAGTTTTATATGTTTCATCAGTATTAATTAAGGTTGGGGGAGGGGTAGAGTAAAATATGGAAGGAGTCGCTGTTTTCATAACTGGAGTTATGATTTGGTCAGCCTAGTGTAGGAACATGAAAACGAGAACAAAGCCCGTGAAGTGTGGACTCAGAGTCTTCGCTTAAGAGTGGACAGATTGATATTTATTTTTTATGCATATCTGTCGGGGATGAAACATTGTTTTTTTGGAAGTAATCGTGTATGACTGAAAATTCAGTACTAGTCGAAAAGTTCCACAATAATTTTTCATATATTCTGTCAGTAATTAGGGAATTGAATGCTAGTAATGTTTGCAGTACCAAAAATTGTAGAAAAAAAACTGTGTTCTACTTAGGTGAAGAAGTGAATCACTGCTATTATCACACCATGATTGAACGAATAGAGACAACATAACGAGTAGATCAACATTGAATGAAATATGTTTGAAATTGAAATTGAAAGCTATTGTTTAGCGAAACACGTGTCGCGGTTTTTGTAACACCCTATTTGAAAATCATGCAATAAACTGTATGAATGAGTTTTAATATGGATTTTCATCAAGTATCGGCCAGTTCTATTGAAATATGTTTGATGTTTCATGTTGAGCCCGTATGAACCATTTGTTTGATATTATACTTCAAGTAGAAGAAATCACATAAACAGATAATTGGCTTCCTCCATTTCTTTGGAAGATTCCCGAATTTTTTTGTATCGAAATGGAGTAGTAGGAAGCCAAAAACTTTCTTACCTAAAAAAACAGATAACATATTTTGCAATACTGAAAACGTTATTGTTTTCGTGATGGCTAACCAGTCAAAACGAGTTTATACTGGGAAGATGAAAAAAACTAGGATGAGAATTGTATCTTGAAACTTACCTTGAAGATATTTGTTGAACAATTTGACACTTTATATGTATGAATCCAACCTCCGTTGGTTCCATAGTCACTTAATTGAATTCAAACTAGAAAAAAAATATTTCAGTGACCTTCACGAGGTGTTTTGATTGGTACCATTATGTTATATAAATAACATCAAAAATCACCATGAGCGCGACTTCATAAATTTGTTTGTGCATGACACTGTACTGTGAAAAGAAAAAAAATTATAATTATTTTTTCAAAATATCCTTCATAAAATACTAATTTATTTTTTCATAGGTTTATCAGTTTTTACGATAGACTGAAATAGACTGATAAAATGATTTGATTTTAAACTAGACTAGAAATTGTGGCAGCATGTTTCAAACAGAGAAAAATCATCAGAAGAATCCTTCAAATTGAGACATCTGAGAGGAGAGATAAAGACGCAATAACAGATTGTCTATGCAATTGCGGTAGGTATTTCGTGTGTGAGGAATAACTTAGGATCATTTATTGTTTTCTACCATACACATTTATTCTTTTTTTCTACAGATTCATATTACCTCTGAGATTGGAAAAGTGTATATTAAAGAAGAAAGTGATATAAATCGTGAAATTATGAAACAACAACGAACATCAATTGGCGCTCTGAGGCGACTTCATTGATTCCAGTGACCCATCTGCTCTTTTAGCTGCAGAAAAACCCGGAAATATCTGCAGCACCACATCATCTGAAGATCTTGATCTGCCAATGTCCTCTCTTCATAAAACGGAATGTAGGGTGTCTCCAGAGGCTCCAATGAATTCAAGACATCCCAGAACACTTAGTGACACGACTATTGTCGAACTTAAACCAGTTCGTTTCGTCTTTGACCAATGCGTAATAATGACCAGATTCAACGCCAGAACCACAGTGAACAATGACTGCTAAAAGATTAAAATAGTGGTCTGCTGGATTGAAGTGCTCATCTATTTCGAACCTTCGTAAGAAATTGGTGCTCCCGTCAGAGGTTGAGTCTTGTTTGATGATCATCAGTGTTATTATTAGATTGACTGGTGCCTCAGCTATACTTGTTTTCTTATAATTGTCAGTTGGTTTGACGCATGTTTGGCAATACAGTTAGTTGATAATCACCAGTTAAAAGTTCTATTTTCAGATGATTCATCAATAAGCTTTGCACAAACTGGTTATCAGTCATAGTAGGAAATGTTAGTTGAAGTTCCAGAAAATCACATACGTTTTTGCTACCTCTTGAACATTTACTACGAAGTTAACAAGTGAGGATTTTTCTAGCAAAAAAGATCTACAAACACAAGACGAGATTGATTGTACGGAATCATTCAATCCAGAGCGGTCGGGAGTACTGATCTGTTATTTTTTTTGCTCACGAAGAGTATCAGTAGGAGATTTGAGCCGATTCTAAACCTCCCACCACTATGACGTATTAATTGCTTTTTTTGTTGTTTAGTAACATCAAGGCGATGTGACCTTGAAGTTATGGTGCATGGATCGTTTTCATATGAGATTTTGTGTGCGTGTGTGACATAATGACATAATTACATTTGGTTGGTGTGTGTGTGTGAGAATGCACGGTACAGAGTTTCACCATGTGCTTGTCTATGTACAAACATACGTCTGCATACTCCAAAGATCCTTCAAGTGATAAATGTTCCATCGGTGTGAGCCCACCAAGTTAGTAGTGGTGTGACGTCACAGCAGCCACCGTTCAAAGGTAGAAGAGCAAGATGTTCACTCCACGGCGTGTGGTTGAGTAATGCGTATTCATCGATGTGCCCTTACCTCCCTCGATGTGACGATGTCTATGACGTAACGCATGGCTCTACCCTCGCTCTCGATGGTGACGCGCAAGCGGCGAGGACTGTGATATTTAAAAAGCGGACGAGTGATGGTTATGTCAGTTTACATCGAGTGAATTAGTGAGAACATATCATAGAAAATGTATTCTTGTGACTGTGGTAAATCTTTTACTCGTAGTGACAACCTTCATCGTCATCAGCTCCAGAGTTGTCAAGGAGGTCCATCAGTGAAACGAGTGAGATTAGATGACGCTGCAATACCAATGTACACATGTAATTGTTGTAATGTGACGATTCCATTGACTCAAGTGAATTCCCACAATAGAAGTCTGTAACATAAGAATAATGCATGTGTACAATTGAGTGATGGTGTTCAAATTATAAATAGTGCCTTCAAGCGTCGGATTGCTACATACAGGGTGCAGAGTTCCATTGTTTCCACCGATTACATGCTATTTTTTAATGAAATCAGGCAGAGAGTTATTGAATTATTGGAATCAGCCATCAGGGTTCACAAAATCATCAAAGTTAATATGGAAGTATTTGGGAGTTACATTCCGCAAACGCAAGACCTGAAGGAAACCAAATCATTCAACTCTCAGAATAAAACGGCTGACCAATCTACTGATTTGAATTCCTTATTTGATGGATTTCGAAATGAAATTATCGCTCAAACTACAGAATTCCAGGAACGTGATTCAGGTAAGCATTTCTACCAAGTTTTAATTAGATGTATCAGTAATTTTGATTTGTATTTAAGGTTGGAATTGTGAAAAAATCATGTTTCTGGAGGTGAACATCAATAAATACAGCCCCCTCAGTGGATGTTCATATGTGAAGCTACCTGAATGTATCGAGCGTAGGAAGGCCGTGGTTAATGTTCGTAATGAAGATCAGCATTGTTTTGCATGGGCTATCACTTCAGCACTACATCCTCCAATCGATAGAAAGTCAGAAGTTTCATCATATCCACATTTCAATACTGTCATAGATGTAACAGGTAAATTTGAAGGATACTGTGAAATGTGAGGACAAAAATGATATTTCAGTTGATGTGTACGGTTTAAAAAGTAAATTTAAGAATGGTAAAATAATGTATGAAATAATTGGACCATTACGTTACTCTCAGAGGAGACCTAGGAGAATTGTCAATTTGTTACTTGTAACAGATGATTTCGGTAATAGTCATTATTGTTGGATCAACGATCTTTCAAGATTAGTTTCAAGCCAATTATCGGCTCATGAACATAAGAAATATTTTTGTGATGGATGTTTATTATATTTTTCTAATGAGAATTACTATTGCGTCATAAAATAAATGATTCTAATCACTTGAGTACTACACACCATCAACCAACTTCAAAGTCAATATACATGGGAAAATGGTGCCTGAAAACATACTAACGTTTGAAAACTTTGAGAAACAAATGAAGGTACCATTTGTAGTGTTTGCCAATTTTGAATCAGTACGCAAGCCGATTCAAACCACTGAGCTAAATCCTGAATACTCGTTCTCGATCAAGACATTCAAACATGAGCCTTATCCATTTGCTTATTTGATCAAATGTTCATACAATGATGATTTGTCAAAATTTGTATCGTGTAGGGGTGTGGATGCAGCCCAGAAATTTGTAAGCAAAATTGAAGATGATTTGAAAAATATTTATGAAAATCATCTTAGGTTTCCTATCCTATGGATGCACAAACTCCTGAGGAAGAGGAACAGTTTGCTTCTGCCACAAATTGTGGCATTTCTTCTGAACTTTGCCATCATTGGATGGCGAAGTTAAAGTGAGGGATCATTGTCATCTCACAGGAAAAAAAGGTCTCCTGCTGCTCATTCATCATGTAATTTGAATTTTAAATTACCAAATTTCATTCCCATTATTTTTCACAATCCGAGTGGATATGATTGTTACGTATCCATGAAGGAATTGTATGAAAACAAAGATAAAGTGTATGATGGAATCGGCCGATACTTGATGAAAATCCATAACTAACGTATTCTAAAAACACTTTATTGTGTGATTTTCACTAGATAGTTTTACAAAAACGCAACACGTGTTTTGCCATAATAACTAATTCTACACATTAAATGCTATTATATACCTTATTTTACAATATGAGGTACCTGAATTTCAAGTACCTGATTTTTTAACCTAAGTTTGTAATGAATTTAATTACCTGAGCTTATGTTCCATTTTTCACATCTGAAAAAATGTTCAGTAACGGAGAGTTATTTAATTCTAATTGATCATTCAGTAAATTACCCGAATTCCTGAATCTATCGATTTATAAACATTCTAGAAGATTGAGTTTCAAACTATTCTCTTTTAAATGTAACACATCGTATTCATGATTGAACTCATGTCCTTCTGCTATAGGTGGTTTGCAAATGTGGAATTGATTGGTCTTTCTATTTACAAAACTACTTCTATGTCATTTAATTATTTGGGAAAATGTTCTTCCAGTTTGGCCATTATACAGTTTTGGACAAGAGCCACAAATCAGCTCATATACTTATGATCTATCCCACAACGAATTTTTGTCTTTATTGTTTTTAATAAATTTACTTAGATTATTATTCGCTCTTTTAGCTACGTTTACGCCTTCTTTCTTCAAAAAACGGGCAATATTCCTGATTGGTTCACCCAAATATGCCAATGTCCTATAACTGACGTTACCGCATCTTGAATATGGGTAAGTCCATGGCTTAGAGTCCATGGCTTAGAAAAAAAAAACTTCAAAAGCAAGCCATGGACTTGGTCTATCCATATTCAAGATGCGATAACGTCAGTTATAGGACATTGGCATATTTGGGTGAACCGACCAGGAATATTGCCCGTTTTTTGAAGAAAGGAGGCGTAAACGTAGCTCACAGAATGAATAATAATCTTAGTAAATTTATTGAAAACAATAAAGAAAAAACTTTGTTGTTGGATAGATCAGGAGTATATAAGCTGACTTGTGGCTCTTGTCCAAAACTGTATATTGGCCGAACTGGAAGAACATTTTCCCAAAGAATTAAATGACATAGAAGTAGTTTTGTAAATAGAAATTCCACATTGGCAAACCACCTATTAGCAGAAGGACATGAGTTCAATCATGAATACGATGTGTTACATTTAGAAGAGAATAGTTTCAAACTCAATCTTCTAGAATATTTATAAATCAATAAATTCCGGAATTCGGGTAATTTACTGAATGATCAATTAGAATTGAATAACTCTCCGTTGCTGAATATTTTTTCAAATGTGGAAAATGGAATATAAGCTCAAATAATTAAATTCATTACAAACTTAGGTGAAAAATCAGGTATTCGAAATTCAGGCACTTGAAATTCAGCTACCTCAAATTGTAGAATGAGGTATATATAACATTTAATGTGTAGAATTAGTTATTACGACACGCACGAGAAAGCCATTGTATGGCGAAACATGTGTTGCGTTTTTGTAAAACTATCTAGTGAAAATCACACAATGAAGTGTTTTCAAAATACGTTGAAGATAAAGTGGATGTCATTCCATAAACCAATGAGAAATATATATCTTTCACAAAACATCTTCTATACGGATAAAGATGGTAGGGTGGAGAAGAATGATTTGAAAATGAGATTCATTGATAGTTTCAGATTCATGCCTAGTTCTTTGGAGAATTCAGGTGCAAATTCAACATCTGATCAGTGTATCGAGATGCGCAAACATTTCCCACAAATTAAAAATTTCAATTTAATGAGAAAGAAAGGTGTATTTCCCTACAGTTTTGTTGATATCATCGACAAACTGAATCATCCAAAACTTCCAAACAAAAATCAATTTTACGATTAACTCAATTGTGAACATATATCTAATAATGATATATGGTCACAGCATGTCACAACCATTACCAACAGGTGAATTTTCATGGTTAACACCTCATGAAATTCTCAATCTTGATATTATGAATGTTGATGTTGATAGTCCTCATGGATGTGTATTGGAAGTGGATATATTTTATCCCCAAGAACTTCACGATAAACATTCCGATTTTCCATTCTTAGTTGAACGTTTGATACCTCCATATGCCAAATCGGAAGTTCTCAAATCAATTCCAAATTTAAACGGAAAAAAATATATTGTTCACTATAGAAACTTACAGCAAGCTGTCAATCATGGTTTGATAGTGATGAACACACATAGAGTATTGAGGTTCGAGCAATCATGTTGGATGAAGCCCTATATAGATTTGAATACTGAAATGCGTAATCGGTCTAATGACAAATCTGAAAAAGATTTCTATAAACTAATGAATAATGCAGTCTATGGAAAAACAATGGGAAAGGTAGACAATAGAATTGATGTTAGACTCATTACACATTGGGAAACTATAAAAAGAACAATTGGTGCTAGTTGTCTCATATCGTGACCAAATTTTAAAAAATGCTCCATTTCAACGGAAAATTTTGTTGCCATTCAATTGGCTTCAATAAAAGTTTATTATGAAAAACCACTGTATTTGGGATTTTCTATTCTGGAATTATCCAAAACAGTTATGTATGATTTTTTTTATGGATGTATCAAACAACAGTTTGGAGAAGATGCGTCCTTACTCTAGACTGATACCGACTTCCTTATTCTCAAAGTAAATACAGACAATTTCTTTGAATTCATCAAAAATAATATAAATAAGTTCGATACATCTAATTATAAAATAGGAAACCAATTCAATATTCCAGTGACGAAGTCAGTTCTGGGTAATTTCAAGGATGAATTTCCAAATGATTCAATAATAAGCTTTTACGGTACAACTGCTGAAGCGTATTATGTGAAATCAGTTGATGGTGAAATGAAGAAAGCCAAAGGCATCAAACGATCTGTTATGAAGAATGAATTGACATGTGGAGACTATGAAAAAATTATCGAAAGGGGAGGTATGATATTCAGGAAGATATACTAATTCAGAAGCGTATTGCATGATATTTACACTGAATTGAAAAATAAAATCGCATTAGCATATCACGACGAAAAAAGATTAATCATTTCGAATACCACTTGAACTCTTCCATGAGGTCATAGCGATATAGAGTTTTATCGAAATGATCTTAATGACAAAATTCGTTGGGTGTCTGAAATCGTTCATTCTTTTCCTCAAGAGAGCGCCTCAGACCAACTAATTAATTTGTTGACTGTTGAGAAGAATAACTGAATTATCATTCGAAGTGTTGTTGGTTTTTCCTATATATATATATATATATATATATATATATATATATATATATATATATATATATATATATATATATATATATATATATATAAATAGATAAGTACTCTTTGATCATTCCCATATTGATTTCAATTTAAGAGCCACCGGTATACAGCTGTTTCAGCCTATTGGGGCATCGTCAGTACCGGGCAGGCGGTCCTCGATTGAAGACAAAATGAGAAAAAACCAAGAAAGTACTTGATAAAAATAGCTGCGTAAACGCAAGCGAAACATAAGTGGAACCACCTATTGGTGTGACACCCAAGTCAACTTGCCAAGTTTTTATGTCAGTGTTGGTGGTTTGACCAATCAACCGACAACTGCGGTAGCAGAAATTTGGGAAGCTAACCTGAAATGCCATCGGAGAACGAATCCACATGTTTCTAGAAATGATATGAAATCTAGAAAGGTTAATGCAGTCAAGCTGCTGGAAAATAATTCCATGAAAATCAAAAAATAAATAGATAAGTACTCTTTGATCATTCCCATATTGATTTCAATTAATTTCAAAAATTTCCAAACAGCTGTATACCGGTGGCTCTTAAATTGAAATCAATATGGGAATGATCAAAGAGTACTTATCTATTTATTTTTTGATTTTCATGGAATTATTTTCCAGCAGCTTGACTGCAATAACCTTTCTAGATTATATATATATATTATATATATATATATATATATATATATATATATATATATATATATATATATATATATATATATATATATATATATATATATATTTCAGAAAAAGAAAATGGGGTGGTGATATCATTCGAGGTCCTCCCGGGAATGGATTTGAATTAACAAAAGATGGTCATTATGACATGCAAAGAAAAATATTGAAAAATACAAGCGAACCAATTGACAAGAGTGATTGTGTTACTGTGTCATATATTGAGGGATAAATTAATGGAACAAAGGAGGTCATACTTCTAGCCCTACAAGCTGCAATACAAACCACAATAGGTAATGTTACTCGCGATGCACGTCAAGCATTCGAAGATAAAATTGCAGAGGCTCGGATAACTTTGGCTCGTAAATATGATAATCTTAAAAGTGATGTAGAAATAAAAATGTCTGTCAGCATCTACAATGAAAAAATATGACCCTTCGGAACAGAGAGTTGTAGTTATGGAGAAAAAACATAAACTCAGGTCATCAGGTGGACTGGGGTATCCAGGACTGGACAATAATCCAAATGTTAGAATAATAGAACCAAAATCAACAGATGACGTATTAATTGAACGAACATGGTGAATGCATGTATGGATGACTTCGGGGCGCCGCGAGCGCAAAGCGGAGCTGATCGCGAGAGTCGGAGCCAAAGCGCGCTTGCGCGCGAGCCCCACCCCCGGGGGACCCGCCCACCGCCCCATCTTCCGAGCCCCGCCCCACCCTCAACTCCCAACACTCGCGCATGCACGCCCCCAACCCCATTGCGCGTGCGCGCCCCCGCCACATTCCCACCACTCACGCATGCATTCCTATACCCCAAGGAGAGCACTCCTCAACATTCAGTACGACGACTCAAGTCATCGAGAACACTCCAGTCCAGTCTAGTCCAGTCCAGTGAACAAGCAGAATTTTGAGTAAGTTTACAATGTTATTTTTGTATATCAACTAACTTTGTATTATTTTACATTCTCAGAATGGCAACCAACACCCAGGAAATAAACAACGCTGTGGCGTCAATCATACCAGTGATACATCAGGAGAAGGCAGCAACTTCGAGTGGTAGGGGGCGATCTCTCAGCCCTGACTCATTCGAGGAGGAGAACAGGGAGGAGAACCATCGCATTCAACAATGCGATGGTTGGGGCATTGTTCTTCACTTCGTCTTATTATTATTTTTTTTAATTCAATTTCAAGCTCTCACAACAATTTTTGTTTTTTCTAATCACTTGTAAATAATCTCTTGAGAAGAAAATAAAAAAAAGATATGTTTCATAATTAAATCAACAAGTTTAATTTCATATAATTCGTATTGTATTTTATCCATACAATCATCCCTTTCATTGAATATTGCTTATGTCATTTCGCAATTCATCCCCACTTCATCTCCACTCCTCCCCACTCCTCCCCCACTCCCTTTCAAAAGTATGAAAGTAGGAATTATCTGATGGAATATTCAGTTGATCACCCACCTTCAATATGGAACCTGATTCAACTACCGAGCCATACAGACTCCCGGAGTCTCAGATAGCTTACTACATGTCTCTCCAAGAAGGTTTCGTTCATTCGACCACAGCACCTCACAACATTGGATTTGAAAATATGAATAATGATAATAGAATGCAGGTGCAGCATGTAACCGGCAGTGACGAAGCGGACCTTTCTGATGGGGAGTATCCGGATCCTAACGATTGGTGGGATCCCGATTATGATGACCTACTACTGCCCTATGGAGACGATGACGATGAGTCCGAGGATGTCAAGGATAGTCCTCCACCATCCCCAATCCTCATCGAGGATAGTCCTCCAGCATCCCCAATCTTCATCGAGGATAGTCCTCCACCATCCCCTATCCTATTTGATGAGGTCCTCAATTCGGATGACGATATGTGATCCTTTCTTCCACCCTTAATATTTTCTTTCCACGGAGTACACACTTTTTGGTTGGTGTACACGGGGCATTACGATGTTGGGGCAGTGTCTTCCTCCCTCTCCCTTATTAGTTTTTTCATAATAATCACTCAGAGTTTCATGAAGATCTTCATTCTTGTTGCTTTCGAATTTCAAACACTGAATTTTTCTACATTCACACTTCACTCCCTCCATTTCATTTTTCCAATATAAATATAGCATGAATTTCTGTTCTACATCATTCTTCCACAATGTCGAGTACTGATTCCACCACCGAACCGATGAGTGTACCAGAGTATTCTTTGTCGAGTACAGGACCCATCCAGGTACATAAAATAGATTCAACGTCCGATCATTTCAGTACAACCTTCGCACAATTTCTGCAACGCATCTATGATCTTCCTGATGATTTCCCAGAACGTATAGAAGAAGGTATGCAAGAGGAAGTAGATGCAGAGTTAGAGATGGGTGTTGACGACTTAGAAGATATAGATGATTATGAGGACGACATCTTTAAATTATCATCAAATACAGATGATTCAGATGACGACACCATCATCATTGTTTGTGATGATGAGGAGCGGTAGTCCATACCATTGCATGGATTAATAAAAAACAGCCCTTTTCAGGGCTATCATTATACTTTCAAACAGAAACAGGCTCATACCATTGTTAATATTAGGTTAACATTATAGTATAAAACAAAATGCATGTAAAAGTACCATCATCCCACTCTGTAGTTCTCATTAATATATGCATATATATTCAATAATTGACAAATTGCCAACTTCAACATTCAGTTAAAGTAGTACTCATCATATGCACAGATATTCAATGACTAGCAAATTCCCAACTTCGACTTTTCAGTCAAAGTAGTTATTTGTCATATAATGCACAGATATTCAGAGACTAATTTACCCTGAAGAGGCATTAGCCTATAGCAGGGCCCCACACAAACATACCTAACAAATGAATTGTAATTAACTAAAAAATTTTGAATAAACGATTTTCATTCATTCAAAGACTAACAAATTTCCAACTTAGACTTTTTTTTTACACATAATCTGTGAATACTACTACTACTACTACTGTTTGTGTGAATAATGTAGCCCTGAAAAGGGCTGTTGTTTTTTTTGACCAGTAGGTCGACGGTTATTGTGTCACAGGTTTGACATTGTTGCATATTACACATGTCGACACTCGGGTGAAGTTTGTTAGGGGTCTCTCGCAAGCATCGCACCAATTCTGCCCCAGTTCCATCATAGAAACGGTGTTGTGGGTGTTGATATAATGATACCACCCTCCATTATTGTTTCTAATGGAGTAAATACGAAAATAACACCAACATAGCTTTTTAATGTTGTCATCAATCGTTCGGATTCGCACATGCGCGTCCATCACGCAATATAAATCCATGGGATCTTCTAATGTGTCGGTGATGTTGAGCAATCGGAGACCGATTCTCAAAGCACCATCACCTTCAGATGAATCAGCTACAACCCCTTCATCATCGCCTTCACCATCCACGACCATCTCAAGCTCCATCATGTCACCATCTTCGTCGTTTTTGTCAGCCTCGTTTTCATCTTCATCGCTTTCGTTAGCCTCATTTTCATCTTCGTCGACTCCAAGGTCAATCTCCTTTTCATCGACTCCAACACTTTCTTCAACTATCACTTCCTCTAGCGGAATGTTGGCATCCTCGTCATCTGACTCACCTATCCAATTATTTGCATCAACAGCAGATATTCTATTCAATGCAGCAACTATTTTTTCAGTATTCATCTTGACGTTTTCTCACAGTTGCAGAGTGAATGAATAAACTTCAGGTTCGCAAGTCGACTAAAATAATTGTATAGGTAGTGGTGGTGGTAGTAGTACGACTCCCACTTATCATTTGACTCGTTTTGAGTGGAAGAGAAGGATATAGCATATCAAAACATAAGTTGGTAGATGAAGTCATGGTTGTGAGTAGGAGAAGTAGGAGAAGTTCTCTCACTATACATTCACATGATGTTGATTTGTAAAAATAGAGAATGTCGGTATAGGAGAGAGCAGTCAGAGTTTCTATAAGTCATCTCTTAATATTTCTAATCGAATTAGTAAAATGCCGTTTCCAAAAGAGTGGAATGAAAAACCAAAAGTGTGCGTCTACCCAATGATGATTGCGGGGGCTATTGTGTGCTACTTTTGCCAAATAAGCAGACCTGAGGAAACAATTAATCCATGCACTGGTATGTGCAATGATTGTGTGTCGCGGATTCAGCTATCGCCTCCATCTCATCCACCGAAGCGAACAAAATCAGAATATCGTCAACAACAATCACAGTGTCTGAAGTGTTCCGAACCTATAATATTCAATAATATGGGTATTTGTAGAAATATTTGTGGTAACTGTGCTGCCGTTCCAGCTCCGCTGCAACGTTGTTTGCGTTGTGATACATATTCTATGAATTGTTGGAATCATGTATGCACTACATGTAGAAGTACTTGGGATTTATGTGAGAATGTTGGTCAACTCTACCACAATATGAGAATTCATTTCTTTCAATGTTGGTGCCTAACACATGAACAACAAATATTGAGGAGGAGAATCGAAGAACGTTCCATAACAACAGAGACACATTAACACTTTTGATTTTTATTGTCATTATTATCCTCTGTTGTTAATAAATATATATATATATATATATATATATATATATATATATATATATATATATATATATATATATATATATATATATATATATATATATTTTTGAATTTATTTGTATTACTTTCTCTCTTTTGAAAAATGCATGCAACACAAAGTGTTCCTCTTAAATGACAAAGATCGTCACATGCGTGAACAATTTAGTGAGAGAGCGCATGTACCAGTTGATGAAAGAGAGCATGCACTAGTTTATTTTCTTCTATAAAAGGTGAAGTATCAGTAACATCATCACCTTTCCTATTCACATTCTATTGCTATCACATATCATTTCTCAGACCTGAATAATCATTATCATGAGCTCTATGCCGCTATTGATTGCTGAAGATGGTTCACCACTTGTTGATATCGATCACATTGATTTTGAAAATATTCCAGTATTACATTTATCGAGTCAAGATTCGATAAATGATTTTGATATTAACGACTTCGTTAACTTTGCAGATGTGCCGTAACCAAATGAGTAAATTGTTGTTGAAAATCCAATCGTTTCGCAATTATCACCACCAAATACCCTTCATCTACCCTTCCTCTTGGTGTTGATAAGAAATCTAGAACAATCAAGAGGAAGGTTTCTAATGCATCTTTATCGATTGTCACTGACTTCATAGAAAAAAACAATCGAAAAGTGTTGCGAGAGAAAAAACCCACAACGAAAAGTGACAGATCGAAGAGGAAGCCAAAAGGTGTACCTAAAGAAATGAAGGGTGATTTGATAGCTGAATCGCTATCTTTGTTCAGTCCATAACATCGATTTGGAGATATGAAAATGGAAGCAAAATGCCGCCTTGTGAAGGCACAGATGGCTATTGCTGAACATGAGAAGAGTGAGCGAGCTATTGATGTTAATAAGGAAACTCTTCAAGCATTAGATGTCAAGATTGCATTGGCGAAGGTTGAATTGGCTGGAATGTGTAAAGATGCAGATGAACTCCGTTCAAGAATTGTGAAAGGCAACCTATTCAATCAACTTTCGAGAATGCGAGCTCAGGCAGAGCTTGAGGAGTCGACTCAACTTTATGAGACGGCATTATCAGTGAGAGATAATTGGCGAAAAGGGTTGGAGAGTGTATTTCAAAGTGACAGCGATTAGTTTTGGGAATGATAATGTGTTTTCAATATCGTGAGTTGAAAAATATAAGCGGGAATGGAGTATACAATTAATTTGGTTTGGTATACACAGAACGTTGCGAATGGCTGGGGCAACGTTCACCGCTGCAATATTCTTCAATTCACATACATATAATTGAAATGAAAACAATAATGAACTTACACGTTACTTTATTCATAAATACAATAGTAGATACATTTAAACCATATTTGATTCATCAATCCAAGAATTTTGTTCGCTAGGAAGGCCTAACCATTTTACATATACTTTATTCTTTCTTCTCTTCAACACGTTCTCAATCAGATATACGTCAGGATTTTCGGTTCTTAATAAGTCTTCTTCGTAAAAACATCCTCTAATAGGTTGTTCATTCATATCTTCAAGATTATAGGTCGTTGGGGTGGTTTTATTAATTTTAACAATCTTGAAGAGCTCCGTGGTGAAGTTCGCAGTGTAAGACTTTTCAAAAATATTTTTGTACTTGTTTATACATACAATATCATTCAATTGGAATTTGGGTTTACTTCGTTTTCCTCCAATTCCTTTGATACCTTCGAATTTCAATTTTGTTGTTGAATCAACATTGACGGGTGCCTATTGTACGATGAACTTTATTGTTATATCTACTAGTTATAGTTGGAAGAATATCAAGCCATTTGTGGTGACCTCTCATCGAAAATTCCTTGTAGAGCCATGCCTTTATTGTACGAATCACCCTCTCTGCTATAGCCGCCTTCTTTTTGCTAAATGTTGAATAATGATTGATATTATATTCTCGTATGAGAGATGAGAAGCTTCTATTAAAAAATTATTTTTCATGTTTGGGAAAAAATTTGGCTTCCTTCAGTACATGTTTCATTGCATTAGTTATTGTACTACCTGATCAATCTTCAACTGCTACAGTCCACAGATATTTTGAGTAACAATCAATCACTACAAGTATATATCGGTATCCTTTATCACTTTTTGCGTAAGGTTGTAGTTCAGCTAGATCTATTTGCCATAGATCTGCCAAACCTTTGATGGTGGTTATTCTTCTGCGAAAATTAAGTCTTGCAGGTCTATGTAATTCATTAACAACTTGTCGTTTGACATCAGTCATTTCATTAGTCACTCTATTTCATATGATAAAAGAGAAAAAGTGATAATGTTACTGCATTGAATGATGATGTGACAGTGATCATTACTTGTGGATATATTAATATATCATACCTTATTCGCGTGATTCCTCAATTATTGAAATTATTTCATTGTCATGTCCAGTATGCCCAGCTGACTTTGAAGCTACCAATAGTCGTGAGCAAGCAACTAACTCTTTCGGTGAATTACAGTACACATAATTCACAGGTTTAGAATTATATGTTTTCTCCATTTTCACTCGTTTGAGTGCTCCACCAATTTTACTTCTACTTCTTATTGGATATTGTAGTGAGTCGAATAGAGGTTTGATGACTTCACGAATTTTTTTAGAATTTGTCGTTTTGGAACCATTCTTCAGATGATATTGTTTATATGGAGCATTCGTTATTTTCAATATTTTGGAATATACTTGACGAGTTTTTTCATTATCAACATCTTGCAGATTCTTCAAAAAGATCATATCATACAAGTCTCGTCTACCTGCGCATTCATATTTTTTCACTTTATTAGCACCCCAAAATGAAATGTTTCCATCTTTGAAATGTACCACTAGACTTCCCATTTTCAGCTTTTGTGTAATAGGATCCATACGTACACCAAATGTTCCATCATATGCTGGATTTCTAGATTTTTTATTATTCAAATGTTTCGCCAAAACATCTTCACGACTTTCATTCATATTATATGAGGAGTCAGGATCCGAGGAATCGATGTGGGACGATAAATAGAGTTGTTCTCATATCTTCTTGAAGTGTGCTCGTGTCACTATTCACAGATGATACACTACAAGATTGTTTTTTTCCTATTGGAGTACTCATGGGATAATTTGAAGTAAATTGAACATTTCCATGGTTTGATGGTATAACATCGATAACACTGATGATTTCCAAGTAGCGTTTGATGATAATACATTCAATGGTTTCGTTATGGACTCATACAATTTTTCGAGTGTTGTACGATTTTCAATATTATCATTCTTGATAGAGTTGAATTTCTGCCTGACAGCTTCTGTTGTCTCTACCAGTTGACGTTTCAAGTACATTCCATTGTATTTATTTCCAGAATCATTTTTTGTATTCATATTGCCTTATTTAAATTATAGCTCAATTCGCTGATGAAGTGACCTCTACAATATTCAGTGATCGAATAAGTTTGAATAACAAGATCATAGATATATAAAACTATCGAATCCTTTGCGATATCTACCTTCATCTATTTTTCTGTCCTTATCAATGATTAGAAATCCATATTGGTCCTCCCAGCATTTAACATACATCAATTGGAATTGCTTGAATGTTACATCGGGTGATACATGATCTGAATAAATGTGGTGTAAATTCGTCTCATCTTGTTTGAACATTATGATGAAATTGGTATTTTCACGCACTAATTGTTTGTGTACCCGTGAATATGTCTGTGCGGGATAAAAACAATCAACATCCTAAAAATATAACCCCTTCAATTCAAATCCTTATAACGTCCCATACAGAAATATGATCTAAAAATATCCTGCTTTTCACATATCACATCATCGAAAATGAAAACAGAAGTAGGCTTAGCGTCGGTGGGTTCCACAGCAACATGTATGCGGCTTCCTTGAATCAGCAAATCAGGAATAGCAGACCATGTTTGGACCCATCAACACAATATCGAGTGGTCCCAAGCTGAGATCTTGCACAGAGAGGAACATTGGTTCAGGAGAAAATTCAAGGAAGCCGCATACATGTTTTCCAACAAGATATTCAGCTAAGCCAGCGTAGAAATACGCAACATATGGAAATCCATCATCAAACGAAAAATGACCAACTCCCGCTAAAACGGTCATTTCTCACGGAATCAGTGAAGCGGAAAATGGAAAGTAGAGAAAGTGAAAGTATTTCAACGACCTATAAAATAGTCATCTCTCGGAGGAATCAGTCCAGTCATCACCCGAAGACGATTGTAGATACCAACAATCGAAACGTCGTGAACTAACGTGACTCGGAATCTCTACACTTTTTATTTTCATTTTCTTTTTCCATCTCTTCATTTTTATTTATTCAATTTTTCTATTTTTACTTGTATTTTATTTCACTATTATTTCATTACAGGTTTATTTTGCCTAATATAATTGTTATTGTCAGCTATTCATTTTTAATTTTTCTTTTTTAGTTGTTTCAGGAATTTCAAATCATTTTATATAGTAGACAATGGAAGTCCAAACTAGTGAAATGTCTCAAATGTGCTGTTGCTGTGCACAACAATAAATTGAAATGTGTTTCAAATTATTCATCAGTCATGTCACGAAAGTTCGAGCTACAAGCTGTCGGGACAAGTGTTTCGAGTGCGGATTTTTTTTCACCTGTTGAATTGGATAGGAACAGCCGTTATGGATTAAGACTTTTGGGATTCTATGGATGCAATACAATCAATAATTTAGTGAGTTTCATCGATACTCCAAAAGTTCACAATTGAAAATCCATGTGGTGCTTACGAAATAGAAGAGATCAATGCCGTCATACAGAAACATATCATGTTCAGATTGTTTCATGATAAAAAACAAATTGATATCGTTGCAGATGATATTTTCCATCTATACGCCAATAATAATACATTCAAATGTGAAATGCGATCAAAATATGATATTGATCTGACACATCCAAATTCAATTGCAGAAGTGATGGGGTTCATGGCATATTTCCACCGAATCAGATATATGAATCCTCATTACCAATAAACATTACAACTGTGAGACTTATCCGCTTAGATTGCAATATAATATCTGGTTCATATATAAATGGTGAAGAATCCCACATTCTTTTCTCATTCGATATTGATGGATACAATCTTACTAAAGAACCACACAGTATTATATATATGCCTGTCAGTACAGAAGGTCGTCAATTGATTCACAACATTACAGTGCGTATTTTGGATGAAAAAAATAACCTCATCGATTTTGGAAGTGAAGAAGAGATTTTCCTTAATTTGGAATTGAAGAAAATCGAATAAATATTGTTACGGGTTTCATATATAATAGACAAAATCGTATTGAACAATCCCAAACCAAAACGAGCTGCACCATCAAAAAGAAAAGTATGTATAAAAAGAAAAGTGTGCATAAAAAGAAGCTCATTCCACAAGTGTATGCTAAACAGTTAGCATATAACGCTTAAAGTGAGAAAATAACAATGGTGCTCGAAACAAACAGTGAAAAGTTGAATATATTCGATGAACCAGTGCTCGATCATTCTCTCATAAGTTTACATGAGCACATATATAAGCCCTATGGATTACCGCTATTCAGGAATTCGGATGAAATTAGAATTGCAATCAATAATCGTGATGTTATACTAGATATTGCCGAGAGCTTCATTTACATGGAAGGTAAATTCATCCCCAAAGACGTAGCGAAAACATGCTATCTCTCGAATAATGCAATTGCATTTCTCTTTGATGAAATTCGTTACGAAATGTGTGGTGAACAAGTGGATGTTGTTAGAAAACCCGCGATAACAGCTACAATGAAAACCATGATATCATTTGGACAATCACGTGCTAACACATTATTGACATCTGGCTGGGGACTTTCACAATTGAAACAAGATATCTTGGATACAAACAGTCATATATTTAGTGGAAAACTACCACTGAAATATTTGATGGGTTTTGCTGAAGATTACAACAAAAGTATCTTGAATGCTCAACAGAAATTGATTTTGATTATCGCTCGATCATTCAAAAACTCATATATAGGTGAGGTTGTTGCTGATTTGGAAATAAATAAAATCGAATGGAAAATAATACATATTGTACCGGATGATGAACACAAGCTCAAACTTCTGAGTAGAATAAACAAAAGCGGTCTGAATGCCAAAATCGAGTTGGCTTATCGTATGTGGGACGTCTATGAACTACCATCATTACGTGGGATTCCTTCAGACATATGGGCCATTTAAACAACTAACGCTCTGGAAACTCCTCGTTTTGTCATCATTGCATTCCAAAGTACTTCCACATCTGAAGATAGAACACGGGATATTACAAAATTCACAACTGCCGATATCAATAGTATTCGAGTATACTTGAATTCTGAAGTTTATCCATATGAGCGTTGGAATTTGAATTTCGATAAAAAACTTGATGCTCCTGCTTATTATGCTTTTGAGAGTTTCCAGCGACGTTATTATGATGAAGATATGAGTGAACTTCTGATGGACATTGGACAATTTAGAGACTATTCATTATCGATTGTTCCCATCAACCGAATGCAACAAAATCATCAACTATTGATATAAAGATTGAATTTGAGATGAGGAAGACCGAGTTTCCAGACAACACTAAAGTATATGCATTAATTTTGCATGATACAGTTTTAACATACAATGCATTGGATGATTCAGTTCACAGCAGATATTGACACTCTTTGAATTATTGATACTATTTCAGTTTTCACTCTATCATGTACTTTTTTATGATCTTTTTTTTTTTTTTTGTAACTGACTTATATCATGTATTGTATTCATTTCCTAATTCATATATATCATATTTATTGTTTTGTAATCATTTTCAATTGTATATAATGGAATTTAAATAAAACATGGAATTAATACAAAGTTTTTTATTTGACATTATTTATGATATACAGGAAAATACAGATGATCTAAAATAACTTCTTCCTCATAGTCATCATTTTCGCGACCATCTTCAATTTCCTCTCGATTTTCATCATTCAATTCAAAGTGATGAATAATTCATTCTGGTAAGTATGGTTGGAGACTATACAGGAATCTTTCCAGGTTCAGTTCAATCATAACCTCATAAAGTTGACACAATTCCAATTCATTATTCAAAAATTTGTTACAAACTTCTGCACCACTCCGATAGTTCTCAGCATCAAGAAGACATAAGTCGATTTGTTTTTCATCATAACATACACTCATATCATAAATGCTTTCATGTTCGGCTCCATCTCCCAACACCTTCAATTCAGACGACAAATGTTGAACCGATGATTTGAGATCTACAACATCGATTCAATTTCGACTTGCATACTGCATCCACATCTTTGAATGGTGGAACTGAAATCGAATAACAAAAAACAATAAGCAACCTCCAACTTGTTTCCATGATATAATACTCACATTCCCATTTCATTTGTACTTATGAAGTGAGTGTATTCAACTAAGTTAGTAATGTTCATATTTCCATATAATTACCATCTAAATCATCTAATATATGAATATTACTAAAACAAAAAGGAATTACTATCTGTTTAAAAATCTGTTTAAAATCTGTTTTTCCGTTAACCAGCTGTCGCACCCCTACGAACGACAACCCTCAGAAGTCAAAACTTGTGCGAGCTAAGGATTAACGAGGTCTTACCTTTTAACGTGTGATTCCTAACACGGGTTGGACGATAGCAAGTGAAGATCGATCGTTCAGACTAGGGCTTGAACCACCGACCAACACGGAAGTCAATTCGAGTGAGTGAACAAAGCACCCATGCCGAACCGCTTGGCTATCGACCGACTATGATTACCATTATTATTCAATCATATTGAATTTGACTAGAGATCGCGTTTTCATGCCAGCAAAACTTTGTGGGCTCTGAACTAAAGAAATTCACTATAAATAATCACTATTATTATTCAATCATATTGAATTTGACTAGAGATCGCATTTTCATGCCAGCAAAACTGTGTGGGCTCTGACCTAAATACGTCATCGTATATTTACTACCCGATGAGTTGATACAAGTTATATCGTCATCACTGAATTGCAACGAAATACGTTTTGGTAGCCATGTTTTAAATAATTTATCATTGCTTACATCTTCCAAAGTTAATAAAATTGATTTACCAAACCTTGTAGAATAAGGTCATCAATAGGCAATGATGATAAGGCCTTTTGCTCTAGTATTTAAACCTCCTGTACAATCAAATTATTGATTTTATTTAAGTCTACTTTTAAAACGGACATGATGAAAATATGTATGAAAATATAAATAATTCCCAACAGACAAATACACTCACCGTCTTCCTTCTATTACGAACTGAATAACACTCTTCCAATTGCTAACTGCTGCAGATATATTTGTCTACTGATTTCATAGTGTGTCAGGCATTTCTTTTGTGTTAAACAGTGCGAGTCACCTCCACCATGAAATCATGAAAGGTTCACATTGCTAGTTGCTACCCACTAGAGATGCCTGACGTCACAGCTAAGCCTACCTCCCAGCTGGATGCGTTACTAGATGTCGATACGAACAGACAGTGGTCGTTGCGCTCTCGTAGAGGGCAGACGTTAACACAGTTCTCGGCCGCCTGCGTATCACCATCGACATCGAGGCTAGAGCGATACGTTACGTCATAGCCTTCAACGCATCGAGAGAGGTGAGGGCACACCGATGAATACGCATTACTCAGCCACACGTCGTGGAGTGAACATCTCGCTCTCCTACCGTCACATCACTACTAACTTGGTGGGCTCACACCGATGGAACATTCATTACTTGGAGGATCTTTGAAGTATGCAGACGTATGTTTGTATATAGACAAGCACATGATGAAACCCTGTACCGTGCATTCTCTCTCACACTCACACACACCAACCAAATGTAATTACGTCATTATGTCACACACACACAAAATCTCATATGGAAAAAATTTTGAACGTAAACAACAAAAAAAAGAATCAACTAATACGTCATAGTGGGGGAAAGACTTAGAACCGGCTCAAATCTCCTACTAGTATTCAACAAGAACCCCTTAGAACAAATGAAATCAATCACAACTCACTCAATCGATACAATTGACATAATTTCTAACCAGAATTTGTTCCAAGAGATTTTTTTTCTCTAATCAATTCATTGAATCTAAAAATCGCCAGTAGAATCGTACCCTACTTCAGTTTGTCCTAAGTTTAGAGCTATTCAATGATATTCACGCACTCTCACTCACTTTCACGCCCAATCATCTCTGATCGATTATTGGATGTGAAGTTTCTAGTCACTCGATTATTCCTGCAACACTTATGCTTATCAAGCATTTATTACTCCAAATGCATATGAAAGAGTATAGTCATGAATTTTTTTCTTAATCAATAGTTATCGATCACTTACATACAATTATTGATGTGTTATACTGTTCATTATACAGGGTATATTATAGGAGATAAAGAAAATATGTGACAAAGGAGCTGGTTGGGTTCATCTAGAAACTAGAGTTAGTCATTTATCATTTAGTCATATATCATTTCATGATATATTTTCTCCTTGCCTTGACATATGAAATGAGACTATACAGGGTGTCCCTGGACTTCCTCTTTTCCTTTCGGGAATGTATAGATGGAGTCAAAATATCACCAGTACTTCATATAACTTTTTTTCCTAAAAGTCTTCGTAACCAAGTTACGGGCCCTCGAAGTTACAAAATGAAAAATGTTTTTTCTTTGATAACTTTTCAAGTGAATATTCAAAATCATCCAAATTTTGGTAATTGACTAAACAAATGAATTCCGTCGATGAGCTTTCATGCAGGAGTCAGTTGTTTTGCTACAAAGTCAGGAACGGACTATCCCCGATGGTCCACACCCCAAAACTTTGAAATGACAGATATTTTTCAATATTTTTCAACAAAATAAGGTTACTTGGACAATTTTATGAATAAAAGTACTTGTGTGGAAAGTCGATCGGAGCAACGAGTCTTGATAAAAATGTAGTTCTACTCGACGACATCAAACCCGCTCGTCCACCATTATTTGAAATGAATAATTATCAAAGCAGAAATAATAATGATAACGTTAATTCAACAACATTTATAACAGGAATAATACAAAGTATGCTAAAATGAAGTCGTAAACAAAAAGTACAGTACCTATATGGAAGTTTAAGTCACAATTGTGATAGCAGATATTTTTTCAAAAGAAATATCAAGTTCTGTAGATTCGTGGTGTTTTTAAACTAACAAGCTACTCTACTATGAAATATCGAATTCATTCCATATTTTGTATGTACATAATACGTGTAGAATAATCACGTTTCGTGTTGATCAGTTATCTGAATCTCATGAAACTCAACATTCGAATGTTTCAAATTCTTCTTCACAGCTAAACTGTTGAGGAGTTTCGCTGATAATTATAATTTTATGGGAGAAATTCTTTAACACGAATCTAAATTTAGCTGAAAAAACGCATATCGGAAAAAATATTTACTATACTAATAAAAAGCAAACGAATGAACTACAAAAACGGCTGCACATGATCAGGTGAAAAATATCCAGGGAATAATATTTCTTTCACAGATGTTGACAAAAAAACCTTTTAGAAAGTTTTGATAAAAAATGAGAAACTGGAATGCGATTTTGTTTTGTTGAGTGGTGCGTTGTCATATGACTATCATTGTATTGTCAATATTCTATAGGATATTTTGAATTTTTTTGATATGGCCGAACAGTTTACATTCAATGAATATGCAGATATGCATGTATTTTATGAACGAGCATTTTGTAATGCTGCAGAAGCTCGTCGTCTGTATTCCGAGCATTTTCCCAATCGAACGGTACCGTCAAGAGAAACATTCGAGCGTGTCGATCGCAGCTTGAGGGAGACAGGTATGTAATAATTGATAATTAATTTGAGCACGTTGTTTTATTTCGATATTATTGTAGGTACAGTTTTGCCAAAACGAGGTGGTGAGGGTGCTCCTAGGACTGTACGTACCGTTGTATTGGAGGAAAATATTTTGGAAGCCGTCGCTGATGATCCTTCAATGAGCATCAGAAATCTATCAGAACAGTTCTATTCATAGAATAATTAGGGAACAACTGCTCCACCCATTTCACATCCAGAAGGTACATGCCATGACACCTCAAGATTTTCCAGCACGACTGGAATATGCCAATTGGTTCACGGTTAGGCAAAGAGAGGATATGACTTTAATTAATCGAGTTTTATTCACTGATGAAGCAGGTTTCAGTAGAAATGGAGTTATCAACTCTCATAATCTCCATATATGGGCCGAAGAAAATCCCCATGGGATATTGCAAACCAAACACCAACGGAAATTCAACGTGAATGTTTGGGCTGGTATCATAGGAAACCATCTTATAGGACCATTCGTTCTACAGGACCGATTAAATGGAGAACGTTATTTGGAGTTCATTCAGAACGATTTGAATGGACTTTTGGAACATGTTCCATTGCAAACCCGAAGAGATATGTGGTTTATGCATGATGGCGCTCCTCCTCATTTTAGTTTGATTGTGCGTGACCATCTGAACCATATTTTCCACAATAGATGGATTGGTAGAGGTGGGCCATATTCATGGCCATCGCGGTCTCCGGATTTAAATCCATTGGATTTCTTTCTGTGGGGGCATCTAAAAAGCCTTGTTTACGCTACACCTATTCACACAAGAGATGCATTGTTGAATAGAATAACATTACATTGTGAAGCCATACGAAACGACCCTGGAATGCTATTTCAAGTACAGAGAGGGTGTCATGGCAGACTAAGAAAATGTATAGAGAGAGAAGGTGGTCATATCGAGCAGTTTCTGTAGCGGATTTTTCATTTCTGTTTGCTCTTGAGGCTCTTGAGTTTCGTTAGTTAAACGTGTTTTCATTATAAAAATTCGTTATGAACATTTTACCTATTATTCTCTGTTATTCGTTCATGAACTCGGAAGGAGAATAGGCCAAGCAACGAAAGATCACCGTTCTACCTCTTTTTTGTTAGAAAGAATTAGTATTGCTATTCAACGTGGCAATGCTGCTTCAGTACTTGGAACTATTCCTCCTTCACATAATTTTGATGAGATCATGAATTGCCCTAATTTCAGTACGGAACTGAAACCTCTTCGAAACAAGCCAAAATATGTGGATATTTATCAGTCTCCTATCAAGGTTAATTCACAAGTGATTGATCCACCTTCTTCTTTTTCAGTGCGGTCAGCGGACTCAGGTCATTCTTGGCCCCAAAAAATGAGTTGCATTCCTCGTAGAATTGGTACCATTTCAGTGGAAGCGCTTCTTGAAGCAAGAGCCGAATCGATCCCTCTACGAAACCCTTTTTCACTTGGAAGGATCGATCGCAGCTTGAGAAATGGTTCTTATGGAGATTCTGTGAAACGTGTTCTTCCTTACGAATCAGTAGAGAATTGTCCTGAAAATCTAGAGAAGAAAATTGGATTGGATAATTTAGGAAACACTTGTTACATGAATAGCATTTTACAAGTGTTGTTCATGACGAGGAATTTCAAGAACGAAGTTTAAATGATGAACGAGAACGAGAATGTTTCCTGCTCATTCATCAAACTCAAACAACTGTTCATGCAGCTGCAGTTTCGTAAGAAGGTATCATCTTTCCCTCCAACCGATTTCCTAGAGTCTTTGAAGTCCACTAGATACTCGTTAGGACAACAAGAGGATTGTTCCGAATTCTTGGGGTTCTTGTTGAATACTCTTCGTGAGCAAAACAATAGCAAAATCAATACTCCCAGCCGCTCTGGACTGAATGATTCCATACAACCCATCTCGTCTTGTGTTTGTAAATCTTTTGCTGGAAAAATCCTCACTTGTTTACTTTGTGGTAAATGTTCAAGAAGTACTGAAAACTTATGTGAATTTCTGGAACTTCATCTAGCTTTTTCTAATACGACTAATTACCAGTCCGTGCAAAGCTTATTGTTAAATCATCTGAAAATGAAATTTTTAACAGGTGATGATCAACTGTATTGTCAAACATGCGCCAAACTAACTGACTGTTATAAGGAAACAAGTATAGCTGAGGCACCAGTCAATCTAATAATAACACTGATGATATTCAAACAAGACTCAACCTCTAACGGAAGCAAGAAACTCTTTGGAAGGTTCGAAATAGATGAACATTTCAACCTAGCAGACCACTGTTATAATATTCATGCAGTCATTGTTCACTGTGGTTCTGGCGTTGAACGTGGTCATTATTACGCCTTGGTCAAAGAAGAAACGGACTGGTTTAAGTTTGACGATAGTCGTGTCACGAAGTGTTCTGGCGATGCATTGAATTTATTGGAGCCTCTGGAGACACCCTACATTTTGTTTTATGAGAGAGAGGACATTGTTGGATCAAGATCTTCAGATGATGTGGTGCTGCAGGTTTTTCCGGGTTTTTCCTGCAACTGAAAAAGCAAATGCGCCACTGGAATCAATGAAGTCGCCCCGGAGCGCCAATTAATTTTTATTGTTGTATTTATTTTATTTTTATTGTCATAAATTAAAATGGGTCTTTTACCTATCATTTCCATTTTCCTTAAAAACTAATATTTTCGAATAATGGTAGACATCTCAGGATAAATGTTGTTGAATTAACGTTATCATTATTATTTCTGCTTTGATAATTATTCATTTCAAATAATGGTGGACGAGCGGGTTTGATGTCGTCGAGTGAAACTACATTTTTATCAAGATTCGTTGCTCCGATCGACTTTCCACACGAGTACTTTTATTCATAAAATTGTCCAAGTAACCTTAATTTGTTGAAAAATATTGAAAAATATCTGTCATTTCAAAGTTTTGGGGTGTGGACCATCGGGGGTAGTCCGTTCCTGACTTTGTAGCAAAACAACTGACTCCTGCATGAAAGCTCATCGAAGGAATTCATTTGTTTAGTCAATTACCAAAATTTGGATGATTTTGAATATTCACTTGAAAAGTCATCAAATAAAAACATTTTTCATTTTGTAATTTCGAGGGCCCGTTACTTGGTAACGAAGGATTTTAGGAAAAAAAGTTATATGAAGTACTGGTGATATTTTGACCCCATCTATACATTCCCGAGAGGAAAAGGAGAAGTCCAGGGACACCCTGTATATACTATATATAACTGTAGCTCAGAAACGGATGTATGATTGAAAATTTCAAAAAATACATTGTTTTGTTTCGATATTCGTCAGACATAAACCCACATATTTTTCTCGAAGACCACACTCAAACTCATGAAGAAATAAATGTCTGGAAAGGAATATAGGAAAATCATATTGTTGGTGTCATATATCAGAGAAAAATCTAACTTCTGATTTATATTTCGAAATTATTCAAAACCTCTTTCACTCATAGACTTGAGAATTGGTGGCCAGAAACCAAGATGGATTCGGATATCCAGTTATTTTTCAACAAGATGGTTTGCTCCAACATATTTTAGGCCTATAAAAAATTGGTTGGATCAGTCGTACCCAGGTATGTGGATTGGTAGGCTCGTTTGATTTGATTCAACTGCTCTCGAATTTTTCACATTTGTGACTATTTGAATCGAGAGTTTATGTTACACAACTTGGCACAAGATGGACACCCTGAGACAGAATTACCGAAACTCGTATTTTTTATGTGTAAGATACATAATAACGTGCTTAAAATAGAGTTTTATTCCATATATCTTTGAAATTAACAATTGCAAAAAATATCAATAATAATTTATTTTTCTTTCAATGAACAATTGAAAAAATAATATAGGAATGATTCAACAATTACGAGTACAGTTCTCAAAAAATGCCGTAAGTCACCGATCAAATGTATTGTTCGGAACAAATTTCCATTCCGCCAACTTTTCCCTACCTTCTGCGACAGTATGCCAAGGCTGCTATAAGATCGCAACCAATACATCTCTTACAATGGTCAACAGCTCACTTGTCTGATGACTTAACGAATACCATGAAACTGATATTCGGAAATAATGACAAAAGAACCCGAAGGTGGATTTGCCATGATTCCGTTGGAAACTTTCAGAGACCTTTATCAATTTATTGCTCGATTAGATGGATCAAAACCAGTGAAACTGAAAAATACTCATTTCTCCGATTCTTTGCTGTCCCTATGGAGAGAAAAGACAGAGAAGGATGAACAACCCAAGATAGTTGAGGAAGAATCTGTGTTCGAGAAAGAAAGTTTGGTGAGTCAACCATTAGAGGCATCAGAGTCGAAAGAGTCGGTAAAACATTATACCAAGGAAGAAATTTCATGTCCCAGTTTAGTTGGAGACGATGATTATTTTGTGAATTATTATATTCCGGAAGCAGGATAAGAAGAAGAAGCTGTTGCACCTTCAGACGGTTTCACAGGAGAATCTTTGGACCTTTATGCGTTACATGGCGAAGACGATTTTGAAATGGCAGGTGAAAGGGAAAAATATGATTTGACATCAGAGAATTCCGAAACGAGACACATTGCTCCAGAGGAAGGGGAAAAGGAAGATGGAGGAATAGAAGAGCACTTGGAGGGAGAATTAGAAAAACATGTTGAATAAGAAAAACATTGAAGAGAAAGAAAGTGCTGGTGATCATACAATAGAGCCAACCGCTTATGAATATGTTGATACTATATAAGAAACACCCAGAAACATAGAGGCTGAAGATGAAAAAACTCTCCTCGAGGACCTTCAAAGATTGAAAGCTCTTCAACAAGAAATTACCGGAGAAATCGACGAAGAAGTTGAAAAGTACAAATGCAAATTGATTGAAGATAAAAGATAAGAGTTCCAGGAGGTAGAAGTAGAAATGGAGCCAGAAGAATCAGTCAAAGCATGTTCCTGATGAGGTCTACGTGGATATGATTCCAGGCATAGGGCCTGTAGTTCCAGAAAATTTGATAGAGGCAGTCTGTGGGTACATGATGAAAAGTGTTTCTCTTATTCAGCATGGAATGGTAATGCCCAAAATTATTAGACACTATAATTGTCCTCCACTTGAACTCTTGGAATACTAAATGATACCGAAATAAAAATTTTGCACTTCCAGCTTCAAAAAAAAACTTATCTGATAATTGCGATGTATGAGGAATGATAATGGGGTGGATGTTATTTATCTTGTCAACAGGATGAGCATGAGGAGATTCGAAATAGTTCTTCAAATAGCTTTTTTTTAACTAGTAGCAAATGTACCCATCAAAAATTTTGATTTGGGTATGAATCATTTATGAAACAAAAATCAAATCAAAAGATTGGAGGAATTCAAAATGAAATGAGTTCTGGTAATACAACAATTATTACTATTACCGATATACTGGTTCGTTGATAAAATCACCATTTATGAATTTGTGTGTTTTCAATTCATTGATTATGTTGGTGCCATAGTACGGAAAACTATGAATATGTAATATAGATTTTTGATCTTGTAATGATGAAATGTTCTGAAAATTCACCTCAATAACTAACCAGTTGCTAACACTGAGGTCGTAATATTTTATTTTTCATTTTAGTTGTATATTCCACTTTGAATTTTTGAATATCACTTTAACAAATACATGAAAAACTTTGGTTCCATTATTTTTTATACTTCAGTTTTTTATCCACTAGAAAATATTTTATTACTTTAAATTTCCCTTATCATCATAATCTCGTCCCAAAGAATTCATAAATAACTGGTCGAGAAACAAATTATATTCGAACAAACTTGGCAACAGAAAAACAGGACCCCCTAGTCATTTTGCTGAAATTATATTACCCGCTGAAACAAAAAGTTCTTTCAGATGCCTTTTTCAAATCTCCCGAATTACCCGCCGAGAATACTTTCAAAGGAAAGAAATATAATCCGTCCAGAAATGATCGAAAATACGAGCCCAAGCGATATTTCACGTTTCTTTGAATTCCGAGATGTGCCGCTTAACGAGAGAAATTATGTTAGAAGGCGACCGGATAGATGGATTTGGGAGGCCTGGTTAGTTTTTACCAATCCTCAATAACAATTCCTCCTAGAAAAAACAAGCAACTATTACAGTTGGCGGTAGAAGAAGAATTCAACATTGTTGGTTGATTTTATTTTTCATGTTAGGAATCACACGTAGGTGAGACTTTGTTAATCCTTAGCTCGCACAACTTTCCACTTCTGAGGGATGTCGTTCGTAGGGGTGCGATAGCTGGTTAACGGAAAAAATATATTTAAACATATTCTAAACATGAAGTGAGGAGTGTCTATAAAAAATATTCTATATTTGGAAAGTCTCAAATATTGGGATACGTTTTTTCGTCCCTATTTTAAATGTTTTTGAGAAAACAGTTAGGAATATTTCAAATCGGCAAAGCTAATATTTCTACAATTTGTATTCCATTACAAAAGTACACAACACAAGTAAACAGTATGTTTTGCTAAATCTATAGTAATCATTGATTAAATAATGCTGACATGATTCTGAATATTCCTGTTATAAAGCACACCAGAAACAAACTAAATTATTGCCATTCATGGCAACGTCTTTTTCATCGGGGGACAGATTTGCCGAAGGTGAATTGATGAATATACATTCAGTATTTACAATATTTTTTGACACTTTCACAAACCCCATGCATGGTATTTTCGGAAAAATTCAATCCAAAAAAGATAATCTGAATCTCATGACAGATTTTTTTAATCATAAACCAGAATGGAACTCAGAATCGAAGAAAAATATTAAGAAAAATAAAAATAACTTCTTATCGACATTTTTTTAGGTAAAAGGGCAAACTTTTCAGTTTACCCCGATGAGTTACTGCGTAAAAATCGAAGTATTTTTCACAAAGAAAAATTTTTTATTTTTCAGTAACTTGTCGTATTTAACAATTTTGCCTATCAAAAAAATTGTTAAAAGATAATACGATACTTATCTTAACGTTTCGGAGGCCAAAATCTGCCTCCGTCTTCAGAAATAGACAAATAATATATAATAATAATAATATATTGGCAGTTATTCATTTTTGATTATTTATTTCTCTACTTCTTCGACAGATGTCAAAGGAGTTTTGAAATATATTTCATTGAATATATTAATTCCATCCACCCGTCAAAAAAATTCGCCACTGAGAGGAAGGTAAATAATTCAATAAATTACCTTGACTTTTCCGAAAAATAACAATAGACATGAATTTGCAATTTTCCACAAACCATCATACACGGCCATTATCATACATAATTCCTCCACACACTCTTACCAGCATTAAGTTGCTGCATTCAATAGTATGCTTCACAATCTATTGAATATTCCACTATCTGAGAGTAATTGATCAAACAAATCGCGGTTAACAAAGGTTTTAAGGTAGATACTATATAATGATAATAATAATATAACTTTATTCACAAAAGAATACAAATACAGATACAAATAAGTTACAACATAGAATGAATGAATAAAGCGATTTTAGGATAAGTGCAAAGCACTTATTTCCAATAAAAATTGACATATATGTATGAATGGTATTATGTACAAAAACCTATGCATATAACATTTAGAAAAAATGACAAAATTAAAAATATTAAAATTTATAAAATGTGAAAATTGTGATGCATTGTTTGGAACCTTTGGTGTAGTAATGAATATTACTGGAGTTTTTTTTCCAACACCAACTCGTTATTTTCAACACCTCGACACGTGTTTTGATCACCAAGTGATATTCTTCAAAGAGGAAGATTAAAAAAAAGTTTTTAATTATTAGGAAAGAGGAAGATTAAAAAAAAGTGTTTAATCTTCCTCTTTGAAGATGATCACTTGGTGATCGAAACACTTGTCGAGGTGTTGAAAATAACGATTTGGTGTTGGGAAAAAAAAACTCCAGTAATATTCATGTGAAAATTGTAACAAATTAAGAATGCGTGTGTATATAAATAAATAAGTCAAGCATCATAAAGAATACACAATGCAATAATAATAATAATAACTTCGTTCGCTTACCAGATAGCTGTACAGAATACAAAATATAAATACATTTTAAAATGATTATTAAATGAATAAGACAGTAAAAAAAACGATAAGTACCCAAGTAGTTGTTTCGTTATAGCAATAAAACATACATGAAATCATTTTGAATAGTTCTATAAGAATTATAATGAATTTTTAATGAAGTTATATAATAAAATAACAGGAAGGTATATGAACATTGAATTTCAATAAAGTAATATGATAAAAAAATGCAATGAGTAAGGAGAATTTCATCTGCAAAAGATGCGCTAAGCTCAGTCGTTAAAGTTGTGTCAAATCCTAGTAAGTATTTGAAGTCTTAATTCAGCATTTGTACAAAATATCTTTTACGTTCGAGTATATGTACCCCCAGCTTTTTTTTGAACAAATGCTCATTATTGACTTTTTTTATTGTTTCAGGTACCGAATATATACTCCATTCTTTCAAAAACACTACAGAAGCAAGCCATGGACCTGGTCTACCCAAATTCAAGATGCGATATGTCAGTTATAGTACATTGTTATATTTGGATGAACCAACCAATAATATTGTCCGTTTTTTGAAAAAAGAATGCGTAAACATAGCTTGCAGAACGAATAATGGCCTAAGTAAATTCATTAAAAACAATAAAGAAAAAACTTCGGTGTCAGATAGATCAGGAGTATACAAGCTGACTTGTGACTCTTGCACAAAACTGTATATTGGCCAAATAGGGTGAACATTTTCCTTAAGAATTAAAGAGCATAGAAGTTTTTGTAAAAAGAAAGAACAATTCCACATTTGCAAACCCTCTTTCATCAGAAGGACATGAGTTCAATCATGAATACGATGTGTTATATTTAGAAGATTCTCGAACTCAATCTTCTAGAATGTTTAGAAATCAATAGAATCAGGAAATTGGATAATCCACTGAATATTCAATTAAAATTGAATAACTTCCCGTCACTGAATATTTTTTCAAATATGAAAACTGGGTAAATTAATTCATTAGAAACCCTCGTAAAAATCAAGTAATTGAAATGTAGGTACTTCAAATTACAGAATGAGGTATATTTAGCATTGAATATGTAGAATTATTCAGTAAAGACACGCCCGAAGAAGCCATTGTATGGCGAAACACGTGTTGCGTTTTTGTGAAATCGTTTAGTGAATATCTCACAATAAAGTTTTTTTTTTTTAATACGGTAATAACACTATGATGACACTCAATATAACTCTTCAAGTATCTTTTAAAAATTCAATACCTTCTTCTGTTTCGTAGCATCTCGCACCTTCAGATATATTCTCTTATACAATACTGCCAAAAAAACAAAACACTCGATCCGAAACTTCTGTTTGTCGAAATGACATTCATAACAGGATAAAGTGAAAAAAGAAAATAGAAGACAACATAGAAAATTCTCTATCTTTCGTGAGGATGTTGAAAAGTTTTTGGCTTTCTACTACTTCATCTCCATACAGAAATATGTGGGAATCTTCTAAAGAAAGGAAGAAAGTAATCAATTTCACTAGAAGTAACTTTATACATCGATGTGTAAATCATGCAGAGAAGTAACTTTCAGACACAAATCTGGAAGAAAACAGCTACTTTCATATAAACATTGAATTACACGAAAGAAAACTTCTTTCGAAACGAATACTTGTATATGAATACTGAAAACACTTTTCACTACTCAGTTTGTGTCCCAAACATTCATTATGAAACCAAATCAGATATCATTCATGAGATTTCTACACAAGCAAATTGGCGCCCCACGTTGGGCGCCAATTTGCTACGTGATGTTTTTGAACAAGATAATTAAATTTACAATAGGGTTGCCGAAAATCAAAAACATCACTAACATGCCCGACTAGGTCAGTGGTTTGCACAAAGTCGTGGGTGCAACTAATTAAAAGAAAAACAATGATTTTTAACTAAATGGGAAAGCGCCACCAATTTTTGTTGGCCAGTTAAAAATCGGAAAACTGCCCAGTTATTGGGGAAGCCCACTATTGAAATATTTAACTTCTCATAAAAGTAATAATTCTATTTGCAATGACTGAGGAAGTTTATTACAATAATAAAAAGAAGAAATACAGTGACCCCTCTGTTTGCCGATTCCTCACTTCAATTGCTAGATTACCACTATCATAATACATTCCCTAATATGTGCTAATATGTGACGTCACGTGAAAGCTTACACCACTCCTCTCAATGAGGTAACTTGTACATTTTATTATAGGAAATAAATAAACACCGGGTTCTTCATTCAAATAACTTAGTCTAAACTTAGCTGCTTTTCGGGTGCTCCTTTTTCGTAAGCTGCCAGGGAATGAATACTGATCCGGCAGTATCGGTGAATACGGATGTAGTAGGAATCTGTTAATATTCCCAGTGGTAATTATTAGTAAAGGTAACGATCAGGAAACTTCTTCAAGAGACTGATCTGGCAATCGATTTCAATTTCCCAAATTCAAGCTGATGCAAATACGCCTTCCTTAGGAATATTCTAACACCCTGAAGAAAAATATTCTCATGACAACATCGTAATCAAAAGGTAAGAAAAATAAGGACAAAATTTATTATGAGTTCCATAGCTGAGTTGAACAAGGTTGTTTGAAAATACTGTACTAACCTCCTAATAATCGAGGGTGTTTCCAACACAAAACAGACAAAGATCGTCCTCTGAGAATTGAGAGAAAATACTGACTATTTGCCCTTTTTATAAAAATCCTGCTTTTGCAGCGGTGGTTTCCAATATTGTCCCAAAATACTCCAAACTTCACAATATCAAAAAGGAACCACAGTTGGCTGAAAATTCGAAAATCCCTTCTAGGTAGTTAACGAGCGAAATAATTCAACCAGGCAATCAGTTCATTCAGCAATTCACGATCGAAAAATATCTTTTCGCCAAAATTTCCGGCCTTATCTTTATGTCCTTGGGTGTGAGAAAAAAAGGAACACAACCTATTTACCGACCTAGTCGGTGTCATAGGCGGGTTAGAAAGGTTTTAAATATACATAAATTCGCATGTGGAAATGAATAAACTAACCGATTATTAAAAGTATAAATAAATTGTTTAATTTATAACAATTTATAACAAAGCAAAATTGTATCGTAACAATCCCCCCTTTACTCCATTGAGAAAATTTCATAGAGATAATTTTCTCCATATAACCTACAGAAGGAAGGAAATAACGACTAGAAGAGAAAAAAAGTATTAATAAGAATAAAGTAACTACACACAGTAATGACATCTTGACACCTTGTAAACGACTATTATTTCATATTCCATCTGAGTCTTCCGGAGGATGAGATTTTAAATCCTTTTCATGCCAAATAGAGGTTTTACCTTCGGAATCTTTAATTTCGTAAGTCCATGGCGATACTATTCTTGAAATAGTCATAGGTCCAACATACTTTTCGGTTAGTTTGGAAGTGAAATATTTGGTAGCGTCAGATAGTGCATAATTCTTTCGATATACTAATTGTCCTACTGTGAACTTGTCTGGACGACGACGTAAATCGTACTGACGTTTTGATCGTTCAAAAGCTTTTTCCAAATGTGCTTGAACGTCCTTATAAATACGCGAAAATGCCTGAATTTTATCATTGATTGAATGTTGAGGATATAAAGAATCGATAGGATTGTAGGTTGCAGATTTACCTTCTAATATGACTTCACGTCCAAAATTAACAAAATTGGGAGTGTACTGTGTCACCTCATGTTTTGAAGACCTGATAGCGTAAGCAATTTTTGGAAGATACTGATCCCATAGCCGATGATTTTTAGAAACATAGGCAGTGAGCATGGATTTAATAACGCGATTAACCCGTTCAGTTGGGTTAGTCTGTGGATGATAATTTTCGTTATAGGAAATATCAAAATTATATTTCATGGAAAGATCTCTAAATAGTTTACTCCGAAACTGTACTACATTATCAACTATCAAAGTTTTCGGAGAACCAAACATCAACAAGACATTGTCTTCAATGATCTGAGTCACAGTACTCGCAGTTGCGGTTCGTAAAGGAAATAGAAGAACAAACTTACTGAATGAATCACATACAGCAAGAATAAAACGGTAACCTTTGCACGTTTTAGGTAATGGTCCCATTAGGTCAGCACTGACGAGCTGCCAAGGTCGAGAGGCAGTGGGAGTTTTACTTAGCATTAAACCAATTGCTTTATTTTGGTCAGGTTTGGTAACGTTACAAACATGACAATGTTTTATATAGCGAGTCACGTCAGCTCTCAGTTTTGGCCAGTAATATTGGTTGGCTATTCGTGCTACAGTTTTGAAAATGCCTGCATGTCCTGCGGTGGGGTCGTCATGAAAACGGGAAATAATATCTCGCCTTTTCTCCTTTGGGACTACTAATCGCCATTCATCGGACGGCTCCGATATCTCAGGATATTTTAGACGAACATGTTTGAATAATCTAAGCTGGTCATCAACTCTATACGAAGGATAACGAAACGGGTAATTTGTGATATTATCACGTAGTTTCAGATACCATCGATCGGAAGATGAAAATGAATAGTCATTTTCTGGCATTCTGGTCACGCCTACTTCTACAGACTCCGTTAAAAGATTAACAGATCGAGACAAAAAATCAGGAACAATATGTTCTGATCCCTTTCTGTGGATAATTTCATAATCATAAGGTTGTAGTCGTAAAGCCCAACGTCCTAGACGACCTTGAGGATCTTTCAGATTATGTAACCACTTCAAAGAGTGACAATCAGTGATTATTTTGAAATGGAATCCCTCCAAATAATGTCTCAGTTTTTCTACTGCCCAAATAACCGCAATACATTCTCTTTCGGTTGTACTATATTTTCGCTCCTGATGAGTTAGCGATCTAGAAAGGTAGCAGATTACTTTCTCTCCTTCCTCAAAATATTGACTGAGCACAGCACCAATTCCAAATGCTGACGAATCAGTTTGCAAATAAAACGTTTTCTGATAATCAGGACATGTGAGGATAGGAGCACTAACCAAACATTTCTTAAGTTATTTAAAAGATTTCTCACATTCCTCTGTCCAACGAAAGGGTATATTTTTCTTTGTGAGATTAGTTAAAGGTGCAACAGTAGTGGAGAACTGTGGGACAAATCGACGGTACAACGAAGCGGTGCCTACAAACTGTCGAATTTGTTTGGCATTATTTGGTACCGGAATATTCAACATGGCTTCAACTTTCGAAGGATCAGGTTTCAATCCAAACTGATCCACAATGTAACCCAAATATCTTTGTTCAGAGCGGCAAAAGTAACATTTTTCGAAACTAACAATCAACCCTGATGTATGTAGTCTATCAAAAATTTTTGTCAGAATGTCGATATGTGATTCAAAGTCCTGAGATACCACTATGATATCATCAAGATATACAAAAACGTAAGGTTGTAAATCTGGTCCTAAGATAGAATCTATTAGCCTTTGCCAAGTAGCAGGAGCATTAGTCAGACCGAAAGGCATGACTTTGAAACGATACAAGCCAGCTATGAGTTCCATAGCTGAGTTGAACAAGGTTGTTTGAAAATACTGTACTAACCTCCTAATAATCGAGGGTGTTTCCAACACAAAACAGACAAAGATCGTACTCTGAGAATTGAGAGAAAATACTTACTATTTGCCCTTTTTATAAAAATCCTGCTTTTGCAGCGGTGGTTTTCAATATTGTCCCAAAATACTTCAAACTTCACAATATCTAAAAAGAACCACAGTTGGCTGAAAATTCGAAAATCCCTTCTAGGTAGTTAACGAGCGAAATAATTCAACCAGGCAATCAGTTCATTCAGCAATTCACGATCGAAAAATATCTTTTCGCCAAAATTTCCGGCCTTATCTTTATGTCCTTGGGTGTGAGAAAAAAAGGAGCACAACCTATTTACCGACCTAGTCGGTGTCATAGGCGGGTTAGAAAGGTTTTAAATATACATAAATTCGCATGTGGAAATGAGTAAACTAACCGATTATTAAAAGTATAAATAAATTGTTTAATTTATAACAAAGCAAAATTGTATCGTAACATACTAAATGAAATGTAAAAATTTCACTTACATGGAACACTTTCATGCTCAATAGTAGACATCGATTTTTCGCCGTAAGTAACTTGCCTTAGGGCTCTTCAATACCAATCTTATGGATCTAATAGATAACATTATAAGAAAAAACACACAATTACGATTTTTATGTCACGGAATAAGTTTGATCTACTTATGTCATCGACGACATCGTAATGCCATTCATTCACCCATTTGATTAAATCTCAGTTAATAGGAATCTCGTTTAATTTGAAACGGTTTTTTTAGGAGTGACTATTTTTTTGGGAAAGTAAGTTTTTGCCTTTCTACTACTTCATCTTAATATATAAATATGTGGAAACTTCAAATGAATTACCTTCTGATGATCTGGAAGAAGCATTTCTTCATTCTTCAAGGTAATGACATATTTGGAGAAGGTATTTTAGGCAACTTGAAATAATAAAAAACGTACGACAGACTTCACGACCTCAGATTTTATATTTATTCGGATTTGTTGTTTCTTCATTTTCTGCAAGATCAGGGTGTATAGGGCATCATTTACGGGTGTTAGGGAAAAAGTGCTTTCGAGTTTCTTATTACTTATGTAATACGCGTGCGTCACTCGATAAAATTATAAACAAGAAATGAAAACAAAAATTTGTTCAATCGATCGAATAGAGAATATGAGTTATCAATGAACTCATTTTGTGACATGAATCCGACTATAATTTCTGAAGCATCTGATATAAACGCAAATATAGTCGAAGTAACTGGTATTGCGCATAATTGAAGGTGTCGGCGCCTCAAAGGCCAAACCAATATCTACAGAGAAATAAAGCCGCTCCCAACTAGTCCACGTGGCCTGAAGAATTGGCGGTTCGTATTGGATAATTTTAATCAACCGAGTTTCATGATTGGCTGAAGAGACATAAAATTGAATTTGAATTCATGTCACGGTGACTAATAGAAATCGGGGAATGTTATCGCCGTTGTGTTCAGTTCAGGAACTGATCGCGATTTGAGTGTTGAAATTCGATATTCGTGCACTTACAGTTACTTAAAATTGTTGTTATCTGTTTAAAATGTGGGGTCCTTGGACGAGTTCTAATAGTAATAACGAGTGTGATAACAACGCAGACTTTTTCCTGTGGTGAACAATGCGAAAAAGAGATACTAGTGAATAAGATTCGGATGCATTTGAATATTGAAACACAGAGAGTATGTTTCGATGTATATAACAAACTACATCTCAAGTTTGGTTTCGAAAGAAAAAAACTATTACAAACAACATTAAACTTGACCGAAATTCCTTTCTCAACTGTTCATAAAATAGTCAAAAACAAACCTCATGAATGCAAGACACGATGTGATACGGGATTGACTAAACCTTCTGATGTTCATCTAATAAAATCATTGGAAAAAACAGTATACGACTGTTAAAAAATCAATGAAATTCCTACAACTGAAATCATAAGGGAAAAATTCAATACTTCCGGCCATAATGTGATCTGCTGTGACAAAACTCTTCAGAATTGGATGAAGAAACTAGGATTCAGATTTAAAATATTAAACATACGTCAAGCAGTTATGGAAAGCACACGAATAGGGGAATTGCGTAATAAGTACTTAGAACAAATAACTAAATATAGACAAAAACAACGGCAAATTTTCTAGTTGGACGAAACTCGGTATGACCCTCACGACACAGTTACGAAAGGGTGCACTGATGGTTCGAGAGTGTGTGCGCCTAACATGCCTGCAAACAAGAGATCGCCACTAATCATTGTGCATTGCGGAGGAAGTAAAGGATGGGGAAATTATTTGCAATAATGACTATCAATGAGAACATGAAAGCTAAATATTTTTGAGGAATGGTTTGAAAACACATTGATCCCAAATTTTGATAACGATTTCTATCATTCGCGAGAGGTCATCAAAATACCGAATAAAAATTCGAGGAAAATGAAGTACAAAGTTTGTTAATAGAAAAAAAATTGTTTGAAGATTACTTTACCAAAAACCAACTACTTGAAGTTGTACAGACAAAAACATTTAAAAAAGTGTGTAGAGTCCAGAAGAAAAAACTACCCGTTCAACTCCGGTTCTCTCAGTTCAATGGGAATTTTCAAATGTGTATCTATTGTTCGTACAGCGATTACTGCAGTTGTCGAAATAAAACCCTTCATTTGCCAGCTTCAATACTACTTTACAGGAATATCTCGTGTCGCCGCTTTCAGTCCTTCTTAACCTTTCTTCAAGGTGATGTTCAATTGTTGCTTCTAAGAGAAAGGGGCTTCTATTAACGTCAAAAACAACCCTACAATGGCGAAAGGACAACTCATTTCCATCTTGATCAACCCATAAGAAGCGAAGAAAATCTCGATCTCTTTCATGAAGAGTAATTTGCAAGAATGCCTTACGGATGTCTGAAACTACTCCAAACTTGTACTCTCTAAATTTAAGCAAAATTGACGAAATCGTTTTGATGTAATTTTGACCTTTTTCCAAACAATCATTCAAAGAAGTCTTGTGTTTTTCATGAGCAGACGCATCAAACACAGGCCGAATCTTTTTCGTAAGGCTATTTTCTTTTATGACTGGTCTGTGAGGCAGATAATGAATGCCACTTCTGTCATGTTCACATGGAATTACCTCAATTATTCCTTCCTCTAGCCACCCATTAAAGATTTGGTCATACGATTGACCAAGGTTTCGATTCTGTAATTTTTGAAGAGTATTGTGTAGTCTCCTTCTGGGAAGGTGATAATTTTTTGACAGTGGTGGGTGTCCATCAATCCAAGGTAACCGGACCTTATAACGACCTTCGTTGTTAGTTGTCACGATGTCTAAAAAATATCTTTGGCGACTGATACCAACTCCTCCCGTGTTCTGAGGTTGCTTGGTTCTTCAATAACCAATACATCAAGATCCCACAATGGAATCCTTCACTAGAAACGACAAGGTTGAGCTAATCAAAGAGTTGGCTATATTCAGATTGTTGTGCATTGGTATTTTTCCAAGAAGAACCTGTAACAGATCCATAGTTCATTTCGCTTAATTCAACTAGAAGCGACTTCACGTCATCTCTTAACGAATTCCTGCTGCACACAATGGTAGTAAGATACGTAGGGTACTGCTGAAGATACTTTCCATCAGCTTATAATTACAAGGTTAGGCAGGAGGGTAATGGAGGGCGCAGCGCGTTTCACTTGTTTAATATTCGTTCTCTTTGTGAGGTTAGTTTTTTCATGAAGAAAACGAGCCGTATTTTTTCTAGGAGTTTGGTACGGAAATCTGAGAATATCCAATGATACAAGATTGCTTTGGGTTTTCAAAGAACTGTGCATTCCATGAGATCTTGCACCCGCATATTTTATTTTAGGTATGTAATTGTGATTGAAAGGGTAACTTGCTTAGTGGATAATGTTTTTAGGTCATGTGGTCGTGAAAGGTATCATAACTCATTCTAACAAAATGTCCGTACTGAGATGCATATTTTATTTTAGATGCTCAAAATAACAAAGCCATATAACTGTCATCCAGCATTACTAGTGGAATACAAATTGTCGCTAACTGGTGTTTCCAATTCCTTTCTTGTCACCCTACCGACTAGCGTACCAAAACTCTGCATCCTAAGAGGCTCTTGTGCATCTTGGCCCCCAACAGCGTGGCTAGGGTTTTGAAGAATTATGGTTCTGCCAAAAACACTACCTTACAGCTTCGGAAATGAAACTCTGAACGGGTTGGAGCTGGATCCGCAGTAACAAATACCATCACTACCACTCCAGGAAATGGATGACCTAGAACATCGTAGTCATGCAGAAATACAAGGTAACGAATTTCGTTTACTAGGTGAGATCGGAGTTTTAGTAGGAAAAATTGTCAGCATGTTTCCATACCAAGTGGCATTCAAGAATATATTTTTACAGATATAAATTATGTACCTAATTTCAGCTTGTCTGGGAATAATGCACAGAATAATAATGTAAATAAAGGTAGGCCTTATGCAAATGAAAACTTTGGATTTCCACGTTGGCAAGAAGCCAGTAACAGTGGCAGTAATGTAAATAATAGGGCACAAGGGCAAGTACCTCCTCAAATTCGGAAAAAATTAGCAAAGGTGATTTAAATGATTTTGAGAATTGCCAAAGTTTATTTACTTTTGCGGATGATGGAAAGCTGCACCCCATTGATGTTACATACAGAATGTTACATTGATGTAGATAATTTGAGCATTATTCAATTTTCTTTTCTTACTAGAAATTTATTTGAAAAGTCAGCAAAAATCTGGTTCAACGCCTGCATGTACACCTTAAGTGCATACCCTGATTTCAAAAGGACTTTCATAGAACATTTTTGGGAAGCAAATAGGCAAAGAAAGATCAAATTGAATTTGGAAACTGGTTGATATTGTGGGGGAGATGGATCCTTTGTGAACTATTTCAACAAGTTAGTGGCACAAGCTCGCCATGTTATACCTTCTTATTCAAATGAACAGCTAATTAGTTCAATTGCACGCCACTTTCCTCCCAACATATCCGCCACGTTGATAGGGACGACTCAGGGTCTTCTTGATGCGGCTGATAGACTTAGACAAGCTGACAATTATTTTAATAACAATGATAATCATAAAAAAAATTTTGAAAATCGGTTTCAACACGATGAGCGAGTTGATGATATTGATTCAAATAAACGATTTTATAAACCTGACTATTTGGGGAAAAAAAATTCATCGAATAGACCTTTCTCAGAAAATCATATTTTCTGCTTGACAGTTGGGAAATAACATGAGGAGACCTCCTCACTTCCGGGAAACGATATGAATTCCCATTCCTAGGCTCAGGAAGGGGAAAATGTGTGAATGGAACCATTCAAAAAATTGAAATAAATAATAATCCTGTCGGCGAACTGCTAGAGGAGTGTGAGTCCAACCACAATGTCTTAGAAATACATTCACCAGTGGTTGAGCTGGAAATTTCAAGTCTGTCGTTCTCGGCTATGATAGATACGGAAAGCACGGTTTCGGTTATTTCCGAAAATGTGTAGTCCCAGTAAGAGGAGTTTAAAAAATTTTCTTGCTTTTCCTGTACTGGTATCTCTGTGGTAGGGGCTTTCAAAAGCAAACACAAAAAGGTAAAAGAACAGGTATTACCCATTTTTGTGTGGGAAATGAAAAGTTCTCCCATGAATTTCTCATAATCCCTGGGTTAGCTTTCCCAGTTATAATTGGAGTAGATTTCCTTAGGATACAAAATGCTTCATTAAATCCAAAAGAGAAAGGTGTTTACTTCTGCGACTTGGGGATGTTTGTGAATGAAATTGAATTCCAATATGATTTTGTCAGCTCACCAAGTATTTTCACCATTGTTAATAAATTTGGGAGTTTAGGTCAGAAAGATGTTTTTGATTCTGTATATAATTTTAATCCAAATGATGTTTGAGAGCCTCCACGCCCTACGTGTCTTCTTTGATGACCACAGTAAAAAAAGACGGGGGTGTTCGAATTTGCCTGGACTCGCGGCGGTTGAATTCTGTGATGAAGCCAAATCAGGAATCCCCTTTTCCAATCGAAGACATCATTAGATCTCTAAGTGGGAAGAAATTTATGTCCAAAATTGCCTTGTCTCATTCATACTGGCAGATCCCAATGCGAAAGCAGGACCGGAAATACTGTGGATTTATGGTAGGTGGAATATGTTATCAGTAGTGTGTGCTACTTTTCGGAATTTCAACTGCAGTCAGTCAGACGATGGCAACAGGGCACTACACCGCATCTTCGTAAGTAATGTTTGGATTTCAACGTGCAGCACATCAAATGAAAGGAGAAGAGGTATGGAATTTATAAAGAGAACTCAAAAATGACATCATGTCAAAAGGACACTAGTTCACATCTTTGCAGACAGATTATGATGTGAAACACATGAAAGGGGCATGTATGTTGAAATTGATAAAGAAAACTTCATGCTGACATGTCAAATAGGCCTAAGGTGTGATGAAATAATTTTGGAATTCGTATGAGAAGCATATGTAAAGTTGTAGAGATGTTGAGAATAAAATATGGAAATTTGATTATCCACCTTTGACATATCTTTACGTTTTATGCAAAAATAAACACATCCGGTGATGAAAAAATCATCGTTTACTAAAACATACCATATGAACTCGTGTTCAGATGTCAATAAACATAATTAATCATTTTTCGGAGCCAAAAGGACCTCATTACCTATTTCCGTTATATCAGCTGCAACAGGCCGATGTGAGTACTCATTTCAAATGATTCTATTTGCTGATTATGAGAAATATAATATCAAGCGTCTAATGTGGAGTAACAAAGGAAGAATTGCAAATATTAAGAAAAAACATTGAAAAAACATGAAGTTCAATGTTATTAGGTTACGAACAACTATAAGTAAAATCCAATAACAGCAGAAGGAGCCTTAATGTTTTGGAGGCGAGGGGTTCAAATTCACAAGACACGTTTTCGCTATCACACTGTCATCCCTAAACTGGCTAGGTTAGCGTGAAATTGTGTATAGTTGATGGTGGGGTGAAGACCAAAAGTAAATAATAAACTATTTCGAGCCTAAAGACTATGAGCGAAATGTCCAATAGAATATACTACTACGGTCGATCTGTCATAGATTATCTGACACGTTTAAAAATACACGGAGTATTCCTTTATGACACTACAATTGTCGTTTACATGATTCCCAAAATCATCCATATCTAGTACAGGAGTATTCCTCATTACATTACAATTGTCATTTATTTGATTCCTAAAATCATTCATATCTAGTACAGGAGTTTTATATACAAGAGATCACCGCATGAATTAGAATCTAGAGGATTTTGGTCACTTTGATCACAGCGAAAAAACATGCATTTTTCAAGCACAGATATTAGAAATTTCTATTTAGTCGAGTATTTGAAATTTAATTAATCGAAAAACCTTTTCTGTGCAGAATATTCAGGATATTGGTGGAAATGAGAAATCAGTCTACTTCGGTTGAATCGTAATGATTCATAATAGCGCCATCACGTAAAGGAGCAATGTTTTACCTTTCGAGTAGATAAAAATTGCATCATGTTAGTTATAAGTGAGGGGTTAGTTGAGCCGCAAAGGGGGGTGGGTTTGGAAGTAGTGTCTAACGTAAGAAGGAATTATTCATAAATTCAAAAAAATATACTACAGAATATCTATTGATATCTAATCATTCCATCAATATATTCACAATTACATTTCACAAGTATCAACATATTTTGCTGCTATTGAAGTTTTTAAATCTATATACCTTGAATTCACTGATATAATATAAAGTAGTTAGTTCAACATTCATTATTAATATATACATTTTTTCTCAGCTGAACTGCAGTTGAATATATATATATACTAATAATCATGGGCTAATCGTGTATATCCATAGCATTTGATGTATGAGGGATAGGATAGTGACCCCAAGGAAGCGTATTGTGTGAATCTGGAATTATATAACGCTTATCATCTTCAGGGTTGAGGACAATCTTGTATTGGGCGATGGAATGTATTTGATTTTTATCGGATTGAATCATATTTTGGGTGACACTCATATTTTTCCAATCATCTAAACGATTCACATAATCATCGGAAGTAATGTTATTCTTCACCACAGAAGATTTGACACCCTTTGCCTTCTTGGTAACCCCCAAGCATGATATGATTTGATTTATTCCATCCTCATCATAGCCATCATTTACCAACTGCTGCTGCTTCTTATTGATACTATCCTCCGTCACCAACACCTTAGTTGTACACAATTTCGATCGGCCTACGTAATCAGTCATCGGAACTGCGTTATTCTCATCTTTCATCATTCCCAGAACCTTTTTATTCACTAAAAGAACGTTAAACTGATTATTGGACGGGTAATTCGAAGTATCGAAGAATTTGTGACAATCTTGACGTATGATTTCATAAGGATTCTGATTGTATATTTCATAAATCAGGCTATCTGTATCGGTGTAGAAAATTACACAATTATCTCCGAATCGGTGGCGCATATAACCATAATGAAAATCGTATATGGTAGTCTTTGCCAAGTCTAAGATAGCTTGTTCTAATCGTATCTGTTTATTTAGATAAACTTGCAGTTTCCTCAGTTCGACTGCCACCAAATTATCATTGAATATCATGCAATTTTTGAACACTGGCTTAGAAATATACGCCTCGGCTCCCATTTGGTGAGGAGTTTAATGTTGACTCTTTTTCTAATGTCTTCCATCGTTTTCCCGAATACTGCATTGTTCATTAGCTTGAAGAGGTTTTTCTCAAACTCATTCGTAGCCCTTTTCCGCAACTCAGTATTCATATCAATGTAGGACTTCAACCATGGTGATTGATTGAATTGAAGTATTCGATGAATTTTCGTGATGACAATACCATTAACAATGGCCTGTTTGAGGGCGCGATAATGAATCACATATTTGGGTTTGTGATAGAGGGTAGCCATCAATTTTGTGAGCTCTTTTATCGATTTGGGGGGCTTTATTGTTTTTGAATTTATATGTTCAGGGCAGTATGGTGAGTCTTTGTGTGAATCATGTAGATGTTTAGGATACTCCAGATCAACTTCAAGCATATATCCTATGCCGCTCTCATCGAGTATTGATGAAACGTCAATATTGGTATAGCACCACTTAAACCCATCATATGGTAAATACTGAGACATCATCCACCCATACTGGTTGTTTACGTCGAAATACATGAGGTATGTGTCAGGATTTGAAGGATCATAATTGTTCAAATATTTATTGTTCGCATGAGCTCTTCTCTTCAAACAAACTTGACTAAGTCCACCTCGAACTCCTCGTTCAACAAATAGAAACATGTCAGGATCTGTGAGTAGTTCCAATTCAACTTTGGTATATTTGAGCATCGCATTCCACTTTAGACCTGGTAGCATGTAGGATCCAAATTATGAGTTCTGAGGCAGCTAGCACGAAATTGTTCGAATACGTCAGCGAGAAGCAGAATATCTGTTTTCATATATAAATCCACCCAAAGTCTGGCAATTCCACACATCCTGGGCTCGTGACCCCTTTCTTGGTAAGTAATTTAACCAAGTCTTCAGGTAACTCAGAGAATTGAACCTTTACATTAGGAAACTCTATCAAGTATGATGCTAATATATCCAGACATGAATTCATAAAGCGGAATGAATCGATGAATCGAAACTGCACTGGAGTATCATCCACATGTTTCGTGAAGGAGATGTACTTTTCTTTAGTGATGGGTAAGGTCAATATACCCCTCATACTAGATGCAATATCTGTGATGATGAAATGTGCATCATAGACACTCAAATTGTGGAAAACTACGGGAACTACATGACTATCTCTGTAGTTTATATTACACTCATCGAGCGCGGGGCCACGATAGCTATCAAATGGTATGGGATGGTTATGGTCGCGTATTTTCTTGTCTTCGGGAGTGAAGGGCTCTTCGCAGATGTGACAGTGTATAGCTCTTCGAAACTCAACTTCTTGCTTGCATATCGATGTCGTATGGACACCAAAACACAGTAGTCATATCTTCAGCTAGTTGACCCATCTCATCAGCGAACCATTGCATACAATCCTCTCCACGATATGCCCTATAGGAGAATAGAGTATCCGGAATAGAGCTGCTGGAATATAATGTTGAAGTTTTTTAGGATCATCAGTAGACTTCAGAATGGATTCCAAGTCAGCGTATACGACGAATGGAGCCTTTTCTTTATTTTTATATTTTTTGAACTCGATAATGTTTTTACCCTCTTCAGGCATCTTGATAGCTGTTTCATTGATTCTCTGGCAGTCCTCAGTATGTCTCTGTAACTTTTCTTGAGATTGAAAGTACTGTAGGCAGCGATCCCAAAAATACTTTTGACCATATTGCTTCGATGAAAGCCTTGATCAGTTTTTTATCTATACATAGTGATAGCGAACTGCAGTTTCAGATTCATCATAATTGTCTTGAATTAGCAGTAAGCTTACATATTTCTTTTTTCTTACCCTTTCTGAGGTATGTAGGTAAGGTAATGAACGTTTCACAATTCTTTTGAAGGATGTAAACATTGATGGAAATATCATTCAGTTTTTCAAATCTCGGAATCTGCTTGAAAGTCATCGGCCACTGTATACCCTTCAATTATAGAACATTGGAATAATGAGGATATGACGAAGTACGATCAACATATTTCTGCACCGGATAAAGTGCTGAGGTGACACTCCATGCGAAGCAGGCTTCATCGTCATTCTTAATATTACCGCAAGCTTTCTTCCGTGAAATTTGAGATGGATGATCTATGAATGAGGACCCCAGCTGCGGTATGTATTGGTTTTGTAACTTTTTCATCGAACTAATCATTGAGGACGGTGTCTCTATATATATAGGAGAGTTCATAGTAGTGAAGTACTTATACTCCTCCAGTAATCTGTCACCCTTCACTATCTCAAATTCTGCACAGAAGATGGTATTTACCTTGATAGATTCATCTTTCTTCAGAGCATTCTCAATTCTCCTCTTGAAGAGAGCCTTGCATCCATAAAAGCTGAAGGGTCCTTATGTTAAAGATTGGAAATAACACCAGATCTGATTCTAGAGTTGAAAGCTGACTCGGAATCATCCCAATGAATCCGCTCTCTAGCACCCTCAGGTCGTGATACTTGTCCCGTCCCTTTTTTTAGTATCACTTTGAACTGTTTTCTTAGACTTTTGATATTGCGATAACAGGCTTCCAAATCCTGCTTCTCACCCAGTGATGATGCGGTCTTAATCGCCTTCCTTATTATTCGTGAACCTTCATCACATTCTTTGATCCCATCCAGAGCAGTTTTTTCATTAAACTTATACTGCACCAAGTCAGCGAAGAGTGGCATTTTTCTGTGATGAGATGTTTACATTTCAAATATCTGTGATAGAATGACAAAACTCAGCTGTATCGGCACTTTTATCATTAAGTATGTGTCGGTAGTTTGTAACGGAGTTTACTTACGCATGATAAGTTAAAATGCTTTGTGGACGAAAACAAGCTGAAGACTAATAGAAACTCAAAAAAATTTGGAATAATGCCAAGTGTTCTTTTCTTAAAATGTAAAATACATTTGATATATCGTATACAGTTTCCAAAAATTATTTCAAATACAATTCATAAAATATTTCAAAAATTCAACTAACATAATAAAATTCACCAAAAATTAATTCATTACAGAACTCAAAAAATCGGGCTCCTAAAGTTGGACGCCAATAAATCTGTTACGTGGTTTTTGGCTTTTCTTAGTATGCGATAGAACAGTTTAGGTGTATGCACCGACTAATATCTCAGTGGAGTCGGGTGTGGGTCTTATTATTATTATCAGACAAGAAAATGTATGAGAGGGCGCCAAGTGATTTACAACAAAATAAAACATAGACCTCTCTTAAAGCTGAAACCACTAAATCCAATTGGCTTACTTGCCAAACTATACGTTAGTTGAAATTAAAAAATAGATGAATGGTATAAATAGCATAATATAGCATATATATAATAGCAGTAAATATATTATAATACAAATTATACAAAATTTAGAGATGAAGGCAAAGAAAAACTCTCGAGAGAAGGGTTCCAGAATAAAGTCTATAAAAAAATCAGTCTTTATCTTAGAACGCACTTACTTATTGGTAAAACTAAATAAAGATAAACATGTATATATAAATGCTATAAGGCTACAGAGAAAAAAATTCTCGGCTTGTTCATGCACAGCAATTAAAAATAAAGAAACATCCACTGGATGGTACTTATCACTATGTCCTTAAGCGAATCCAATCGGGACGTTTCACGAGATAGGGTAAGACTTCATCAGTTTCCGTATCAGCTGTCTGATGTTGGATCGAAGATAAATAGAACTCGTTCTTCCTAGTTCCAAAAAAATAGTATCTAACCCTTTCATTAGTTCGAAGACTATCACAAACTCTCATTCTTCGGATGAATTGGAAATACAATTCGAAACGGTATCATGAAACGTCTCATGTGCAAAAACCCGACGCAACCCTGAGACGTTGAATACTAATTTACCATACACTTATCCTCTTTTATTAAAGAGAATCCGGCGATATCAAAAAAAAATACTATAACTCAAAATGAAATTCGCCGATTTGGAATGAAAATAGTAGAAAATCCGTTAATAACGAGAAGTCCAATCTATCCAAAATCTACCCAGTCACTGTTCCGTCGACCGAAACATACGATATGGTATTTTCCGTAGCTACTTTTTTCCCATAAGATTCGCAGACCCAGGCCACAATTGAAACCGTTCATTTTAACCGGAGAACGAAACAAATGAGTTGGCATGTGTGAGGATATTTAATGTACCTACAGAGTGTTATTAAAAGTGCGTTTTATATATATATATATATATATATATATATATATATATATATATAGAGAGAGAGAGAGATTCATCGAGTGTGCATGATATAAATCAAAAATTAAACAATGAGGCCAATAGCCAGAAACACGTGTCCCCGGTTTGCCCCCCTTTTTTGAGTGTTGTGTCCACAAATTGATTAATTTTTGATTTATATATATATATATATATATATATATATATATATATATATATATATACCTTTTATTGGTCTATGTTTGTTGAATCCATTGTATATTAATTGTATACATTGAAGTTATTCATGCGGCCTACATGAATATTCAGTTTCAGTTATTCAACAATCCTGCATCTGCCTTGTTGCCATATTTATTATCAAAGATAACTTATATTTTTGCCAGAAGCCTCCAGTGTGTGATTATTGAGATTATTGCAGAAGTGGATTTCCTTACTTCATTCAAAGTTATAGAATATTTCTTGGTTTTTCCGATTGGTTTACGATTTGCAAATGTGCTTGTCTTTACTATAAATTGAACCTCTAGAGTTTGACTTTTGAATTAGATTTTGTATAATTTCACGGAAATTGAATGAATGAATAAATAAATTCAACTGACATGGGAAGAAAATCCATATCGACGTGGACAGTTTCTAGTAAATAAGTTTTTGGTCACTGACACCAGACAGCATATTTTTTCATTTTATTATGTCATATCCGACCTTGTTGTTTATTATCACTTTCTATCACGTACAGGGTGCCCTATTTAGACGGAGATGATATAATTTCTTATTAAATAAATGCGTTACTTGCCTCAAGCATTTTATACACATTATATTAGTTACCTGTTGCCATGTAATTCAAATGAATTTTTTAGAAGTTGTTGCAAAATTGAAACTATCACACAAGAAAATGATTTTAGGAGGCCTGACAAACCATTGCGACAGATCTGATGAAGAATGGTTCCAAATGCATTGATTTTGTTTTCCGTAGTGAACAGATTTCAAACAGACAGACATATTCTGAAGGTTGAGGTGTATCTTTAATTTTTGTTGTCTATAAGTAGATATATTTTCACCTTTCTCAAGCATACTTTGGTCAAGCCAATTTTATCAAAAGACAGATTAGTAGTAGCTGAGGCCTTTGCTCAAAGAGTTCGAATGGGATAATATAGTTGAAATAGGAGTATACATTTTGAATCATAAGGGGTCAAAGAAACTTTCTCTATATATCTTTATCAATTGGGAGCATCATCCACACTAAAAGGACTTCGAATGGTCCACAATGTTCCAAAACATCCCATAGTAATAAAAACTTTTCTGAGATGTTTCACAATGATCTGGTATGTTCTCAAACATTCCAGAATATACCAGTATGTTCTGGAATGCTCTTGGTAAAACTTCCTCATCTCTTCACAAGCAAGTTATCCAGATAAAAACGAGAAGTTTTTTCATGGATTGGGCATAGAGAATTACCACATCATATAATTATGATGAAGTTAATTTTTGAAGGACATTCTATAAATTTAACCGGTTTCCTCTGAAATATCAAAAGTATTAGTAGGGCTTATTTTGTTCACTATCGATATAAAATTGACTATAGATGTATATGATGGAATTGGCCGATACTTGATGAAAATCCATAACACTTTATTGTGAGATTTTCACTTGAAAATTTTACGAAAACGCAACACGTTTTTCGCCATATAATGGCTTCTTCGGGGGTATATTTACTAACAATATCCTACATATTCAATGCTTAATATATCTAGTTTTACAATTAGACGTACCTACATTTCAAGTACCTGATTTTTACCTAAGTTTGTGATGAATTAAAATTTCTGAGCTTATGTCCCAGTTTCCACAGTTGAAAAAATATTTAGTAAAGGGGAGTAATTCAATTCTAATTGTTCATTCAGTAAATTACCCGAATTCCTGATTCTATTGATTTCTAAACATTCTAGAAGATTGAGTTTCAAACTCTTCTCTTCTAACTGTGAGACGTCGCTTTCATGATTGAACCCATGTTCTTCTGCTAAAAGGTGGTTTGCAAATGAGGAATTGATCTTTCTATTTACAAAATTACTTCTATGCTCTTTAGAATAGAAAGACCAATTCCACATTTGCAAACCACCTTTCAGCAGAAGGACATGAGTTCAATCATGAATACGACGTGTTACATTCAGAAGAGAAGAGTTTGAAACTCAATCTTCTAGAATATTCAGAAATCAATAGAATCAGGAATTCGGGTAATTTACTGAATGATCAATTGTTGTATAACTCCCCGTTACTAAATATTTTTCAGATATTAAAATTGGGGGATGAGCTCAGATGATTCAATTCATTACAAACTTAGGTGAAAGTCAGGTACCTACTTCTAATTGTAAAACTAGATATATTAAGCATTGAATATGTAGATTATTGTTAGTAAAGACACGCCCGAAAAAACCATTGTATGGCGTAACACGTGTTGCGTTTTTGTAAAAATGTTTAGTGAAAATCTCACAATAAAATGTTTTTTGAATACGTTGACTATGAATGCTCTCAAAAACTCAAGAATCGAAAAACAGAGATAGATAGATCGACAGTATATTTGACTATATCAAATACATATGCATATTCATAGCAAGTCATTTGGTCTCAAAATATATCGAGTAAACTATTTAGTAATACACTACTACACTTTCAAAAGTAATCGCAAAATATCACATCACATAAACAGACAAAAATATAAGAAAAATATGAGAAACAGTTAAACAAACAGTACATTAGCGGTAAGTATGTTTTCAGAGGCTGAAAGACACCTTGAATATCTTCCAAGTACCTACTCATTGATTGAGTAAAAACTGTTTTTTAGCAAATACGATTACAGAGCCCTGAAAATAGAGGCAAAAGCGGGTAGTCTGGCTTCCGCGCGCCTTTCGTCACTCTGACATAAAAACAAAAAAAATTATTTAAACATATTAAATGTGAATATTAAGGAATGAAAAAATTCATGTAATGTTGGGATACATCAATAAACAATGATCCGCAGAAATTTTTATCCCAATTTCAACGTTAATTATAAATTTGTTAATTAATAACTTTTTCTGAATTGAAAGTTGATATAAAAATCCCTATAATTATAAAACTAAAACCCTGGCATTTTTTTCCTTTGGTTAAGTTATCCTTAATAGGCGAAAAAATAGATTACCGTTGACAAAATAAAAAAATTGTTATTTTCTATTTATTTATTAACAATTGAAAATTATAATTTTACAAAAAATACATTATAATTTTTTTTTAAATTTTTTATTGTTTCAATGTCTCATAGCTGAAAACTGATTATTAATATATTTTTTTAACTTTTTACAGCTATTGTTAATACATTTTTTATAAACAAATACATTGTTTATTAGCAATTTGAAAATTTTTTTTGCATTATGTTAATTGAAAAAAATCATGATTTTCAGAAAAAAAATGGTTTTTTAAAGAAATTTCTTTGTTGCTAAAAAATGCGTTTGTTAATTAACAATTGTTTTTTGCAACTAAATATTAAAATTAAGGAACCGTTTTTTTAAAATCATAAATTCTATTGTTCTTCAAGGTTTTGAAAAAACTTTTTTTTTAATTGTTTATTCAAAAAAAATGTTATAAACAAATTATTATTTTTTATTATTTTTTTCAATACTTTTTTCTATAATAAAAGTAACTATGTGTTTTATTTTTAATTCATTCTATTTTTTATAGAACTTTTAATATTGTGATACCTTGATACTTGTCTTTTTCATTCCCTCCTTCGCTTTTATAATTATAATAACTTTCAAACTATTGCCTTTATGATAAATATGCTTCAAGTCTTTTTTGTTCATTATGAATCTATTAACAATTTAAGTTTTTTACTGATGCAATACGTGGTAGTCTTCTACAATCCCAATGCCTCTCGTCAAGATATCGAAGTAGCTGGAGAGCGAATTAAGCTAGCCTTGTAAGGTCAATTCGATACTAATTCAACATCAGACCAGTGTCGTGTTTCTCCTTTTTTAAGTATGATTGCGAAATCAAAGACTGCGATCAACTCAGCAACTTTACTTCCAACAACAATAGCAACACATTTACACTCATTTAGGACGTATTACCAAGTTCAGTTTTGGATTGGTAATTATACTTTGAATCCGGAAGATTAGGGTTGGATCAAATTTGAAACAATGTTCCTGCCCATAAAAAGAGTGTAATAATCGATGTGGATGTAAAAAGCTGGGCTTCCTTGCTCATCTTTATGCAAAAATTGTAAAGGTGAAACATGTTCTAACAGTACAAGGCCATCAGTTGATGATGACAATGATGGTACTGTTATCATGATCGGTCGATTAAATGCTATCGATAGTAATCCCGATGGAAATGAAGACGACCTTAATGATTATCAAGATTTTCCAGTAGGAATTGAAGAATACTGTGAACCGATACTTGAAGAAGTCGATGAGGAGGGGGTTCAAGAAACATCACGACAAGATATTACAGAAGAAACCACAGCCACCGCCACTAAAACGATCTGAAAGATTACAAAAAAAATAATAAAAATTATAAAAAAACTTTAAACTGTACTGAACATGATTTAATAAATTTCAAAAATAACTTTCAGTATGTTTTTGATTTAGTAAATTACCTGAAAACTTGAACAAATTTTTTTTTCAATAAATAATGATCAATGATTAGATAAATAATAGGACTACAACTTTAGTAAAAGGTTCAAATTGTTAATAAATTCATAATGAACAAAAAAGACTTGAAGCATATTTGTCATAACTGAAATAGTTTGAAAGTTATTATAATTATAAAAGCGAAGGAGCGAATGAAAAAGACAAGTATCAAGGTATCACAATGATAAAAGTTTTATAAAAAATAGAATAAATAGAAAAAACACATATAGTTACTTTTATTATAGAACAAAGTATTGAAAAAAAATTGTTTGTAACAAAAATTTTTTTAATGAACAATTAAAAAAATAATAAAAAAAAGTTTTTTCAAAACCTCAAAGAACAATAAAACTTGTGATTAAAAAAAAAACGGTTCCTTAATTTAAAAATTTAGTTGCAAAAAACGATTGTTAATTAACAAACGCATTTTTTAGCAACAAAGAATTTTTTTTAGAAACCATTTTTTTTCTGAAAATCATGATTTTTTCAATCAACATAATGCAAAAAAAATTTTTCGAATTGCTTATAAACAATGTATTTGTTTATAATAAATCTATTAACAATGGCTGTAAAAATTAAAAAAAATCATTAATTGGTTTTTAGCCATGAGACATTGAAACAATAAAAAATTTAAAAAAAAACTCTAATGTATTTTTTATAAAATTATAATAATCAATTGTTAATAAAAAAATAGAAAATAACAATTTTTCTATTTTGGCAACGGTAATCGAATGACACCTTGGTCGTTATTTTTGGACAAGGCTGAAAAATGTCACCAAAAAGAGCTAAATCGAGTACATGTGAACCAGACTACATGTGTAGTGAGGTTGGACGATGTTTTGTGTATTTCAAGGAGTGAATAGTAAATGTATAGGGACGAAAGAGTCATGATTCTGAGTTTGATGAATAAAGGTCTACACGTATTCCTATACCCTAGATTACCTAATATTCTTATTGACTTTTTTTGTTGAATGAAAATAACATTAGCAGCCGAGGATTTTCCCCACAGTAAAATGGCGTAACCCATATGAGACTGAAACAGTGAGAAATAAACTGTTCTCAAAGTTTCGTAGATTGAAATATGCTTGAGCTGTCGCAGAAGAAATAATATGCTCGACAGTTTATATTTTAATTGATCAATATGAGCATTCCAATTCAGTTTAGAGTCTAAAGTTACACCAAGTAGCTTCACATTCTGGTCTAGTTGTTCACACTGACGGGTCGTTACGAGTAGCCTCCAAGACTTGTCCTCATTGAGTTTCAGATTCTGGGCTCTAAACCATGTTTCAACTTTTTCTTCAACTTCTTTAGATCGATCTAATGAGACGTGATTATCTGGACTTGAACATATAAATGACGTATCATCGGCAAAAAGAACACATTTGAAGGGAGTTATGAAGTTACTTAGCTCATTAACATAAATAATAAATGAAAGTGACCCCAGGGCAGATCCTTGGGGTATACCATGATTCATTTCCTTAAAATCCGATGTACTATTATTGGAACGAACTGCCTGAAATCAATTTTTCAGGTACGATTCAAAAAGTGAAAATGCAACTCCTCTTATTCCATAAAAATATAATGTTTTCAATAGAATGTCATGATCGATACAGTCAAAGGCTTTCGAGAGGTCAACCTGATAGCTGTATGATTCCGTTGTTCAAGGTTCTCGACTATGCCACTGATTATATCCATTACCGCTGCTGTGGTTGAGCCACCAGCTCGGTAATTGTTTACACATAGTTACTTTCCAAAATGCATGTATTCAAAAAAGGATCTTCCACTTATCAAGCATTTTCAGTATTCTGACACTCGTACCAATTTTTATCAAAAATGTATATACACGAACATATATTAAACGTGAATTCAAATAATAACTGCCTTCCGTAGACAATCTGTATAGAATTGAAATTTAAATATTCAAAACGAATATTTATGAGCGCCTCTGGCGGTATTCCTTCCAACTGAAAATATTCATTTTCTTTCAAACTTCCTTGAATTCTGCGTCCGAATGTAATATTAATATACAGCAATGTTTCCTGATTGGCTGTTGGAAAATGGTCCGAACGAAAGGGATGGTTCCGGTAACCAATCCTCCAACAGAAAAATGCGTTATATGAGGTAATGCAATGGAAGGAGATGGAAATTGAAAGATTGTACTGCTGCGTCCGGTATACGGATGCAATAGTGCGGTGGACGCAGCATCAGATGTAAAGTGCAAATTGATGGACGCATCATTGACTGAAAGATGTATATATATATATATATATATATATATATATATATATATATATATATATATATATATATATATATATATATATATATATATATATATATATATATATATATATAAATAAATTATTTTTGATTTGGGTATTTCAGTCAATATATATATATATATATATATATATATATATATATATATATATATATATATATATATATATATATATATGTATCTTGACACTAACTTTCACAATTTTAGTTTCATTTCCAAGGCACTCTATGGTTTTTTTTTGTTTGTCAAAAACGGCAAAAGTTTATTAGGCAATTTTTGTTTTCAAATTTGACTACACCACTGGATTCGTAGTCGTTATGAATCAAAACTGTCAAATTTTCATTAAAAAATATTTGTTAACAACAAAGTTACAACAACTTCAATTTTGGAAACAAAGTATTTGTTTGTAATTTTTATTCAGATTATAGACATATTTGAGATCTGACAACACTGTCATCACCAAGTAGAACACCAGTGAATTTGTACAGTGAAAATCCGAAGTCAACAGCTCAATGCGTTCTACAGTTATAACTCCTGAAAATATGGTAATGTGAGAGATTTGTGGTGCAAGCGTTTTGTAATAAAAATCTGACTATGCCACTGGATTTGTGGATAATATTCCCTTAAAATCATTCATTTGAGTGTAGGTTACGAGAAGTGAAAATTAAAATAAAAATTGAATAATTGAATAACAGAAAATTAAAAGTTCATTTTCAAGTTACGCAGTAGTAGACCAAGTTCAGAATCTCATGTCATGGGATCTCCCAATTGCGCTTTTACCAAATCTTGATAGAATCTTGAAGTATTAATGGTCATACTTGTAAGCTTTTTGGAAGTTTCCCAATAATAAATAATAGTACTTTTGTAACAGCGCACCTGGAAAATCACATTTTATGAGATTCTGAACTTACTCTACCTTCTTCTATAGCTGATGAAAACAAAATGTATACAAACAAGTTTCAAAGTATTTATTCAACAATTAATTGCCATTATGAAAAAACTGATACTGAAATAAACATTGATTTAAAACTAAACATTCAAATTTTTGTGGCTTCTACCAAACCTCCATTAAGTTCAATACATTTATCGTATCTCTTCCGAATATTGTTTACACTATTTCTTATTTGTTGAACTGTAATTTCGGCACAAGCTTGTCGTATCCTTTGCATGAGTTCAGCTCGATTCGTTGTTCTTGTTCTGTAAACTTTTTGTGTCAGAATACCCCACAGAAAAAAGTCTAATATTGTTAGATCAGGCGATCTAGGTGGCCATTCAATTAAGTCACTACCTCGTCCTATCCAATGATTTGGAAACTGGTTATTTAGCCACTCTTTAACAATCCTCGAATTGTGCACGGAACAGCCGTCGAGCTGAAAATATAAATTTACTTGTTCCGCAAGAGGCATTTCATCTATTTCTTCCGATAATTGGTTATTTAGAAATTCCAAAAAATTTTGCCCGTTTATGTTTCCATCAAAAAAATATGGACCTATTATTCTATTTTGTACTATACCACACCAAACGTTAACTTTTTCGGAATATTGACTTTTACAATTCATGATCCAGTGCGGATTTTCCGTAGTCCAATACCGCAAACAAAATTCCATACGTTTCACTTCATCACCTGCCTTTAAAGAGTGAAGAAATTTAGGTTTAAATGCTCTCATTTTGTTTTGTTTAAGACATCGTCGAATAGTCTCTCTCGTTAAGTTTAAATCCAAACTGGCGACTCGTAAACTTCTGTTTGGGTGGTTTCTAAAATAATCTAAAACAGCACCTTCGTTTAAATTTCTTCTTCGGTGATTATTTTTTAAAATATGTTTGCTGACTGCACCGGTTTCTTTAAATGTTTTGTTAATTTTACTGACGGTGCTTCTGTCAATGGGAAGTCGATTTGGATGTCTGTGATTAAATATCCTAGCTGCTTCTCTTTCACTATGATAATTGTCCCCAGAAATTCTCACAATTTCAATTCTTTCTTCTCATGATAATTGCAAAGCCATTATTGAGTGCACGTAACTAACAACTATTATTTTATTTATGATTAACTGTCAAAATCACAGCCTACTGTTGATTTATTATAAAACCTTTGCATAATGAGTTCAGCTTCCTCAAATTATTGATATCTCCTCTAAAAGATTGTTTTAGCTGAGTTATGAAGAATTTACAGCGAACAATTTTTGTCCTGCTCTCTGTTTTAATATTGAATAAATGATTTCCATGCTTTAAATCAATTTGATTTTAGCGGCTATGCGGAAGAATGTACTAAGTACTGCATAACTTGAAAATGAATTTTTGATTTTCTGTTATTCTAGAATACACTTCTCGTAACCTACACTCAAATGAATGATTTTGAGGGAATATTATCCACAAATCCAGTGGCGTAGTCAGATTTTTATTACAAAACGCTTGCACCACAAATCTCTCACATTACCATATTTTCAGGAGTTATAACTGTAGAACGCATTGAGCTGTTGACTTCGGATTTTCACTGTACAAATTCACTGGTGTTCTACTTGGTGATTACAGTGTTGTCAGATCTCAAATATGTCTATAATCTGAATAAAAATTACAAACAAATACTTTGTTTCCAAAATAGAAGTTGTTGTAACTTCGTTGTTAACAAATATTTTTTAATGAAAATTTGACAGTTTTGATTTATAACGACTACGAATCCAGTGGTGTAGTCAAATTTGAAAACAAAAATTGCCTAATAAACTTTTGCCGTTTTTGACAAACAAAAAAAACCATAGAGAGCCTTGGAAATGAAACTAAAATTGTGAAAGTTAGTGTCAAGATACAGTTTTTCATGCTTAATATTTCAATTAAAAAAAATGAGATTGATTGAAAAATGCACATTCTACAGGGGTGGTTCCATTTTAAATGGGTCACACTGTATATATATATATATATATATATATATATATATATATATATATATATATATATATATATATATATATATTGACTGAAATACCCAAATCAAAAATAATTTATATATATATATATACATCTTTCTGTCAATGATGCGTCCATCAATTTGCACTTTACATCTGATGCTGCGTCCACCGCACTATTGCATCCGTATACCGGACGCAGCAGTACAATCTTTCAATTTCCATCTCCTTCCATTGCATTACCTCATATAACGCATTTTTCTGTTGGAGGATTGGTTACCGGAACCATCCCTTTCGTTCGGACCATTTTCCAACAGCCAATCAGGAAACATTGCTGTATATTAATATTACATTCGGACGCAGAATTCAAGGAAGTTTGAAAGAAAATGAATATTTTCAGTTGGAAGGAATACCGCCAGAGGCGCTCATAAATATTCGTTTTGAATATTTAAATTTCAATTCTATACAGATTGTCTACGGAAGGCAGTTATTATTTGAATTCACGTTTAATATATGTTCGTGTTTATACATTTTTGATAAAAATTAGTACAAGTGTCAGAATACTGAAAATGCTTGATAAGTGGAAGATCCTTTTTTGAATACATGCATTTTGGAAAGTAACTATGTGTAAACAATTACCGAGCTGGTGGCTCAACCACAGCAGCGGTAATGGATATAATCAGTGGCATAGTCGAGAACCTTGAACAACGGAATCATACAGCTATCAGGTTGTGCGACCTCTCGAAAGCCTTTGACTGTATCGATCATGACATTCTATTGAAAACATTATATTTTTATGGAATAAGAGGAGTTGCATTTTCACTTTTTGAATCGTACCTGAAAAATTGATTTCAGGCAGTTCGTTCCAATAATAGTACATCGGATTTTAAGGAAATGAATCATGGTATACCCCAAGGATCTGCCCTGGGGTCACTTTCATTTATTATTTATGTTAATGAGCTAAGTAACTTCATAACTCCCTTCAAATGTGTTCTTTTTGCCGATGATACGTCATTTATATGTTCAAGTCCAGATAATCACGTCTTATTAGATCGATCTAAAGAAGTTGAAGAAAAAGTTGAAACATGGTTTAGAGCCCAGAATCTGAAACTCAATGAGGACAAGTCTTGGAGGCTACTCGTAACGACCCGTCAGTGTGAACAACTAGACCAGAATGTGAAGCTACTTGGTGTAACTTTAGACTCTAAACTGAATTGGAATGCTCATATTGATCAATTAAAATATAAACTGTCGAGCATATTATTTCTTCTGCGACAGCTCAAGCATATTTCAATCTACGAAACTTTGAGAACAGTTTATTTCTCACTGTTTCAGTCTCATATGGGTTACGCCATTTTACTGTGGGGAAAATCCTCGGCTGCTAATGTTATTTTCATTCAACAAAAAAAGTCAATAAGAATATTAGGTAATCTAGGGTATAGGAATACGTGTAGACCTTTATTCATCAAACTCAGAATCATGACTCTTTCGTCCCTATACATTTACTATTCACTCCTTGAAATACACAAAACATCGTCCAACCTCACTACACATGTAGTCTGGTTCACATGTACTCGATTTAGCTCTTTTTGGTGACATTTTTCAGCCTTGTCCAAAAATAACGACCAAGGTGTCATTCGATTACCGTTGCCAAAATAGAAAAATTGTTATTTTCCATTTTTTTATCAACAATTGATTATTATAATTTTATAAAAAATACATTAGAGTTTTTTTTTAAATTTTTATTGTTTCAATGTCTCATGGCTAAAAACCAATTAATGATTTTTTTTTAATTTTTACAGCTATTGTTAATGAATTTATTATAAACAAATACATTGTTTATAAGCAATTCGAATAATTTTTTTTGCATTATGTTGATTGAAAAAAATCATGATTTTCAGAAAAAAAATGGTTTCTAAAAAAAAATTCTTTGTTGCTAAAAAATGCGTTTGTTAATTAACAATCGTTTTTTGCAACTAAATATTAAAATTAAGGAACCGTTTTTTTAATCACAAGTTTTATTGTTCTTTGAGGTTTTGAAAAAACTTTTTTTTATTATTTTTTTAATTGTTCATTAAAAAAAAATTTTGTTACAAACAATTTTTTTTTCAATACTTTGTTCTATAATAAAAGTAACTATATGTGTTTTTTCTATTTATTCTATTTTTTATAAAACTTTTATCATTGTGATACCTTGATACTTGTCTTTTTCATTCGCTCCTTCGCTTTTATAATTATAATAACTTTCAAACTATTTCAGTTATGACAAATATGCTTCAAGTCTTTCTTGTTCATTATGAATTTATTAACAATTTGAACCTTTTACTAAAGTTGTAGTCCTATCATTTATCTAATCATTGATCATTATTTATTGAAAAAAAAAATTTGTTCAAGTTTTCAGGTAATTAACTAAATCAAAAACATACTGAAAGTTATTTTTGAAATTTATTAAATCATGTTTAGTACAGTTTAAAGTTTTTTTATAATTTTTATTATTTTTTTTGTAATCTTTCAGATCGTTTTAGTAGCGGTGGCTGTGGTTTCTTCTGTAATGTCTTGTCGTGATGTTTCTTGAACCCCCTCCTCATCGACTTCTTCAAGTATCGGTTCACAGTATTCTTCAATTCCTACTGGAAAATCTTGATAATCATTAAGGTCGTCTTCATTTCCATCGGGATTACTATCGATAGCATTTAATCGACCGATCATGATAACAGTATCATCATTGTCATCATCAAGTGATGGCCTTGTACTGTTAGAACATGTTTCACCTTTACAATTTTTGCATAAAGATGAGCAAGGAAGCCCAGCTTTTTTACATCCACATCGATTATTACACTCTTTTTATGGGCAGGAACATTGTTTCAAATTTGATCCAACCCTAATCTTCCGGATTCAAATTATAATTACCAATCCAAAACTGAACTTGGTAATTTTTATCAAGTACTTTCTTGGTTTTTCTCATTTTGTCTTCAATCGAGGACCACCTGCCCGGTACTGACGATGCCCAATAGGCTGAAACAGCTGTATACCGGTGGCTCTTAAATTGAAATCAATATGGGAATGATCAAAAAGTACTAATCTATTTATCTTTTGATTTTCATGGAATTATTTTCCAGCAGCTTGACTGCATTAACCTTTCTCGATTTCATATATATATATATATATATATATATATATATATATATATATATATATATATATATATATATATATATATATATATATATATATATATATATATATAAATATAAATATAAATATAAATATATAAAGTTGAGAATCGAGCGACTGGAGAAATGTACACTAAAATTAATGTCAGTTCTCTTATTCATACAATCAGATTCATTAATTTCAAGGAAAAGTTGTTTGGAAATATTTTTTTCTGTATGTAAAACTTTGATATTAGAGTAATTTGGTTTATGTCCTGTTTCTATAGAATGTTGCGCTAATGCATATGATTTCTTATTAAGCTTTACATCACTTTTATGTGAAGTTATTGTATCTTTAAGAATTCTAAATGTTGTTCCAATATAATCCAATTCACAATTGTTACAAGGAATGTTATAAATCACATTTGACTTTTTTGTAGTATCCGTTTCATCTTTCAATGACATTTGTCATTTGTCAAACCCACAAAAAAAATCGTATACATGTATACAATCGTATACACTCATTTTTACTGCCCTGAAGAAGCTTCCCATTAGAAGCGAAAGCTTGGCAAAGTAAAGCAGAGTTTGATTTTTTGACTGAGAGACCCTGTTAATCCATTTTACCATTCATATATATATATATATATATATATATATATATATATATATATATATATATATATATATATATAGACACGTGTCTATAGTTTGCCACTTTCTTGAGTGCTATGTCCGATATTAACTTCTGTTTCTATATATATACATTCAGCTTCAGCTTTGGAGCCATTTTCAAGAATCACATGACTCAAGGACGAGGTCGCAATCTTCCTTGCCCACTAATCTCGTCACTAGCTCTATGCTTGCTGTGTTCAGCTCTATTAAAGGGGAGCTATTGGAAAGTAGGTTGCACTATATCGTTTACTTGAATTTACACCTATATTTTTCGGAACATTCTTTTGAAGGAATTTATAAGAACAAAACTTTGCTGAGTCAGACGTTTATTAGACACTCTGTATGTTGCTAGCTATTTTACAACTTTCGTTCGAGACATTTTTAATTCGAATAAAGAAGCATCCCTCGTCCACTCACGTATCGCTTATACACCGTTTCAAACAGAAAATTACTTTTTTCGGTTAGTTGATTCATTGACTATATCAGAAAGTATCCGCACGTCGTACAAAGTCCAATTTAGAATAAGGCGGTATTCATTGTAATGGCAAAAATGTTCGTAAAAACACTTTCGTAACAATTTGTAAATTGTTGAACCATTATAATTCTTTTCTCATCATCTACACTACACTCAGGAATAACTAATCTACCAACCGTCTTTTCCATTCACAGCCATGCATTCATAATACGATGTCCGAATGAAAAACGAGGCTAAGAATTTCTCTGAGAAATGCTTTTAAGCATGGCCGTAAAGGGTATTTCTCCATTGTCGAAAGAATGATGTGGCTTTCCCCGAGAGACTTTAACAGACGAATTTTCTGATTGATCACGAAAATATCTGGCAAAAATAAAATTCATATGAAATATGTACTCGCCAGTAATAGTTTTTATTTATCCATTCACTTTCAAAAGAAAAACAGTATTTTTTTGTGAAGTTTATATTTTTTGAAATGTCAAATTGAATGTTTTTTGAACTTCTCTGAGTTTTTTCCTATCACAATCTAAAAAAGAAATACACTCTGACAGTCTAAGTCCGGTACTGAAAATATAGATGGATAAATTGCAAATAGGAAGCATGGGCGGATGAATTCAATGACGCACAATGGTTTCGATTTGGCTTTCTATTGTATATTATACCAATAAATAAACCAATCAGAACACAGACTACAGAGAGGATGCAACTACCAGAAAAGTTTTAGCAGAAGGTTACGCACATACGAATTTAAATTATGGAATCGTTTACGGGTTGTTGAAAGGAATCGAGTACCTATATTTTATCATACTGAGTCATACATCCTTCGTGAAAGAAGTATACTGATTATAACTTACGGAAACTTCAAAATACCTAGCGCTTTCTCGTCATAAAAGTCTTTTTTACGATAAATGCTGGACTCTGCCAAGATGGATATACTTTTCCTGAATGCAATGACGCGCATTTCGCTACAGCAATAATTCTCGAATACAAATTTAAGTTTCTAGATTTATAAGGAAAGTGGTGTGATACTCGATACCTATTAAATATTGGATTCGACTAAAATTTTTTACTCGTTCCGTTTATTACCATTTCAATGCTAGACATTTGTCCGAGAAAAGGAAGAGAATAGTTAACTATTTAAATATCATTTTTAATGTTCTCAATAGGATATATTGAGGTTTCAGAACATCAAAATATATCATTTGAGTTATATTGTATCCGAATTTTCCATGTATTTTTGATGAAATACCCCATTCTTCCATTCTCAACTTTCATAGATTTATAGTAACAAATATTTATTAATTGAGAATTTTGCTATTCAATGCTTGTCACATAACTCAAGTTAACTGCTCAAAGGAACAATCTCTGATAAAGAGATAAACACATAAGGTTTCCATTTTCTTCAAATTCCAATTTACACATTTCAGTTCATTTTGAAATACCATATGCAGAGTAGTATAATCTCACCGGTCCAGAGTGAGATCTCAGATATCAAAAGAGGAAAGAACAGAATTTTGATAAAGTGGACTGAGAATTAGAAAAAAATTGTCTCAGAATATTTCCGTGGTCATATCAGAAAAATAAATACTCCAAAAAAGACCGAATGTGAGGCAATGAGAACTAAATACCCAGGAGTGTTTGACAATAAGGACTGGTTGAAACTCAAAGTATTTACATAAAATATTTATTACCGCTCCTCGAAGTGGGGAGTCGGAAAACTAGACGGGACCAGAGCAGACGTCAGTGGAGAGCCAGAGGCCTCTATTGATGTGAACCACTGCAAAAATGTAAGCCCCCATGTAAATATAACTTCTTCAGACCTCGAATGCTACATGTCCTTGGCTGAAGAACGCCCCCTACTTGAAAGAAATATTTCAAGAATCCCCTGTGTAATTAACTCCATAAGTCTTTCGGCCCTGATAGATACTGAAGATTCCAGCAACTTCATTCAGGCCAATATGGACTTGACTAGGCTTCCCAACCCGGCCACAGTGTTCATGGGTTGTGAGAGCAACGTGAGCCAAATTCTAGGCCAAGTTACACTGGAAGTGGATATCGAAGAAAGGAAGTTCCAAATTAAGTTTACCGTGTTGTCCCAATTCCAAGAGAAGGTCATTTTTGGCCACGATTGACGTAGGCCGGGGATCAATTTATTTTGGTCAAACCCCGCGCTTATGCCTCTATTTTGAGGCTGATCATGCGCAACAAAGACCCCTTAGGACTGTTAGTCCTTTACAGTTAGAGGACTTCCATCTTTCGGAAGAGACCAAAGAGAAAATACTGGCAGTGATCAATCAGTTTTCCGATGTGTTCGAGGAGACGATTCGCCAACCCCAAACCAAAGCTGTAGTACACAGAATCCGCGTCCGTGAAGAGCGACAGTAGATGAACATTGTATGTTCTGGCTCACCGGGAGTGGGGCTAACCTATCAGCGTCATCGAAATCGACGCAGGATGGAACGAGTATCGTAGCGATTTAGGCGTGAAACTCCGCCCCTCGGCCCCCTTGGTACTCCACCTAACCTATCAGCTCCCTTAGTACTACGCCCTCGGCCCCCTTAGTACTCCACATCACCGCTCAGGCCCCCTTGCGACTCTTTCTCACCCCTCAGCCCCCTTGTTACGTTTCAGTCAGGTGATTTTAATTAAAAAAAGTTTATAGTTATGAGATTCGAACCTGGATCGTCCGCGCGTTAACATTGTTCTTAGCCTCTACACCAACGTAAGATATTGAAGGTAACTGCGAATGTTGGGTATTTACAGCGTTAGTTTTGTCGGGACCGAAATTGACTCATTCATTATACTCGACAGCATTTTTTTTGATTTCCGTAGACTGTAATCATCATTATCATATTGAAGATAAGAAAATATACTTAGATTTGGGAAATGATTAATATTTCATGTAAAGATGTGTATGTGTGTGTAAGAGCGAGAGACGCGTGTGACGTAATCCATGCAAAGAGAGATGGAGATGGTATCGAGATTTACCGGTTGCTGGCGCAAGCAGGTGTTGCCGATTGTACAATAAATCGTTGTTTATGGGGCAATGTAGCGTTGCCGGTTTTGAAATTAATCGAGAACGACTCGATGAAAATTAGAAGCGCGAAAGTGATATATTAATAATAATGAATCAGATTCAAGAAAAAACATTACAGATTAATGAGGCTGTATCGTTCCAAAGTGTGATCCCTCAATGTTACAAGGTATCTCAAAATACATCACTGAAAACAAACGTGGCGTCAAAGTGTACAGGGTGCGTCAAAAAACATTATTTAAGAAAAAACATAACAGTTCCACGAGGCTGTAAGTTTTCATCGTGCGATCCCTCAATGTGTACAAGGTATCTCGACATACATCATTGAAAAACAAATATGACGTCGAAGTGTACAGGGTTCTTCAAAATATATAATTTGAGGAAAAAAAACATGTCGATTCAAAATATGATACTAATGTGTATACAGGGCGTTTCAAAATACATCATTTGTCGATTCAACAGAAGTCTGACGTTCCAACATGTCGGAAGTCTCGTATCTTTGTTAACCAAGTTAGCATCATCAGGAGAAGAAGGAGATGACACCAAAGGTGTCGAAGAGTTACGTATTGCGGAGTTAACATTCGAAAATGGGGAAAGCGACCGTTTTACAAACGTTTCGACTGTTTTGCGTGACACCGTTTTTGCGTGCGACCGTTTTCCGTGCGTTTTCGATCGTTTTTCGTGCGTTTTCAATCGTTTTTCGTGCGTTTTCGACCGTTTTCCGTACGTTTATTCGTTATCGTTTCATCGTTATTGTCGTGACGGTTTTTCGTGTTTCAATATGACAGTAATTTATCATTTAACGCGTTTCGATAACCAAGTAATCATCATCAGGAAATGATTAAAGTCCATGCTTTGTCATATGAAGATTCATTTTGCGAATTTTCAGACTCTTGAACGGAACCTTGTGGAACACTCAACCTAACTTCTGTTACAGAGTAGTGTCGGCCAGCTAATCGGAATGTAGAAATCAAATATTGCTTGATTGATTGTGCTAGATAAAATTGAACTGGAGAATGTGGGTCTAATAATAATAGTGATAAAACAATAAAATCTTGAAAGTGACGTAGTCAGCGTGGGAGGTGGTGGCGTGTGTGATAATTTGTGAAAATTAATGAGTTATTACAAGAAATGATAGCACAACTGTCAGAAGGGCTCTAAGTTGTATATTCGCTAATAATGATCGGATCATCGCGTACAGCACGTCAAATGAAAGGATAAGAAATGCAGAATTCATCGACGAAGAAAAATCGAAGATGGCGCAACATGTCATAGAGGCACTAAGCCAAATCTTTGACAACGATAGTTGAATCTCAACGTGCAGTACATCAAATGGAAGGGAAACGAATACAGAGTGTACCGACAGAGAAAAAACAAAGATGGCGTAACGAATATAATATCCAACGACTAATGTGGAATAGCATAGGAAGAATTGCAAATTCAACAAAAATCACTGAAAAAACTTGGAATAGAAAAATGTTGGGTTATCAACAACTATAAGTTTAGATGTCAAAAAACATAGTCAATCATTTAACGAAGCCAAAAGGACCTCTTAACCTATTTTCGCTATACTAGACGCAGGTCGATGTGGGTACTCATTTCAAATGATTTAATGTGTAGACTATGAAAAATATAATATCGAGCGCCTAATGTGAAATAGCATAGGAAGAATTGCAAAGAGAATCATTGAAAAAACTTCGGATCGTCACGTACATCATGTCAAATGGAAGAAGAAGAATTGCAGAATTCATCGACAACGAAAAAAAAAATATGGTGCAACATGTCAGAAGGGCACTAACCCACATCTTCATTAATGATAGCTGAATCTCAACGTGCAGCACATCAAATGAAAGGGAAACGAATGCAGAATCCATCGACAGAGAAAAAGCAAATCTGACGCAACATGTCAGAAGGGCATAAAGCCACATTTTCGTTAACAATTGTCGAATCGTCACGTACAGCACGTCAAATGAAAGGAAAAGAAATACAAAATTCATCGACAGACAAAAAACAAAGATGGCGCAATATGTCAGAGTGACTCTAAGCAACATCTTTGTTATTGATAGTTGGATCTCAACGTGCAGCACATCAAATGAAAGGGAAACGAATGCAGAATTCATCGACAGAGAAAAAAAACGGAAACGATGCCAAGAAGGCACAAAGTTTTATCTTCACTAATAATAGGCGTATCATCACATGTAGTACTTCAAATAAAATGGGGAAGAAAGCAGAATTTATGTGTTTGTTGCGCTATTTAAATCCAAGGTGACATGGATCAATGTCAACGCTGAATATGCATCTAACAAAGACTCTTTGATTTTCTTTTGTTTCATTTCAGAATATGTAATCACTAATTTTTATATTCATACCCAAGGTGACATTGATCACTGCCAATGCCGAATCTGCATCCGGAGATACGCAGTTCTCAAAGCGACGAGACAAAGGCTCTTTGTTTCATTTTAAAATATGTCATCACTTATTTTACTATAAATACGTCATGCATGGCGAAATGAGTTAGTTGCATCCGTTGAAAGTGATACCAGTGACAAGTGCACCGATTCTATTTGAAAATAAGTGTTTTAGGTTTGACTTTTTCCTCAGATGAATTTATTCAAATGTAATTTTATTGAAAATTGGTGAGAATTGTTGAATCATTTGATTTCCAAAATTTTTCTCGATATATATATATATATATATATATATATATATATATATATATATATATATATATATATATATATATATATATATATATATATATATATGTAAACGGTCATTTGTCAGCCCGTAGAATATACGATGTGAACTCTGGTCAGCCCTCGGAAACGTCGGTCGTCCCGGTTTCGGGCTCACCAACGTTTCCCACTGTATATAGTGTTTTTTGGACATGTTATCATGTGAAATGACGTTTAGCAAATTTTCGGTAGGGCCGACCATTACACCATATACACATAGCTGATACACCACCTACTTTCACAAAACTTCGCCAGGAGGCGTGGCTGTGTAATTGTATACACCTGATGTGAATAGTGTCTTTGTGAGCCCAGGTTTATACGAACACTTTCAATGGATAGCATGTTGGTCAGCCCACAATCGGGCAACGCTGCACTTGCATTTCATGATTCTAACTAGATTGTCGTGGTGCAGAAATTTGATAATAGAAATGGAAAATTTTTTGAGAGATGTAGAATTTTATGAAAAAGTTCCTGTTTTGTATGTTTTTTGTACAAGCGTTCGTGTGCGTGCATCACCCTATATCTATACAAGCAATTTAGATCAGGAATTGTTTCGCATATAAAAGTTTTATCAGAGCTTCGTAACATATTCACTTGTAGAAAAATGCTTGATCTGAACTCATACTTTCCCACATTCGACTACTTACCCGAAATCAGCTTTTTCGGATAACGGTGTCGAGTACGGAAATGTACTGTTTCCGTTCTAGTTAGGATAATAATAATATAATTACTAACAGTGCGTTATTCCATTTAGCTTGTCGAAGCAATTTTAACCTCTGCACTATCTCAGATACAAAAATTTGAATATGTTATAAGTTGAAAATATCAATATAGTGTTCGGAATCACACGTTAAAATGTAAGACCTCGTTAATCTATAGCTAGTACAAGTTTATACTTCTGAGGGTTGTCGTTCGTAGGGGTGCGACAGACATATTTTAAACCGTTTCCTGTTTGTATTTTCAAATGTAGATTTTCAAATTCTAATTATTTCGCATGGGCGCCTCAACAGAAATCGCGTTGTGTAAATCAATTTTAGACATTAAGCAGGAAACTTCGGATTTGACTTTGAAATTGTAGATTTGAAAACCTGACTGCACAAAAATAATCGAAGTGTGACTGAGTAGAAATGAGTAGATGAAAAATGACATTTTTTTCACAAACGAAAAATCTAAAATGTGATGAATGATCTGGTAATGAATTTATTGAGAAATGAATAGTGAATATCCAGAATGTCTACAGTTTCAATAAATTCTATATAAAAATCCGCAGCAGCACTACGGATTTCCGATATATAATTTAGTTCAAAAATTAGGTAAAAATCGCACTAAGTATGTTTTCTATGACGAAACGAAATTCTGAGTGACTAGCATAAGGTAAGATATAATTTGTGAAACAGATATTAGTAATAAGTTTCAATTCTCTTTTTCTTAGCAATAGTTTTTTCGAAAACTCCCTTTCAGTTTTTGGAGGTATGATGTTGTTCAGGTTGAACATAATGAAGTGGAGATTAAACCAATGTTTTTTTATTATGTTGACTGTTCATGACGATGAATACGTCATATCATCATCAATTATAACCTGCAGCAAACATTTCAATCAAAATAAAAAAGACTTGGAATATTTCAGCACAGAAAAAATTTGATCAGGTTGAATAAACATTTATTTGAATGGAGTATTTTTCTTCAATTTGAGAACTGCTGACAAAAATTGTTCGGTAAACTAATAAACACGTAGTATGAAAATATAACATAATTTCTAATGAAATGAAACTACAACATGGGTAAAAAAATATCAAATGGAAAATATTAATATTATTTCTTCTTTCTATAACAACAGTGAACGTATTCTTTGATTGCAGCCCAGTTTCTATTTTTTAATAATGATGAATATTTCTTTTCCTTATATTTTAGATACAAACAAGAACTCAATTCAATTCTAGCACTTCTTTTTTTTTTCGGAGCGAAAAACTTTTTGACTATATTTCGTTTTGCTCCTTAGACCAAGTTTGTTTTTGAGAAAGTTTTATTGTTTTCAAAACTGTGCGTGTCTGATGATCTGAAATGAGATCAGTGTGTTGAAAAACTCTATCAAGATATCAAACGGGTTGAAAATGGATCCAAAAATGAATGATAAAAATAAAAAATGGAAGGACGATACTGAAAAGTGATTTGACTCATTTCCAACCTATACTCAGAGATACGGATGATTCCAAAACTGCTCAAAATATAAATAATTGATTGCTTATAGGGAATTTTTTTCAAAAGGAGCCACGTTCAATATCTCCATAAATAAGACAGTAATGTAAATTTCCCGAAACACCTAATTTTTGTGAAATAATATAAGGTATCGCTAAGATGCGTACACACTCCTCTTCAAAATATCAAACAAAATAACCCCATATATGCCAGGAATTCAACGATGATTTTTCAGGGTTGATTTCTAATTTACTGTGAAGAAGGACCTTGAAGTATAAGTGAACGACTTTTTAGATTAATTGACACAATCTCTCACAAAAACGTATACAACAATTATTTCTATTGTCAAGTTCCTAACAGAAAACAACTTTTGTCGCGTTGAATTATATCTGTCGGATTTTTGGCAAAGTTTCTCACACAAAACACTTCAAAATACTTTCTAAAACTCACAGCCAAAAATGTTCCACTAAACAGTTTTATAAAAACGCGACACGTGTTTCGCCATACAATGGCTTCCTCGGGCGTATCTTTATCTACTATATTTTACAAATTTAATGCTTGGTATACCTAATTTTAAAATTTAAAGTACCTACATTTCAGGTACTTGAGTTTGTAATGGATTAAATGACCTGAGCTTATGTCCCAGTCCCCACATTTGAAAAATATTCAGTAACGGTTATTCAATTCTAATTGATCATTTAGTTAGTTACCCGAATTCTTGAATCTATTGATTGCTTGACATTTTAGAAGATTGAATTTCAAACTCTTCTCTTCTAAATATAACATGTCATATTCATGACTGAACTCATGTACTTCTGCTAAAAGGTGGTTTGCAAATGTGAAATTGGTCTTTCTATTCACAAAATTACATCTAAGCTTTTAATTCTTTGGAAAATAATCTCCCTGTTTGGCCATTATACAGTTTTGGGCAAGAGCCACAACTCAGCTGATATACTCATGATCTATCCGATACCGAAGTTTTGTCTTTATTGATTTTTAATAAATGCACTTACACTATTATTCGGACTATTACTATTTCTGTGAGCTAAGTTTACGCAGTCTTTCTTCAAAAAAACATTATTGGTTGGTTCAGCCAAAAATGACAATGTCTCATAACTGACGTTAACGCATCTTGAATTTGGGTAGATATGGTCCATGGCTTGCTTTTGTAGTTTTTGTTTGATTTGTTTGATCAAACTCAGCTCTCTCTGGAAATTATTCAATAGTCTATGAAGAATATTATTGAATGCAGCAACTTTATGCTGGTAAGAGTGCGTAGAGGAATTATGTATGATAATGTCCGTGTAAGATGGTTTGTGGAAAATTGCAAATTCATGTTCATTGTTATTTTTTGTAAAGGTTGAGTCAAGGTAATTTAATGAATTATTTACCTTCCTCTCAGTGGTAAATTTTATTGACGGGTGGATGGAATTGACATATTCAACGAACTTGCCTACTTGCTTTTCTGTAATGATTTCATTATTCACTAGTGATAAATGGATATCGTAATGCTTGAAGAAATACATGCATAATGAATATTTAATACAACAGTCCTGAACAAACTGTAACGTCTATTTGATAAAAAAAAATTGATGAGCTTCCGTGAAGTATCATATTTATTCTAATACTTGCTACTTTCTACACACATTCACATCAAATCGATATACCAAATTTGGAACATCCATTCGAACTAAAAATGAAAACACAGGAAAATAATATTTCATTTGAGTTAGGAATTGGAAAACAGTGAATTACTTAAAATTAAGTAGATTCTATGATATTTATTTGTAATCGTCATATTCCTATATATTCTCTAATTATTCTCTAAGTATACCAAAATATTGGCAAGCCAATTAACAAAATAGCATTAGGACCATTGCAAAGATCGTAACGGTTCTCAAAGAGTTTCGCGCCAAAATAGTTAACGCGTGTCAAACAATTGCAGATTTCGTAGGAATAGTGAAACTTTAATGAAATGAATAAAAACACTTTTGTCTAATTACCTATATTTGATTTTATTTATATGACCGTTTTCGGGTTTGACCCCATTACCAAGTATTACCTTACCTATAAATTTCGTCGCCGCTGATATATACCATTATTTTTTGAAGAGAAATTTTGATGATCATAATATCCTCCATTTCATAAATTTATTATCGGATGAAAAGTGCAATTTTCTGTACTTCACTGAATTTGACTTCGATACTAAATTTTCCCATTTTCATGATGTTTTTCTTCAAGCTTTTGATATATCCTTTCCTAAACAGTTTCAAAAAATTGAACAAAATCAAAATTCAAGTAGACACAAACCATGGATCACTAAGGATATCGTTGAAGAAGGTATATTACACAGAGATATTTATAATTTGAACAAGAGCCAAACCAATGTACATTTATTGGGTCAATATAAGCAACTCTTAAAAAATCATAGACAAAAAATTGTGCTCTCAAAAAGTCAATACTTTAATAATCAATTCCTCAAGGCTCAACATAAATCTGAAGCTGCCTGGTCTATCATCAGGAAAAATACTATTATAAACGATTCATCTAAGACATTGGCGATGGTGTACTTGTTGACGATGGTCCCGGTATATCTCAAGCATTTAGTAGTTATTTTGTCGATTCAGTGGAGTCATTAGTAAAAAATACTGCACCTGGTGGCATTGAAAATCGTTGTGTAAAAACTGAGAGTCTTTTCCTCTATCCAATAGATGAAACTGAACTCGTGGGAATAATTAAATTCGCATGTTCGAAAAATTCCAGTGGGGTTGATGAATTGCCAGGCAATGTTTTAATGAAGGCTGCTTTGAAAATAATGGAACCTCTGATTTATCTAATCAATTTATCTTTCTCTGAAGGTATTTTTCCTTCCCGACTTAAGCAAGCAATGGTCGTCCCAGTCTATAAAAAAAGCGATAAGCATGTAATGTCGAACTACAGAGGTATTGCTTTACTATCTCCATTTTCGAAAATATTTGAAGAATCATATCAAAACTTGTGTCCTTTTTAAATAAATACAATATCGTATCTGACAACCAATATGGGTTTCAAGTGGGCTTGTCAACCCAGGATGCCATCCTTTCTCTACATAATCATATATTATCAAACTTCGACAACGATGAAAAATCACTTAGTGTTCATCATGGTCTTCTTCTTGATGAACTGTTTGGCATGGGCGTTCGTGGTCCAAGTCTGAAATGGATTGAAACCTATTCAACTGGTCGTACACAGGTTGTTAAAGTTAGGCTTCAGACTGGGTCATTTTTCTCTGAATTTCGAACAGATGTGCCCCAAGGTAGTGTTTTGGGGCCTACACTATTTATTTTATTTGTTAATGACCTTTCAGAAATTAATCATCCACAGTGCTCTATACAATTTGCTGATGACACATCTTTTACTGTCAGTGGTTCGGAATGTGAAACATTGTCAGTAAGAGCAAATGATGCTGTATTCAACATGCAAAATTATTGTTCTAAGAATGGCTTGATTCTAAATAATCTTAAAACCAACACCATTTTCTTTACAATTCAGGAAACTGATTGTAGTGTATTGGTTAGGTCTGAGATTAAAAATATTGAACAGGTAAACTATAAAAAATTTTTAGGAGTTTTTATTGATTCCCAACTCAATTGGAATCATCATGTTGATTTCATACTGAAGCAATTAGCGACACACATTGTTTCGTTATATGGAATCTGCGTAATTTTGTGTCTATTGAAATTCTTAAAAGTTACTATTATGCATATATTTACTCTGCCCTCAATTACTGTATTATTTGTTTTGGCAACTGCAATAGAATCAGTGTCTTATTAATTTTCCAGAAAAAAAATATTAGAACAATTTGTTTTAAAAAAAACTCGATTCCTGTAAACCACTATTTGCAAAGTTGAATATATTAACTGTTACTTTCATGTATATTTTTAATTGCGTAATCTACGTTAAATCAAATTGCTTCAAGTTTTAGAACAGAAATGATACATGTCTTCTTTCGGGCTTCACCCTGAGAAAAAACTATAACATTTTAATTCCTAGTCATAAGTTAGCCAAGGTGACTAATGGACCTCATATCATGTCAAAAAAACTGTACAACAAGCTCCCAATATCCATTAAAAAATAACTAGTGTAAAGCTCTCTAAACAAAAAGTTCGGAAAGTATTATGTGAAAAGGTATTTTATTCGCTTGATGAATTTTTTCAGTCTGATTTGGAATTTTAAATTTTAATTTTTGTACCCCTTTTATGGTCTGAATGTTATGTAATATATCATATAATTATGTTGTTTTATGATTGTGACCTCATTGTAATTGTACTGAGTTATGTGATTTTTTCCATGCCGTCCCTAGGTCTACGGAAATAAAGATTTTTGATTTGATTTGAAGTATTAAAAAAAAACCTAATAATGCGGGGTCAAACCCGAAACTGGTCGTATACATAAAATCAACTAGTGGTACTTAGACAAAAGTGTTTTTATTCATTTCATTAAAGTGATCATGAATTACCACAAAATAAACAAGTAATCAATCATACATAATACAGAAACTATATGAAACATAAATAGTCAATAGTAACGGCATCTTTTTCTTTTCCTAATATATTTTTTCCGGTAAACTAACACATAGTTTACCTCTGAAAAACTGGATTTGCCAGGATTTTAAAAACACTTGATACCCTCACGATGAAATCCAATGATACACTGAAATGGATCGCGTTCCTGGTCAGCCCTTTGATGTGGCAGCATTGTAGGGCTGACCAAGATGCTCTTCATATAGCGATTTGTATAACTATGGGCTGACCAACAGCATGGGGCTGACAAAGGTTTAAAGGATATGTAAAATTTTTATTTTCAGAAAAAATCTACCCCTCTGATGGGCCTATTGATAAAATCATACCACTGAAGAGTATTCCGAAAAGTATATACCTAAATATATTCGGGAAGTGCTGAGTGGACCAACGCCCCGTTCATATACCGGGCTCACCAATATGCAATGAACAAATATATATATATATATATATATATATATATATATATATATATATATATATATATGTTGGATTTTTGTTGGATATGTCAAATGTTTTACATATCATGGTTTGTTTGAGATAGTATTCGCATATTTTGTGAATCAAAACATAAAGCTTTCATTTTTCATTTTTCACAGATGGATTTACAAAAGTTGAATGCAAGTTCGGTCGTGAAGAGAAAGCCAAGTATCAAAGTAGGAGATTTGCCTGTGGAGATGTTGCAGAGAATATTCACTGTCAAAATCGTGAAAGGAGAATTTGGTGAGGCAGTCTGGTTAGATTTGGGAGATAAAGTATCATTTCTGCCCCACCGAGTGACGGAGGCATATCGCCTTCACTTACAAGAATTTTCATCAGGAAAATACGCTATTGTGTTCAAAGGGTTGATGGACATTGAAAAACCGAATCGTGTCGTTTCATTTGAAATTGTACGAAATTAAGGTTAGTACTGTTTCCAATTTTTTTTCCATTTAATATGCAAAGAGTTTGTGGTTGTATACGGTACTTTTCTTTTGGCTTTAAAATTCTCATTCATAGATATCATCTGCATAAAGTAGTGTTTTCATACAATATTTCCTCTCCATTTAGTACGTGCAGAATATATGTTTCAAATTCATTATTTTGAATGAAACTTGATTTTTTTTATTTTCATTATAAGTGTAGCAATCACTTCATGAAAGACATTACGTTCTCCGTTGACGAAAGTATATTTTTAGTGTACGTTTGTACTGAAAATCGAATTTATTTCAGAATGATACATCATCAACGTGTCAGTATCAGTCAGAGTCATCTCAACAACAACATTCAAAACCGTCATAGCAACCTTTCCAGAACGAGTTTCAAATCTCAGCAGTTCCCATTTTTTTCAATCTATAGTTGCACATTATGAGGCTAGAATTCGTCGATATTCAGGGATTTGTTGGACAGACTGCGCCTATTCAATATATACACAACCGTAGTGAATTTGGAAAACTTTGAAGATTCATGGTGGTGTATTCCAAAATTGGAGAAAAACACGCCGTTCTGTATGGATCATTTCAAAGGAAATTTGTTCAGCTGCAGTCTCAATAACGTTGATATTTTATATAAATACTTTATAATATACTACCAAAATAAATAAAATATATATCACACACATCTTTTTTGAAAATGAAAACTTATCTTATACAGGGAAAGTTGTCAAAAATATGCAATAACAAAAATTTATATACCAGATTTTATAGAGATGAAGAAACATCATATTGAAAGATACAAGGTTGACAAAAACAGGACATTTTAGAAATGAAGAAAATAAGTTTGTCTGTCATTTTAAATTCTGATTCGTTGGGTCGATATAACAAAAATGGAATTTTATATCTTGAATTTTATTCAGGACATTATTATAGATGATTGACATTTGACATTAAATTTCAATTGTGATATTTGGAAATTCATTTCGTATTGTAGTTTTTTCGAAATTCCCATTCAAAATAGCATCCTTTGATATAGATATCGGACGAGTCTATTATGTGTAGATAACCTGAGTTTCAATTGTTCGGAGTTCTGAGTTCTTGGACAAGTAAACATAACAAAGTAACGATACAGACAAATATGAAAAATCTTCATAAAATAATTCAAATCCATTCAAGTGAATACATGAATTGAAAGATATTTTCGTTATTCCAAGTTCATAGTCATCGAAATTGATACGATTATAATATATATATAGGAATATAAAACTATCTTCAAATACAGTTGCATGAATGCACATCGAGCATTTCGTCGTAGTACGGTGACGGGGGCAAAGTTACAACTTCAGCATAATATGAATGTTTATAAATATTAGGGAAGGTCAAGATCATCATCAGGTAATAGGAAATTCATTCAGTGTCCAAAGGTTTCGGAATACAATGCAAATAATTTTCTTCATGACTATTCGTTCAATATTAAATATTCTCCCTTCACTTTAATTATATAACAATACAGTTTTTTTATTAAAACAACGATGAAAATGAAATCAAAACAACAATAAAAATCAATTGGCACTCCGGGGCGACTTCATTGATTCCAGTGGCGTATTTGCTTTTTCAGCTACAGGAAAACCCGAAAAAACTTGCAGCACCACATCATCTGAAGATCTTGATCTAACAATGTCCTCTCTCTTATAAAACAAAATGTAGGGTGTCTCCAGAGGCTCCAATAAATTCAATGCATCGCCAGAACACTTCGTGACACGACTATCGTCAAACCTAAACCAGTTCGTTTCTTCTTTGACCAAGGCGTAATAATGACCAAATTTAACGCCAGAACCACAGATGACTGCATGAATATTATAATAGTAGTCTGTTAGGTTGAAATGTTCATCTATTTCGAACCTTCCAAAGAGTTTCTTGCTTCCGTTAGAGGTTGAGTCTTATTTGAAAATTATCAGTGTTATTATTAGATTGACTGGAGCCTCAGCTATACTTGTTTCCTTATAACAGTCAGTTAGTTTGGCGCATGCTTGACAATACAGTCGATCATCACCTGTTAAAAATTCCATTTTCAGATGATTCAACAATAAGCTTTGCACGGACTGGTTATTAGTCGTATTAGGAAAAGCTAGATGAAGTTCCAGAAATTCACATAAGTTTTAAGTGAGGATTTTTCCAGCAAAAGATTTACAAACATGAGACAAGATGGGTTGTACGAAATCATTCAATCCAGAGCGGTCAGGAGTATTGATTTTGCTATTGTTTTGCTAACGAAGAGTATTCAACAAGAACCCCAAGAATTCGGAACAATCCTCTTGTTGTCCTAACGAGTATCTAGTGGACTTCAAAGACTCCAGGCAATCGGTTGGAGGGGCAGATGATACCTTCTTACGAAACTGCAGCTGTATGAACAGTTGTTTGAGTTTGATGAATAAGTAGGAAACATTTCCGTTCTCGTTCATCATTAAGACTTCGTTCTTGAAATTCTTTGTCATGAACAACACTTGTAAAATGCTATTCATGTAGCAAGTGTTTCCTAAATTATCCAATCCAATTTTCTTCTCTAGATTTTCAGGACAACTATCTGCTGATTCGTAAGGAAGAACATGTTTCACAGAATCTCCATAAGAACCATTTCTCAAGCTGCGATCGATGTTTCCAAGTGAAGAAGGGTTTCGTAGAGGGATCGATTCGGCGCTTGCTTCAAGAAGCTCTTCCACTGAAAGGGTACCAGTTCTACGAGGACTGCAACTAATTTTTTGGGGGCAAGAATGACCTGAGTCCACTGACCGCACTGAAAAAGAAGAAGGTGGATCAATCACTCGTGAATTAACCTTGATAGGAGACTGATGAATATCCACATATCTCGGCTTGTTTCGAAGAGGTTTCAGTTCCGTACTGAAATTAGGGCAATGCATAATCTCATCAAAATTATGTGAAGGAGGAATAGTTCCAAGAACTGAAGCAGCATTGCCACGTTGAATAGCAATACTGATTCTTTCTATCAAAAAAGAGGTAGAACGGTGATCTTTCGTTGCTTGGCCTATTCTCCTTCCGAGTTCATGAACGAATAACAGAGACTCCAGCCCATAAACACCAAAAGTTTCACCCGCTACTGGATGAAACAGATAGTTGTTTCCAAGATTTTGATATTGATATTGATATTGAATTGCAGGAATATCCGCTGACAACATAGCTCATTTCAATATGTCGTTCACTTGATGATGTCGAGATGTAAGCCCTACACTTCTGCAACTCAAACCATGTGTACCTTTCTCATCAACTATACTACCGCAAACACAAGTATGAGAAACACAAATAGATGAACCCATCCTAAGTCTTACTGCTATTCTGAAAGATTCATCGTCTAATAGTGTTCCAAGAGATGCAACAGGTAAAACATTCAGCCAAGTACCCGATTCCTTGATCATTGCTGCTTTCAGACGAGCCTTATCGTATACACTTGTAGATTCCAGAAGTTTATCAGTTATAATGTTCAGGAGAGGTCGGTCCCATACACTTTGTATGTTCTTTTTATCTGTAGGAGGAGCAATATTAGTTGCAGCATGCCAAAGTGATTCACCTCCAGAATAAAAAACGTCTATGATATTGATAAATATGGAAGGAAGGATGGAATCGATAATACCGGAAACACTATTGACTGATGACAGAAACGCTGGTAAAGCTAAGGAAGGAGCTGAACGTAGCCCTAATCCGCCAAGGTTTACAGGAAGAGTTGCTTGGAGCCATGAATCATTATTGAAATGATTGTTTGTATATATTCCGTCGTGTGGCGGAGTAAATTATCAAATTCGTCAAGCTCTAACTGACTTGACCAAGTGGGGGAACATCTGAGTGCGTCCATGACTTTTGGAATCGCCAAACAATTTTTCAAAAGAAAAAATGTAACGTGTTTTGGAAGTTCATTCAATCTGGTGGTCAGCAATTTGAGTGATTCCCGTTTTTCTCGAATATGTTCTGAAAGTGAATCTTTCGAGATAGGAGCACCCAGAAGACTCCATTTAGACTTTTCCAAAATTCTTATGCCAGGAGCCAATTTCAAAATGGATTCGGAAATATTATTCGGAGTTGAAAGAGTAATCAACTCTCATTTTTCGAAATTTAGTTCAAGTCCAAAATGTTTTGAATAATCAACGATTTTTTCTAAATCCTTTGAAACACTGTTTTCATCGCCAGCGATTGAGCCATCGTCCAAATACCAACAATTAAATTCGGATGATAAGCTTCTAGTGAGTTCGTTGATGGTCAGACAAAATAAAGCAGGTCCTATAATATAAATATTAAATATTATTACTTCAAAATATATCGAAATCATGACACGTTTGCAATTGATTTGTCAGTTACATTTGGAAAGTGAGTTTCAGTTTGGAGAAATAATAGCCCACACATGTTGGAAATTTTGCCATAGAGTGGTGGAAATCGTATTGAAAATTCTACGAAATATAAGCGCCTATATACAGAGTGAATCAATATTTGAAATACGTCGTTTGGAACCCATCATAACCATTCTCTTTCGAAATTTGGCAGAAATAATGCTGAGTCGTGTTGTGGAGTTATCGTTCAAAATTGGGGAGAGTGAAGTATTCAACAGTTTTGCGTGCGACGGTTTTGCGTGCGTTTTCGACCAGTTTACGTGCCTTTATTCGTTATCGTTCCGTCGTTATTGTCGTTTTTTTTTCCTATTTCAATATGACAGTCATTTATCACTTAACGCTTTTCACTAACCAAGTAAGCATCATCAGGAGATGACTGAAGTCCACGCTTCGTCGTATGATGGTTCGTTTTGCGAATTTTCAGACTCCTGAACCGAACCTTGTGGAACAATCAGCCTAACTTTTGTTACAGAGTGGTGTCGTCAGCCAATCAGAATGGAGAAATCAAATATCAGTAGAATGATGGTGTTAGATGGAATTTAACTGGAGAATGTGGGTCGAATAATAATAATAATAGTGATAAAACATTAAAACTCAACTTGTGTTACTGAGTGGTGTCGGTCAGCCAATCAGGATGGAGGAACCAAATATCGGTCGAATAATTGTGTTAGATGATATTGAACTGGGGAATGTGGGTCGAAAAATAATAATAATGGTGATGAAACATTAAAACTTTGAAAGTGACGTAGTCAGCGTGGGAGGTGGTGGCATGGTAGAAAATGTGTGAGGATTTCTGGAAATGAATGAGTTATTAGAGAAAAAATGTATATTTGCCGATAATTATCGAATCTTCGCGTACAGTACGTCAAATGGAAGGATAAGAAATGCAGAATTCATTGACGAGAGAATACAAAGATGGCGCAACATGTCAGAAAGACATTAAGTCACAATTTCACCCATGATATTTGGATCTTAACGTGCAGCCCATCAAATGAAAGAGAAATTATTGCAGAATGTATCGATAAAGAAAAAACAAAGATGACGCAATATGTCAGAAAGGAACGAAGCCACATCTCCGTTAATGACAATTGAATCTCAACGTGCAGTACATTGAATGAAAAGGAAAAGAATTCAGAATTCATCGACAGAGAAAAAAACAAAGACGACGTAATAATATGTCAGAAGGGCAATGAGCCGTATTTTCGTTAATAATGATTTGTTCTCAACGTGCAGCACATCGAATGAAATGGAAACGAATTCATCGACAGAGAAACAACAAAGAACATGTCAGAAGTGCACTAACCTGCTTCTTCGTTAATAATATTTGGATCGTCATTTATGACACGTCAAATGAAAGAGAAACGAATGCTGAACTCGTCGACAAAAAAAAACAAAGATGGCGCAATATGTCAGAAATGCACGAACCCGCCTCTTCGTTAATAATAGTCACATCGTCACGTGCAGCATATCAAATGAAAGGAGATATGTTGAATTTATCAACAAAGAAAAAACAAAAGAGGCAACCAAAAGGGCACTGAACCATATTTTCGTTAATAATAGTCGGATCGTCGCATTTGACATGATTCATCCACTGACTGAAATGTTTAGAAGATACCAACGGAGATCTTACGGTGACTATAAGTTCTGGTATGCTTTTTAGGTATCGAATGATGCGTGCAATTTCGTTAATTCCAGCGACATGATTATTTCAAGACATATTGGTGTCCATTTGAACCCCAACAAACTCATTGAATCAGAAGGTGGAACCCCAAAAAATAGGAGATATACTACACTAAGTCAGTGAAGAGCGGCATTTTTCTGTAGAAAAATGTTTGAATTTCTTATAAGAAAAAACAACGTTTTAACGCTTTGTAGACGTGTTTGATGCTCTATAGGTGATTTTTGATCAACACCCGTTATCCATATTTTCATTATTATCCCGATTGTATGACCACCAAACATTCAATATTATCGGGCTTAAAGGGAGCTGATAGGTTAGGTGGTGTACCAAGGGGGCCGCAGGATGGAACGAGTATCGTAATACGATTTAAGAGTGTAACTCCGCCCCTCGGAATTTGAAACCTTGTCTATTGCGGAACCAGGTTTTAGTATAGAAAACTCTTTAGAGTTCATACAACATACAAAAAACATGGTTCTGCAAGAAGGTGAGATTTTAGTTTCTTTTGATGTTAGTTCATTATTTTCTAGCGTCCCAATTCCACAGACCTCGCAATACCTCAGGGAACTACTAGAGAAAAATAATTTCAATAACAACGAAATCGATGAATTCGTTTCTCTTACCAATTTGTGTATGAAACAAAATCTTTTCCAGGAAGAAGGTTGCTTTTATGAACAACAGGAAGGAACGGCCATGGGAAATCCCCTGTCCCCCTACCTGACAGACCTGTTCATGAGCAGATTCGAAATGGAAACTAAAGAAAAGTCAAAGTATTTTCCTAGGATTTGGCTAAGGTATGTGGATGATATTTTCGCGGTATTCGATCCCAAAAAATCGAATATCGAGGACTTTGTTTCCTTTTTAAATAATAGATGTCCATCAATAAAATTCACGGAAAAAGGGAAAACTACCATTTCTTGACGTTTTGGTAATGAGGAGCAAAGATGGAGGGTTAGAGTACGATATATTTGAAAGAAACAAGCACGTACAGGTATATTCCTGACAGTTCACATCACTGTGGACAGCACAAACGTGCATCGTCTTTTGACTTTCCCTCTAACACATGATAGGCTCACAAAAGAAAAACGTACAATACAGGAAATATCAGCCAATAACGGTTTCCCGAGAGGTATTGTAGATGACATGATTAGGAAAAAAAAGTTTAGGTTAAGAATGAACGAAATCTCGACTTTCAGAAAGGACAACAACCAAGATAAATACATCTCAGTTACATACCACCAATATACGAAGAACTTTGGAAAGATTTTCAAGGAACTAGGTATGAAGGTGGTTTTTAAAACAAGTCATACACTACAGAACCTTTTGAGAAGTCCAAAAGACAAAGTCGAGAATTCGGAAAAGTCTGGAATTTACGAAATTGAATGTAAGGACTGCGATGCAAAATATTATGGATAGACAAAAAGATTTATTAAAGTGAGATATAAGGAACACATAGCACACTTCAAATATGGAAGACCTGAAAAATCAGCAGTCGCCCATCATATTTTGCAACAAAACCATTCCATAGACTTCAGTTCTTTAAGATTAGTTAGACAAGGTAATAACAACAGGCAACTAGATGCCTATGAGAGTGTGGAAATAAGTAAACGTAATAATATTATGAATAACGATAACGGACCAATACCAAATAGCATACTATATAGCTTCTTGAAATAATATTGTTGGGTTGACTGATTACTACAAAAAGACACATTGTAGATATATATAGATAGGCAATATTGTGAAACTAATTTTATATAGCTGAAAATTGTTCTATATATAGCCTTAACATTTGAACATACATAAGGACATATTGTAAATAATAGAAAGGCCAATTGTAAAATTAATTTAGGGTGGTACAATTGTATGGGTGGTATTACTGATTACCTACCTGTATGATGTACCTGATTAGTATAAGTAGCTTTAGTTTCGAGTAGTTATTAGTTTTATCTTCCTCTTGAAGATGATCACTTGGTGATCGAAACACGTGTCGAGGTGTAAGAATAACGATTTGGTGTTGGGAAAAAACTCTGGTAATATCCACATTCCACAGTTCAATATCATCTAACACAATTATTCGACCGATATTTGGTTCCTCCATTCTGATTGGCTGACAGACACCACTCAGTTACAAAAGTTGAGTTTTAATGTTTTATCACTATTATTATTATTATTCGACCCACATTCTTCAATTCAATTTCATCTAACACCATCATTCTACTGATATTTGATTTCTCCATTCTGATTGGCTGACGACACCACTCTGTAACACAAGTTAGGCTGATTGTTCCACAAGGTTCAGTTCAGGAAGTAGTGTAACAAAAAGACTTCTGGCTCACCGGGAGTGGGGGTAACCTATCAGCGTCATCGAAATCGACGCAGGATGGAACGAGTACAGTAGCGATTTAAGCGTAGAACTCCGCCCCTCGGCCCCCTTGGTACTTCACCTAACCTATCGGCCCCCTTGGTACTCCACCTAACCTATCAGCTCCCTCGGCCCCCTTCAGTCACGTGATTTTAATTAAAAAAAGTGTATAGTTATGAGATTCGAACCTGGGTCGTCCGCGCCGTAGACATTGTCCTTAGCCTCTACACCATCGTAAGATATTGAAGTTAACTGCGAATGTTGGGTATTTATAGCCATCTAACATCAAAACAAATTGTACGGTACAATAATTACTGTAAGAGATATTTTTCCGTAGATTGTAATCGTCATTATCATATTGAAAATAGGAAAATATACTTAGATTTGGGAAATAATTAATATTTCATGTAAAGAGGTGCATGTGTGTGTGTAAGAGCGAGAGGCGCGTGTGACGTAATCGATGCACAAATTTACGTGGCTTTGCGTATATTGAGAGATTCATTTGAATAATTTATCGTACAGAATTGTTTCATGTCCTGTAATCAGTAACCGCACAAAAATAGGCGCTCGATTCATCGATACAAAAGTATATGGAAACACCAAAGTTATAGAACACACAGAGTCATCTATGAGTCACTAGCTGAACTATCTATTGATTGAAGAAGGACACTATAAACACTAGACTCATAAGACTGCATCTGTCAAATGTCAATACATGCCAGCATGGCAGGTTCGGCGTTGCCAGTTGTACAATAAATCATTGTTAATGGAGCAATGTAGCGTTGCCGGTTTTGGAATTGATCGTGAACTACTCGACGAAAATTGGAAGCGCGAAAGTGATATATTAATAATAATGAATCAGATTTAAGAAAAAACATTACAGATTAATGAGGCTGTATCGTTTCAAAGTGTGATCCCTCAGTGTTACAAGGTATCTCAAAATACATCGTTGAAAACAAAAATGGCGTCGAAGTGTACAGGGTGCGTCAAAATACATCATTCAAGAAAGAACATAACAGTTCCACGAGGCTGTAAGTTTTCAACGTGCGATCTCTCAATGTGTATAAGGTATCTCAAAATACACCATTGAAAAACGAATATGACGTCGAAGTGTACAGGGTGCGACAAAATATATCATTTAAGGAAAAAAACATGTCGATTTGAAATATGATATTAATGTGTATACAAACATGTCGATTCAACAGAAGTCTAGCGTTCCAACATGTCGGAAGTCTCGTATCTTTGTTACCCAAGTTAGCATCATCAGGAGAAAGAGGAGATCTAAAAGTGTCGAGAGGTTGAGCGTTGTGGACTTAACGTGAGAGCAATGGGGGAGCGAAGTATTCGACAATGACATTTCAAAATACGTTGTTTTCCTTGCGTTTTCGATCGTTTTTCGTACGTTTACGATCGTTTTTCGTGCGTTTTCGACCGTTTTCCGTGCGTTCATTCGTTATCGTTTCATCGTTATTGTCGTAACGGTTTTTCCTGTTTCAATATGGCAGTCATTTATCATTTAACGCGTTTCGCTAACCAAGTTGGCATCATCAGGAAATGACTAACGTCCATGCTTTGTCATATGAAGATTCATTTTGCGAATTTTCGCGTTTTCGATCGTTTTTCGTGCGTTTACGATCGTTTTTCGTGCGTTTTCGACCGTTTTCCGTGCGTTCATCCGTTACCGTTTCATCGTTATTGTCGTAACGGTTTTTCGTGTTTCAATATGACAGTCATTTATCACTTAACGCGTTTCGCTAACCAAGTTGGCATCATCAGGAAATGACTAACGTACATGCTTTGTCATATGAAGATTCATTTTGCGAATTTTCAGACTCTTGAACGGAACCTTGTGGAACACCCAACCAAACTTCTGTTGTTACAGAGTAGTGTCGGTCAGCCAATCAGAATGGAGAAATCAAATATCGTTCGATTGATTGTGCTAGATGAAATTGAACTGGAAAATGAGGGTCGAATAATAATAATAATAGTGATAAAACATCAAAAGCTTGAAAGTGACGTAGTCAGCGTGGCGTGTGTGAGGATTTATGGAAATGAATGAGTTATTACAAAAAATAATAGCACAACTGTCAGAAGGGCACTGAGTTGTATATTCACTAATAATGATCGGATCGTCGCATACAGCACGTCAAATGAAAGGATAAGAAATGCAGAATTCATCGACAGAGAAAAAACAAATATGGCGTAATGAATATAATATCCAACGCCTAATGTGAAATAACATAGGAAGAATTGCAAATTCAACAAACTTGTAATTAAAAAATGTTAGGTTATGAACAACTATAAGTTTATTCCAATTGCAGAAGCTTGATCCAAACGCAGAATTTATTGACAAAGAAAATGAAAAAATCATTGGACTGAAACATATGATATATTTGGATTCCTTAGGGTGAGAAGGATTCGAATCCATCAAAAAACGACCACTTCCGGTTTTCACTTCCGGTCCTCCGATTTCGATGATTTCAACATCAATGGATTCGTTTAGATGTCATGAAACATAATTAATCATTTGTCGAAGCCAAAAGGGCCTTATAACCTATTTTCATTATACTAGCAGCAACAGACCGATGTGGGTACTCATTTCAAATGATGTCATTTTTAGATTATGAAAAGTATAATATCGAGCATCTAATGTGAAATAGCATAGAAAGAATTGCACATTTGAAGAAAATCATTGAACATATTTGAAATTAAAAGTTGTTGGGTTATGAACAACTACGAGTGTAATGTAATTGCAAAAGTTTGATTCGAAACACATAATTTGTTGACAAAAAATGAAATGATCATCGTATACTGAAACATATGGTATTTTTAAATTCCTTAGTGTGAGAAGGTTTCGAATCCGTCAAAAACAGGTCACTTCCGGTTTTTACTTCCGGTCGTCCGATTCCGATGATTTTGATATCAATGGATTCGTTTAGATGTCAAAAAACATAGTTAATCATTTTACGAAGCCAAAAGGACCTCATAACCTATTTTCGCTATACTAGTCGCAACAGATCGGTGTGGGTACTCATTTCAAATGATTCAATGTGTACTATGAAAAATATAATATCGAGCGCCTAATGTGAAACAGCATAGGAAGAATTGCAAAGAGAATCATTGAAAAAACTTTGGATCGTTACATACATCATGTCAAATGAAAGAAGAAAAATTGCAGAACTCATCTATAAAGAAAAACAAATATGGTGCAACATGTCAGAAGGGCACTAACCCACATCATTATTAATGATAACTGAATCTCAACGTGCAGCACATCAAATGAAAGGGAAACGAATGCAGAATTCATCAACAGAGAAAAAAAAACGGAGACGATGCCAAGAGGGCACAAAGTTGTATCTTCACTAATAATAGTCGCATCATCACATGTAGTACTTCAAATAAAATGGGGAAAAAAAAGCAGAATTCATGTGTTTGTTGCGCTATTCAAATCCAAGGTGACATGGATCAATGTCAACGCTGAATATGCATCTAACAAAGACTCTTTGATTTTCTTTTGTTCCATTTCAGAATATGTCATCACTAATTTTTATATTCAAACCCAAAGTGACATTGATCACTGTCAATGTCGAATCTACATCCGGAGATACGCAGTTCTCAAAGCGACGAAACAAAGGCTCTTTGTTCCATTTTAAAATATGTCATCACTCATTTTACTATAAATATGTCATGCATGGCGAAATGAGTTAGTTGCATCCGTTGAAAGTGATACCAGTGACAAGTGCACCGATTCTATTTGAAAGTAAGTGTTTTAGGTTTGACTTTTTCCTCAGATGAATTTATTCAAATGTAATTTAATTGAAAATTGGTGAGAATTGCTGAATCATTTGATTTCCAAAATTTTTCTCGATATATATATGTTGGATGATTTCAGTCAAATGTGTTACATGTCGTGGTTTGTTTGAGATAGTATTCGCATATATTGTGAATCAAAACATAAAGCTTTCATTTTTTATTTTTCACAGATGGATTTACAAAAGTTGAATGCAAGTTCGATCGTGAAGAGAAAGCCAAGTATCAAAGTAGCAGATTTGCCTGTGGAGATGCCGCAGAGGATATTCACTGCCAAAATCGTAAAAGGAAAATTTGGTGAGGCGGTCTTGTTAGATTTGGGAGATAAAGTATCATTTCTGCCCCACCGAGTGACGGAGGCGTATCGTCCTCACTTAGAATTTTCATCAGGAAAATACGCTATTGTGTTCAGAGGGTTAATGGACATTGGGAAACCGAATCTTGTCGTTTCATTTGAGATTGTACAAAATTATGGTTAGTACTGTTTCCAATTTTTTCTTTGTTTTATAGGCAAAGAGTTTTTGGGTGTATACAATATTTTTCATTCGGGTCAAAAATTCTCACTGACAGATATGATCCGCATAAAGTAGTGTTTTCATACAATATTTTTCCTTCACTTAGTACGTGCAGAATATGTGTTTTAAATTCTTTATTTTGGATGACACTTGATTTTTTATTTTCATTATAAGTGTAGCAATTACTTCATGAAAGATATTACCCTCTCTGTTGCCAAAAAATTTTTTTTAGTATATGTTTTTATTGAAAAATCGAATTTATTTCAGTGTACTTTTTTACTGAAAAATCGAATTTATTTCAGGATAATACATCAACGTGTGCAGTATCAGTCAGAGTCATCTCAACAACAACATTCAAAACCGTCATAGCAACCTTTCCAGAACGAGTTTGAAATCTCAGCAGTTTCCATTTTTGTCAGTTTATAGTTGCACATTATGAGGCTAGAATTTGTCGATATTCAGTGATTTGTTGGACAAACTGCACCTATTCAATATATATACAACCGTAGTGAATTTGGAAGACTTTGAAGATTCATCGTGGTGTGTTCCAAAATTCAAGAAAAACACGCCGTTCTGTATGGGTCATTCCAAAGGAAATTTGTTCAGCTGCAGTCTCAATAACGTTGATATTTCATATAAATGGCTTTATAATATACTACCGAAATAAATAAAATACATATCACACACATCTTTTTTTGAAAATGAAAACTTATCTTATACAGGGAAAGTTGTCAAAAATATGCAATAACAAAAAATTATATACCAGATTTAATAGAGATGAAGAAACATCATATTGAAAGATACTAGGTTGACAAAAACAGGACATTTTAGAAATAAAGAAAATAAGTTTGTCTGTCATTTTAAATTCTGATTCGTTGGGTCGATATAACAAAAAGTGGCATTTTATATCTTGAATTTTATTCAGGACATTATCATAGATGATTGACATTTGACATTAAATTCCAAGTGTGATATTTGGAAATTCATTTCGTATTGTAGTTTTTTCGAAATTCCCATTCAAAATAGCATCCTTTGATATAGATACCGGACGAGTCTATTATGTGTAGATAACCTGAGTTTCAATTGTTCGGAGTTCTGAGTTCTTGTACATATAAATATAACAAAGTAACGATACAGACAAATATGAAAAATCATCATGAAATAATTCAAATCCATTCAAGTGAATTCATGAATTGAAAGATATTTTAACCTCAACTTCGATATTCTGAAACAAAAACACACAGTATTCACAATTCCATCTTTCGTTATTCCAAGTTTATAGTCATCAAAATTGATACGATTATAAAATATATAGGAATATAAAACTATCTTCAAATACAGTTGCATGAATGCACATCAAGCATTTTGTCGTAGTAAGGTGACCGGGGCAAAGTTACAACTTCAGCATAATATGAATGTTTATAAATATTAGGGAAGATCAAGATCATCAACAGGTATTAAGAAATTCATTCGGTGTCCAAAGCTTCCGGAATACAATGCAAATAATTTTCTTTATGACTATTCGTTCGATATTAAATATTATTACCTGAAAATATATCGAAATCATAACACGTTTGCGATTCATTTTTTCAGTTACATTTGAAAAGTGAGTTTCAGTTTGCAGAAATAATAGCCCACACATGTTAGAAATTTTGCCATAGTGTGGTGAAAATCGTATTGAAAATTCTACGAAATATAAGCGCATACATACAGAGTGAATCAATATTTGAAATACGTCGTTTGGAACCTCCCATAACCCTTCTCTATCGAATTTTGGCAGAAATAATGTTGAGTCGTATTGTAGAGTTAACGTTCGAAATTGGGGAAAGTGAAGTATTCAACAGTTTTGCGTGCGACGGTTTTGCGTGCGTTTTCGAACAGTTTACGTGCCTTTATTCGTTATCGTTTCGTCGTTATTGTCGTTTTTTTTTCCTATTTCAATATGACAGTCATTTAATACTTAACGCGTTTCGCTTACCAAGTAAGCATCATCAGGAGATGACTAAAGTCCACGCTTTGTCGTATGAAGGTTCGTTTTGCGAATTTTCAGACTCCTGAACCGAACCTTGAGGAACAATCAGCCTAACTTCTGGTACAGAGTGGTGTCGTAAGCCAATCAAACTGGAGAAATCAAATATCAGTAGAATGATGGTTTTAGATGAAATTGAACTGAGGAATGTGGGTCGAATAATAATAATAATAGTGATAAAACATTAAAACTCAACTTGTGTTACAGAGTGATGTCGGTCAGCCAATCAGAATGGAGGAATCAAATATCGATCTAATAATTGTGTTAGATGATATTGAACTGGGGAATGTGGGTCGAAAAATAATAATAATAATGATAAAATGTTAAAATTCTGAAAGTGACGTAGTCAGCGTAGGAAGTGGTGGCGTGGTAGAAATAGTGTGAGGATTTGTGGAAATGAATGAGTTATTAGAAAAAAAAATGGAGCAACTGTCAAAAGGGCACTGAGTTGTATATTCGCTGATAATAATCGAATCTTCGCTTACAGGACGTCAAATGAAAGGACAAAAAATCCAGAATTCATTGACGAGAGAATACAAAGATGGCGCAACATGTCAGAAAGACATTAAGTCACAATTTCACTCATGATATTTGGATCTTAACGTGCAGCACATCAAATGAAAGAGAAACGAATGCAGAATGTTATCGACAAAGAAAAAACAAAGATGACGCAACATGTCAGAAAGGAACGAAGCCACATCTCCGTTAATGACAATTGAATCTCAACGTGCAGTACATTGACTGAAATAGAAAAAAAATGCAGAATTCATCGACAGAGAAAAAAAACAAAGACAACGTAACATGTCAGAAGGGCAATGAGCCGTATTTTCGTTAATAATGATTTGTTCTCAACGTACAGCACATCAAATGAAATGAAAACGAATGCAGAATTCATCGACAGAGGAAAAACAAAGATGGCGCAACATGTCAGAAGTGCACTAACCTGCTTCTTCGTTAATAAAAGTCGCCTCGTCACGTGCAGCATATCAAAGAAAAAACAAAAGAGGCAACCAAAAGGGCACTGAACCATATTTTCGTCAATAATAGTCGGATCGTCGCATTTGACATGATTTATTCACTGAAAACTGAAATATTTAGAAGATACCAAAGGAGATCTCACGGTGACTATAAGTTCTGGTATGCTTTGTTAGGTATCGAATGATGCGTGCAATTTCGTTAATTCCAGCGACATGATTATTCCAAGACATATTGGTGTCCATTTGAACCTCAAAAAACTTATCGAAGCAGAAGGTGGAACCCCAAAAAATAGGAGATATAGTACACCAAGTCAGTGAAGAGCGGCATTTTTCTGCCGAAAAATGTTTGAATTTCTTCAAATTTTCCAAATATCTGTAACAGAAAAACAAAACTCAGCTGCGGAACGCTTCTATCTACTAAAGTTACGTATGTGTCGGTAGTGTGTAACGAAGGTTTCCATTAAGTTCACTGGTTGCGCCCTCTGGAGGATGTTTGTTGCGATACACCATAGATGACAATATTTATTGTTTATCATTTCGAATCCGTTGAATACAAGGGGTTTGGAAATAGAAAAAAACAACATTTTAACGCTTTGTAGACGTGTTTGATGCTCTATGACCAACACCCGTTATCCATATTTTCATTATTATCCCGATTGTATGACCACCAAACATTCAATATTATCGGGATTGAAGGGAGCTGATAGGTTAGGTGGAGTACCAAGGTGGCCGATAGGTTAGGTGGAGTACCAAGGGGGCCGAGGGGTGGAGTTCCACGCTTAAATCGCTACGATACTCGTTCCATCCAGCGCGCCCCCTTGGTACTCCACCTAATCTATCGGCCACCTTGGTACTCCACCTAACCTATCAGCTCCCTTCAATCCCAATAATATTGAATGTTTGGTGGTCATACAATCGCAATAATAATGAAAATATGGATAACGGGTGTTGGTCATAGAGCATCAAATACGTCTACAAAGCGTTAAAACGTTGTTTTTTTCTATTTCCAAACCCCTTGTATTCAACGGATTCGAAATGATAAACAATATTGTCATCTATGGTGTATCGCAACAAACATCCTCCAGAGGGCGCAACCAGTGAATTTAATGGAAACCTTCGTTACACACTACCGACACCACCGAAATTCAAACATTTTTCGGCAGAAAAATGTCGCTCTTCACTGACTTGGTGTACTATATCTCCTATTTTTTGGGGTTCCACCTTCTGCTTCGATAAGTTTTTTGAGGTTCAAATGGACACCAATATGTCTTGGAATAATCATGTCGCTGGAATTAACGAAATTGCACGCATCATTCGATACCTAACAAAGCATACCAGAACTTATAGTCACCGTGAGATCTCCTTTGGTATCTTCTAAATATTTCAGTTTTCAGTGAATAAATCATGTCAAATGCGACGATCCGACTATTATTGACGAAAATATGGTTCAGTGCCCTTTTGGTTGCCTCTTTTGTTTTTTCTTTGATATGCTGCACGTGACGAGGCGACTTTTATCAACGAAGAAGCAGGTTAGTGCACTTCTGACATGTTGCGCCATCTTTGTTTTTTCTCTGTCGATGAATTCTGCATTTGTTTCCATTTCATTTGATGTGCTGTACGTTGAGAACAAATCATTATTAACGAAAATACGGCTCATTGCCCTTCTGACATGTTACGTTGTCTTTGTTTTTTTTTCTCTGTCGATGAATTCTGCATTTTTTTTCTTTTTCAGTCAATGTACTGCACGTTGAGATTCAATTGTCATTAACGGAGATGTGGCTTCGTTCCTTTCTGACATGTTGCGTCATCTTTGTTTTTTCTTTGTCGATAACATTCTGCATTCGTTTCTCTTTCATTTGATGTGCTGCACGTTAAGATCCAAATATCATGAGTGAAATTGTGACTTAATGTCTTTCTGACATGTTGCGCCATCTTTGTATTCTCTCGTCAATGAATTCTGGATTTTTTGTCCTTTCATTTGACGTCCTGTAAGCGAAGATTCGATTATTATCAGCGAATATACAACTTAGTGTCCTTTTGACAGTTGCTCCATTTTTTTTTCTAATAACTCATTCATTTCCACAAATCCTCACACATTTTCTACCACGCCACCACCTCCTACGCTGACTACGTCACTTTCAAAGTTTTAACATTTTATCATTATTATTATTATTTTTTGACCCACATTCCCCAGTTCAATATCATCTAACACAATTATTAGACCGATATTTGATTCCTCCATTCTGATTGGCTGACCGACATCACTCTGTAACACAAGTTGAGTTTTAACGTTTTATCACTATTATTATTATTATTCGACCCACATTCCTCAGTTCAATTTCATCTAAAACCATCATTCTACTGATATTTGATTTCTCCAGTTTGATTGGCTTACGACACCACTCTGTACCAGAAGTTAGGCTGATTGTTCCTCAAGGTTCGGTTCAGGAGTCTGAAAATTCGCAAAACGAACCTTCATACGACAAAGTGTGGACTTTAGTCATCTCCTGATGATGCTCACTTGGTAAGCGAAACGCGTTAAGTATTAAATGACTGTCATATTGAAATAGGAAAAAAAACGACAATAACGACGAAACGATAACGAATAAAGGCACGTAAACTGTTCGAAAACGCACGCAAAACCGTCGCACGCAAAACTGTTGAATACTTCACTTTCCCCAATTTCGAACGTTAACTCTACAATACGACTCAACATTATTTCTGCCAAAATTCGATAGAGAAGGGTTATGGGGGGTTTCAAACGACGTATTTCAAATATTGATTCACTCTGTATGTATGCGCTTATATTTCGTAGAATTTTCAATACGATTTTCACCACACTATGGCACAATTTCCAACATGTGTGGGCTATTATTTCTGCAAACTGAAACTCACTTTTCAAATGTAACTGAAAAAATGAATCGCAAACGTGTTATGATTTCGATATATTTTCAGGTAATAATATTTAATATCGAACGAATAGTCATAAAGAAAATTATTTGCATTGTATTCCGAAAGCTTTGGACACCGAATGAATTTCTTAATACCTGTTGATGATCTTGATTTTCCCTAATATTTATAAACATTCATATTATGCTGAAGTTGTAACTTTGCCCCGGTCACCTTACTACGACAAAATGCTTGATGTGCATTCATGTAACTGTATTCGAAGATAGTTTTATATTCCAATACATATTATAATCGTATCAATTTTGATGACTATGAACTTGGAATAACGAAAGATGGAATTGTGAGTACTATGTGTTTTTGTTTCAGAATATCGAAGTTGAAGTTAAAATATCTTCCAATTCATGTATTCACTTGAATGGATTTGAATAATTTTATGACCATTTTTCATATTTGTCTGTATCGTTACTTTGTTATGTTTATATGTCCAAGAACTCAGAACTCCGAACAATTGAAACTCAGGTTATCTACACATAATAGACTCGTCCGGTATCTATATCAAAGTATATAGATATTTTGAATGGGAATTTCTAAAAAACTACAATACGAAATGAATTTTCAAATATCACAATTGAAATTTAATGTCAAATGTCAATCATCTACAATAATGTCCTGAATAAAATTCAAGATATAAAATGCCACTTTTTGTTATATCGACCCAACGAATCAGAATTCAAAATGACAGACAAACTTATTTTTTTTATTTCTAAAATGTCCTGTTTTTGTCAACCTTGTATCTTTCAATATGATGTTTCTTCATCTCTATAAGATCTGATATATAATTTTTTGTTATTGCATATTTTTGACAACTTTCCCTGTATAGGGTAAGTTTTCATTTTCAAAAAAATATGTGTGTGATATGTATTTTATTTATTTTGATAGTATATTATAAAGCCATTTATATAAAATATCAACGTTATTGAGACTGCAGCTGAACAAATTTCCTTTGGAATGACCCATACAGAACGGTGTGTTTTTCTCCAATTTTGGAATACACCACCATGAATTTTCAAAGTCTTTCAAATCCACTACGGTTGTGTATATATTGAATAGGCGCAGTCTGTCCAACAAATCTCTGAATATCGACGAATTCTAGCCTCATATTGTGCAACTATAGATTGAAAAAAATGGAAAGGTTGCTATGACGGTTTTGAATGTTGTTGTTGAGATGACTCTCACTGATACTGCACACGTTGATGATGTATCATTCTGAAATAAATTCGATTTTCAGTACAAACATAAAAAAAAATACTTTTGTCAACAGAGAAGGTGATGTCTTTCATGAAGTGATTGCTACACTTATGAAGAAGATAAAAAAAACAAGTTTCATTCAAAATAATTAATTTAAAACGTACTAGATGAGGAGAAAATATTGTATGAAAACACTACTTTATGCAGATAATATCTATGAATGAGAATTTTAAAGCCAAAAGAAAAATACTGTATACAACCACAAACTCTTTGCATATTAAATGAAGAAAAAATTGGAAACAGTACTAACCTTAATTTCGTACAATTTCAAATGAAACGTCACGATTCGGTTTCCCAATGTCCATCAACCCTTTTTAACACAATAGCGTATTTTTCTGATGAAAATTCTTATAAGTGAGGGCGATACGCCTCCGTCACTCGGTGGGGCAGAAATGATACTTTATCTCCCAAATCTAACAAGACCGCCTCACCAAATTTCCCTTTCACGATTTTGACAGTGAATATCCTCTGCGGCATCTCCACAGGCAAATCTGCTACTTTGATACTTGACTTTCTCTTCACGACCGAACTTGCATTTAACTTTTGTAAATCCATCTGTGAAAAATAAAAAATGGAAGCTTCATGTTTTGATTCACAATATATGCGAATACTATCTCAAACAAACCACGACATGTAAAACATTTGACTGAAAAAATCCAACATATATATATCGAGAAAAATTTTGGAAATGAAATGATTCAACAATTCTCATCAATTTTTAATTAAATTACATTCGAATAAATTCATCTGAGGAAAAAGTCAAACCTAAAACACTTACTTTCAAATAGAATCGGTGCACTTGTCACTGGTATCACTTTCAACGGATGCAACTAACTCATTTCGCCATGCATGACGTATTTATAGTAAAATAAGTGATGATATATTTTAAAATGAAATAGAGAGCCTTTGTTTCGTCGCTTTGTGAACTGCGTATCTCCGGATGCAGATTCGGCATTGGCAGTGATCAATGTCACCTTGGGTATGAATATAAAAATTAGTAATGACATATTCTGAAATGGAACAAAAGAAAATCAAAGAATCTTTGTTAGATGCCTATTCAGCGTTGAAATTGATCCATGTCACCTTGGATTCGAATAGCGCAACAAACACATGAATTCTGCTTTTTTTCCCCATTTTATTTGAAGTACTATATGTGATGATGCGACTATTATTAGTGAAGATACAACTTTGTGCCCTCTTGGCATCGTTTCCGTTTTTTCTTTCCTGTTGATGAATTCTGCATTCGTTTCCCTTTCATTTGATGTGCTGCACGTTGAGATCCAACTATTATTAACAAAGATGTTGCTTTGTGTCACTCTGACATATTGCGCCATCTTCGTTTTTTCTCTGTCGATGAATTTTGCATTTCTTTTCTTTTCATTACGTGACATTTCGACAATTATTAACGAAAATGTGGCTTTGTGCCCTTCTGACATGTTGCGTCAGATTTGCTTTTTCTCTGTTGATGAATTCTGCATTCGTTTTCCTTCCATTTTATGTGCTGCACGTTGAGATTCAGCTATCATTAATGAAGATGTGGGTTAGTGCCCTTCTGACATGTTGCACCATATTTGTTTTTTCGTTGTCGATGAATTCTGCAATTCTTCTTCTTTCATTTGACATGATGTACGTGACGATCCGAAGTTTTTTCAATGATTCTCTTAGCAATTCTTCCTATGCTGTTTCACATTAGGCGCTCGATATTATAATTTTCATAGTCTACACATTAAATCATTTGAAATGAGTACACACATCGACCTGTTGCGACTAGTATAGCGAAAATAGGTTATGAGGTCCTTTTGGCTTCGTAAAATCATTAACTATGTTTTTTGACATCTAAACGAATCCATTGATGTTAAAATCATCGGAATCGAACGACCGGAAGTGAAAACCGAAAGTGACGTGTTTTTGACGGATTCGAAACCTTCTCACCCTGAGGAATCCAAAAATACTATATGTTTCAGTATACGATGATTTTTTAATTTTTTCGTCAACAAATTATGTGTTTTGAATTAAACTTCTGCAATTACATCACACTCGTAGTTGTTCATAACCCAACAACTTTCGATTTCAAATATGTTCAATGATTTTCTTCAAATGTACTATTTCACATTGGACGCTGTATATTATACTTTTCATAATCTACGAGTGAAATCGTTTGAAATGAGTACCCACATCGGTCTGTTGCTGCTAGTATAATGAAACTAGGTTATACGGTCCTTTTGGCTTCGTAAAATGATTAACTATGTTTTTTGACATCTAAACGAATCCATTGATGTCAAAATCATCGGAATCGGACGACCGGAAGTGGAAACCGAAAGTGGTCGTTTTTTGATGTATTTGAAACTATCTCACCCTAAGAAATTCAAATATATCATATGTTTCAGTATACAATGATTTTTCCATTTTCTTTGTCGATAAACTCCGCGTTTGGATCAAGCTTCTGCAATTGGAATGAACTCATTGTTGTTGATAACCCAACATTTTTCAATTCCAAGTTTTTTCAGTGATTTTTGTTGAATTTGCAATTCTTCCTATGCTATATGCTGTATTCGTATCCCTTCAATTTGATGTACTGCACGTTGAGATTCAACTATCATTAACAAAGATTTGGCTCAGTGCCTTTATGACATGTTGTGCCATCTTCGATTTTTCTTCGTCGATGAATTCTGCATTTCTTATCCTTTCATTTGACGTGCTGTACGCGACAATCCAATCATTATTAGCGAATATACAACTTAGAGCCCTTCTGACAGTTGTAATGACTCATTAATTTCCACAAATTATCACACACGCCACCACTTCCCACGCTGACTACGTCACTTTCAAGATTTTAATGTTTTATCACTATCATTATTATTATTCGACCCACATTCTCCAGTTCAATTTCATCTAACACAATCAATCAAGCGATATTTGATTTCTCCATTCTGATTAGCTGGCCGACACTACTCTGTAACAGAAGTTAGGTTGAGTGTTTTACAAGATTCCGTTCAAGAGTCTGAAAATTCACAAAATGAATCTTCATATGACAAAGCATGGACTTTAGTCATTTCCTGATGATGTTTACTTGGTTAGCGGAACGCGTTAAATTATAAATGACTGTCATATTGAAACACGAAAAACCGTAACGACAATAACGATGAAACGATAACGAATAAACGCACGGAAAACGGTCGAAAACGCACGAAAAACGATCGAAAACGCACGGAAAACGGTCGCATGCAAAACGGTGGCACGCAAAACAGTCGAAACGTTTGTAAAACGGTCGCTTTCCCCATTTTCGAATGTTAACTCCGCAATACGTAACTCTTCGACACCTTTGGTGCCATCTCCTTCTTCTCCTGATGATGCTAACTTGGTTAACAAAGATACGAGACTTCCGACATGTTGGAACGCTAGACTTCTGTTGAATCGACATGTTTTTTTCTCAAATGTTGTATTTTGAAACGCCATGTATACACATTATTATCATATTTTAAACCGACATGTTTTTTTCTCAAATGATATATTTTGACGCACCCTGTACACTTCGACGTCATATCCGTTTTTCAATAATGTATTTTGAGATACCTTGTACACATTAAGGGATTGCACGATGAAAACTTACAGCCTCGTGGAACTGTTATGTTTTTTCTTAAATGATGTATTTTGACGCACCCTGTACACTTCGACGCCATGTGTGTTTTCAATGATGTATTTTGAGATACCTTGTAACATTAAGGGATCACACTTTGAAACAATACAGCCTCATTAATCTGTAATGTTTTTTCTTGAATCTGATTCATTATTATTAATATATCACTTTCGCGCTTCCAATTTTCATCGAGTCGTTCACGATTTATTTCAAAACCGGCAACGATACATTGCCCCATAAACAACGATTTATTGTACAACCGGCAACACCTGCTTGCGCCAGCAACCGGTAAATCCCCTCGCTCTTACACACACATACACATCTTTACATGGAATAATAATTATTTCCCAAATATAAGTATATTTTCCTATCTTCAATATGATAATGATGATTACCGTCTACGGAAATTAAAAAAAAAAATGCTGTCGAGTATAACGAATGAGTCAATTTCGGTCCCGACAAAACTAACGCTGTAAATACCCAACATTCGCAGTTACCTTCAATATCTTACGTTAGTGTAGAGGCTAAGGACAATGTTACCGCGCGGACGATCCGGGTTCGAATCTCATAACTATAAACTCTTTTCAATTGAAATCACGTGACTGGAATGTGACAAGTGGTGAGGGGTGAGGAAGAGTCGCAAGGGGGCCTGAGCGGTGATGTGGAGTACTAAGGGGGACGAGGGCGGAGTACTAAGGGAGTACTAGGTTAGGTGGAGTACCAAGGGGGCCGAGGGGCGGAGTTCCACGCTTAAATCGCTACGATACTCGTTCCATCCTGCGTCGATTTCGATGACGCTGATAGGTTAGCCCCACTCCCGGTGAGCCAGAACATACATTGTTCATCTACTAGCGACCATTCAGGAATCTCGATATGGTAAAATGTCTGAAGCGCGGAAGGCAATTGTCCATGAGGAAATCTCTAAGTTACTGGAGGCAAGAGTAATTGCCAGAAGCACGTCGCCTTACTGTTCACCAGTAGTTTTTGTCCCCAAGAAAGGGGAAAAGTTACGATTCTGTGTCGACTACCGGCAAATTAATGAACTAATTATCACTGAGGCCCCGTATTTGCCACTCACACAGGAAACTGTACGCGAAATGGGCAAGGCATCTCTATTCTCTATTTTAGATTTTCGAAATGGTTTCTGGCAAGCTCCACTGGACAAGGAGTCTAGGAAATAAACAGCCTTTGGAGGTCTAGATGGAGCGGTGTACGAATTCAAGGTTCTGACCTTTGGCTCAAAAAATGGACCTGCCGTATTTCAGAAACTCACGTCACAATTTCTGGTAGGCTTTGTGGATTAGTTCTGCAAAGTGTACCTTGACGACATTATTGTCTATTCACACAACTTGGATGAACACTGCAACCATTTGCAATTAATTCTGGAGCGACTTCGGCTGCATGGGTTGTGGCTGTCAACATCGAAATGCCAGTTTGGGTCCACTACCTTAAATTATTCAGGTAGAGTTGTCTCAAAGAATGGACAAGCCCCAGGAGCAACATATTTTAAATGTCCAAGAATTCTCTGCCCCGACGAACGTTAAACAGGTGCGAGCCTTTCTAGGCACAGCCGGATTGGTTCGGGATTATATTCCGAATTTGCCAAAATAGCTGCACCCCTAACGAATCTTATTGATACGAAAAAGAAGTTCCAATGGAACCAAGAAGCACAAGAGAGCTTCCAGGCCACAAACCGAGGCGCGACGAATAATCGTATACAGTAGCGCAAAACTAAATGCGACAGAGCGCAAGTATCATATTAACGAAATCGAATGCCTCGCAGTTGTATGTATGTCACGAAAACATATGGCAAACGAGACGAACGTAAATATAGATACGGATGTGAAGGGATGTTTTTCCCTCATAAAGAGTTTGGAAGTAATGAAGAAAATGAAGACGAAATTTTGTGCCAGCTTATGTACAAGTTGGGCGAAATGTTCAACGTCTGTGACATGGTTTGTCTGACGGCCAGCGATCCCAATGCACTAAACCAGATGCAGACCTGGTTTGAAGAGATCGCTGAGCTGCAGAAAACTAGTGACAGCGTTGTGCGTTTCCGGATCCGAATTGAAAGAGCGCGGACTAACCCGGAATGGCCTGAATACGAGCAACGTATTCTGCACGACTTCGTCATGGATAATGGATATTGGTCTAATATGCGCCAACAAATTGCAGCATACGTAAAGTTTAACCTGCGCGACTACCAAAGGAAGTCCTCTGCAGGAGGCCGCCCCCTTGCGTTCTAAAGAACCGGAACGACCTTGGCAGATTGTATCCATTGATGTTCTGGGACCCTATAGCCTTAGTAAAAAAGGAAAGCGATACATCATTTTAGACACGGATTGCTTTAGCAAATGGGTAGAAAGCCTTACAGTGGAATCTGCTCAGGCGAATACTGTAATCAAGTGTGTGGCACAAGAGATTGGTTATCGGTGGGGATTCCCAGAAACAATAATCACTGATGGTGCTGACATGTTCCGGGGACGAAACTGGGAGCAGTTTTGCGAGAGACATGAGATCCAAGTTGAAACTAGTCCGGGTTATCAGCAGGCAACCCAGTTGAACGGCGGGTTCGAGAGTTAAAGAAAATGCTGCGGGAAGCACGAGTCGCAGTCGAAGCGTTTCCTACCAGGAAACTATATTCAACTCAAGAACCAGAGTCAATACCGCAACGGGTGCGACCCCGTGCCAGCTTTTGCTGGGTTATGAATTGCCTCGGACAGGCGACTGGGACACTCCTTTGCAAAGTAGGCGGAGGCCTCAGAACGAGTATCGTGTCCAGCGTATAGAGGAAGCCCAGGAGAAGTCAAAGGCATACCGGACGAAACGGTATCCTGATCGAGATGAGTCGCCGGCTGTGACGCTTACTTCGGGCCAGTGGGTGCTATGCCGTAATCAAGATAAAAAACCAAAACGAATTTTGGTCTGACTTGAACGACACCCTGCCGCGTTATAAGACAGCTTGGTCCTAATACTTACGTTGTAAACAAAGGGGGTGGAGATCGGGTCATCCACGTCGACGATCTGCGACTCGCACCTCCTCCGCGCAAAGGGCAAGACCACCTGGATCCGCGACATACAGAATTATAAACAGTCGCTTGGTATTAGATTAGTTAAGGTCTCCTTTGTTGATTTGAAGCTGCACGACGGAGTCTGAAAAGGGGACAGGCGAGGAAGCGTGTAAACATTGATTGTGAAAAGAAATTAGTTAAGCATAGTTAAGAGGGAAAAATTTTGTAAATACTTATTATGTAAGGAAATTTTGTAACAATGCTGAAATTGACTTTTGTAATGTTGAGTTTGAAAAGATTTTTTTTAATAAAGAGCACTTCCCAGTCTCGGCTCGTTAGAAACTGCATGCGACTTCTTTACGCAGGGGGGTTGTTACCAATGTCCAGATTTTCCCCTTACTACTGCTAATCAAGGGAGACTCTCTCCAAATATTGGAGAACACCATAAATAGTTCACTTTCCAACCATTAATATGTGGATGACCAACCATGACCTTCAGCTGAGTTTAGGTAAATGTGAAAGCATGTTCTTTCACAAAGGTAGAGCTTCCGTTCAACCTTTGAACATTCAGATAGACAATCATACCCTGCAGGCCAAGAAAGAGATTAAATACTTAGGAACTTTCTTTTCCACTAATCTGAATTGGGACAGAACTATCGATAATGTTATTTTTAAAGCAAATAAAGGTATCAATATTATTAAAACTTTCTGCAAAGTATGGTGGGGCGCGGACCCAAGAACTATGTTGCTGGCGTTGCGTGCGTGCGTACTTAGATTATGGCGCATTCTTATATAGACCTTGTACTAAAAAGAACCTAGACAAATTAGATACAGCCTATATATCAGGACTAAGAATTATTCTGGGATGCATGAAATCCACGCCTCGCAATGCTATACTGGCGGAAGCAGGTTTGACAAATTCAGACCACCGCAGACAGTGGCTTGCCCATGAATATATCATGAAAAGAATGGATTTCAGACCACCTTTACTTGAGATCTTGGAAATTATTGACATCATATACTATCAGCAATATAGTTACTGGAAAAATAAACAATTTCCATATTTGGTTGAGGCCTTCTATTCTAGTAAATTGATCACAGAAAATATGTATGCAAACGCAGTCATACCAAGTTACAGTTTCAATTTGGCAACATACTTACAGCATGTAGATATTATTGATGCCAAAATCACAAAACAAGATCCTGATTGTTACAAGAACTTTTTATATTTCTCTGAATAATATCGTAATGACTACATTTTCGTATATACTGATGCATCAAAAACTAACACTAAGGTTGGTATAGGCATTTATATTCCACAACTAGACTATACATTTTCAGTACGACTACATGATCACCTAAACATCTGTGACGCGAAGATGATTGCCTTGTATAAAGGTATGAAGAACAAGTATGAAGATCTGCATGGAAAAGGGCCAGCGACATAACTTCCTTTTCACCGATTCTGCAAGTGCACTGGAACGATTGAAGAACGCGAATTTTCAGAAGAATATAGACTTTATCACATTGAGCATTGAACACATTATCACTACTACAACTCCACACTATACTTTCAAATTTACATGGATTCCAGGACATTCGCATATTGATGGTAATGAGCAGGCGGATAAGTTGGCTAAAGTTGACACGATTCTCAGTGTTCCATTGAATATTCCAGTAGATTAACATAATTACCTACCATTCCTGAAAAACAACATCAATCAACACTTTTATACTAAATGGCAACAAGAGATACACAATAAAGGTAAGACATATTTTAGAATCCACCCTAACTTCCCCAAACGGCATTGGTTTCTGACAATTCCAGCTATGGACAGAAGACATGTTTCTAGCCTCATCCGTATGAAAACCGGCCACTGTTGGACTAAGTCTCATTTATTTCGTATTGGCGTCTCTTCAAGTCCACATTGCGAATGTGGACAACAAGACACATTGGAACACACGTTCCTAGAATGACCAATTAACAGTATCCCTGGATATGACATTTACCAAAAACTTGTCAAATAAGGCATTCCGGCTCCCTTGAATATGTCAACAGTACTTGGCTCTTTACACTTCAGTATTATCAAAACTCTCGTCTATTTTATGACATATAATCATATCAAACTATAAATCAACAGGGGTGTGAGGGATGTTTCCCTTTCTTTCACCTCCTTTTTGTTTCTCTCCTTTTTCCCATCCGTCTACCCCAATGTACGTACTATCTGTCTTTTTATCCCCCAGTTCCTAGCACACAAGACAACGTTCGACACTCCAGTAGACGCTACGTGTACCGCTATATCCAGACATTCCAACGCAGTCCAGCCGAGTTAGTCGAAAACACGAAGTAGCACACCAATCCGGACACAGTCTTGCAAGCTGCAAGACAGTCTTTGTCCCCCGACGAAGCTTTTGTTATGTAACAGCCAGTTACGTAACAGGAGGAGCATTGGTCATATGCGCCTGACTATCGCAACGACCATCCAAAATAGAGAGAGAGAGATAGTTACAAAGAATTATTTTGCCAAATATTACTGAATTTGTAGTCTGATCAATAATTTATCAATATTATGTCCCCTCTGGAATAAAATTATATCATTTATTATCAAATGTTAATGCACATAATAGTCTACAGCGCACAGGAAAGTTCCTATTGAAAAAGTGGCGAAATGTGATTGTGACCTAAGAATTTGTTCAGAATTGTTTTCTCAGTGAAATTAGTTATTCGTTGGATTTTAAACAAGGTTTCTAAATACCTTTACTGGACTTGCTTCAACAATATGGGTCCTTGGATGCTGAATTCAGGATCTCCAGAAATACTAATTCTCAGGTAAGTATCTCAAATATACTGCCAGCAACAGGTTTGTTTTAATTTTTCTATTTAATTTCAAATTGTATCGGCTCTTACAAATTTTGCGTGTCGTACCTCTTGAAATCTTTTTTCTATTCCTTTTATTGATTCACCTTAGCAACCTAACAATCACTTCTTTACCATGGCAATGAATTTGAAATCTGCCAAATTCCGCACTTTGATTAATTTACACTTCTTATATCAATGAATTATACTAATAATTATACAATCATAATAATGATTACCCTATTTCGATAACCTAACTTTATATCAGGTTTTCAGTTTTTATAATTTCAATTTTAAAATTGTTACTTCTTGAATTGTTGACACCTACTTTTTATTACACTCTTCTCATTGGTCATTTATAAGTTGCAACATATTCATGTACTGAGTGTTTTATTTACTGGTTAGATAGGAAACTTGAATTTTGAACTTTGAAACAAACTCTTACTGAAATGGTTCATTGCCAAGAAAATGAAAATAAGATATTACAAACCAAGGTAAAGTATCTAGCCTATATGATTCATAAATAATCAGAATGAAATTTCTGATCTACTCAAACTTTCAACATCAAACTCTTCATAACAAATATATATATATATATATATATATATATATATATATATATATATATATATATATATATATATATAGAGAGAGAGAGAGAGGTAGTCTTTGCTGACTAGTTACGAACAATTCCTTGGAGTTATTTGGGATAGCAGCGAGGCGCAAGTGTACTCTTATAACATTATATTTCCAATATTTCGACAATGGTTATTGTCATCATCAGGGAGCTAAGATGATAGATTTTGAATTAATACAGAACTTAAGTTAACAACGGATACTTACAATGTTAGTGTGATTGGTCGCAATTGAGTTGAGTTAAAATTAAAATATGAACGTTGTGATCATGATAAAAACACGTAACAACTGTAAAATTACAAGACATATGAATTAAGAGGTGTAACACCTCTCGAAGCGATGCAGTAACTCGTCTTGATTGATAATGCCATCTGAGATGATGGCGAAACGTCGACTATCGAATAGTACACAACGGATGAACACCCGGAAAAACAACACATCATATATATATATATATATATATATATATATATATATATATATAATATATATATATATATATATATATATATATATATATATATATATATACAGGGTGTCCCTGGACTTCCTCTTTTCCTCTCGGGAATGTATAGATGGAGTCAAAATATCACCAGTACTTCATATAACTTTTTTTCCTAAAATCCTTCGTTACCAAGTAACGGGCCCTCGAAGTTACAAAATGAAAAATGTTTTTCTTTGATAACTTTTCAAGTGAATACTCAAAATCATCCAAATTTTGGTAATTGACTAAACAAATGAATTCCTTCGATGAGCTTTCATGCAGGAGTCAGTTGTTTTGCTACAAAGTCAGGAACGGACTACCCCCGATGGTCCACACCCCAAAACTTTGAAATGACAGATATTTTTCGATATTTTTCAACAAAATAAGGTTACTTGGACAAATTTATGAATAAAAGTACTCGTGTGGAAAGTCGATCGGAGCAACGAGTCTTGATAAAAATGTAGTTTCACTCGACGACATCAAACCCGCTCGTCCACCATTATTTGAAATGAATAATTATCAAAGCAGAATTAATAATGATAACGTTAATTCAACAACATTTATCCTGAGATGTCTACCATTATTCGAAAATATTAGTTTTTAAGGAAAATGGAAATGATAGGTAAAATGTTCATAACGAATTTTTATAATGCAAACACGTTTAACTAACGAAACTCAAGAGCCTCAAGAGCAAACAGAAATGAAAAATCCGCTACAGAAACTGCTCGATATGACCACCTTCTCTCTCTATACATTTTCTTAGTCTGCGACTAAGACACCCTCTCTGTACTTGAAATAGCATTCCAGGGTCGTTTTGTATGGCTTCACAATGTAATGTTATTCTATTCAACAATGCATCTCTTGTGTGAATAGGTGTAGCGTAAACAAGGCTTTTTAGATGCCCCCACAGAAAGAAATCCAATGGATTTAAATCCGGAGACCGCGATGGCCATGAATATGGCCCACCTCTACCAATCCATCTATTGTGGAAAATATGGTTCAGATGGTCACGCACAATCAAATTAAAATGAGGAGGAGCGCCATCATGCATAAACCACATATCTCTTCGGGTTTGCAATGGAACATGTTCCAAAAGTCCATTCAAATCGTTCTGAATGAACTCCAAATAACGTTCTCCATTCAATCGGTCCTGTAGAACGAATGGTTTCCTATGATACCAGCCCAAACATTCACGTTGAATTTCCGTTGGTGTTTGGTTTGCAATATCCCATGGGGATTTTCTTCGGCCCATATATGGAGATTATGAGAGTTGATAACTCCATCTCTACTGAAACCTGCTTCATCAGTGAATAAAACTCGATTAATAAAAGTCATATCCTCTCTTTGCCTATCCATGAACCAATTGGCATATTCCAGTCGTGCTGGAAAATCTTGAGGTGTCATGGCATGTACCTTCTGGATGTGAAATGGGTGGAGCAGTTGTTCCCTAATTATTCTATGAATAGTGGACTTGGATGTGTGGAACTGTTCTGATAGATTTCTGATGCTCATTGAAGGATCATCAGCGACGGCTTCCAAAATATTTTCCTCCAATACAACGGTACGTACAGCCCTAGGAGCGCCCTCACCACCTCGTTTTGGCAAAACTGTACCTACAATAATATCGAAATAAAACAACGTGCTCATATTAATTATCAATTATTACATACCTGTCTCCCTCAAGCTGCGATCGACACGCTCGAATGTTTCTCTTGACGGTACCGTTCGATTGGGAAAATGCTCGGAATACAGACGACGAGCTTCTGCAGCATTACAAAATGCTCGTCCATAAAATACATGCATATCTGCATATTCATTGAATGTAAACTGTTCGGTCATATCAAAAAAATTCAAAATATCCTATAGAATATTGACAATACAATGATAGTCATATGACAACGCACCACTCAACAAAACAAAATCGCATTCCAGTTTCTCATTTTTTATCAAAACTTTCTAAAAGGTTTTTTTGTCAACATCTGTGAAAGAAATGGAACATAATTATTCCCTGGATATTTTTCACCTGATCATGTGCAGCCGTTTTTGTAGTTCATTCGTTTGCTTTTTATTAGTATAGTAAATATTTTTTCCGATGTGCGTTTTTTCAGCTAAATTTAGATTCGTGTTAAAGAATTTCTCCCATAAAATTATAATTATCAGTGAAACTCCTCAACAGTTTAGCTGTGAAGAAGAATTTGAAACATTCGAATGTTGAGTTTCATGAGATTCAGATAACTGATCAACACGAAACGTGATTATTCCACACGTATTATGTACATACAAAATATGGAATGAATTCGATATTTCATAGTAGAGTAGCTTGTTAGTTTAAAAACACCACGAATTTACAGAACTTGATATTTCTTTTGAAAAAATATCTGCTATCACAATTGTGACTTAAACTTCCATATAGGTACTGTACTTTTTGTTTACGACTTCATTTTAGCATACTTTGTATTATTCCTGTTATAAATGTTGTTGAATTAACGTTATCATTATTATTTCTGCTTTGATAATTATTCATTTCAAATAATGGTGGACGAGCGGGTTTGATGTCGTCGAGTAGAACTACATTTTTATCAAGACTCGTTGCTCCGATCGACTTTCCACACGAGTACTTTTATTCATAAAATTGTCCAAGTAACCTTATTTTGTTGAAAAATATCTGTCATTTCAAAGTTTTGGGGTGTGGACCATCGGGGGTAGTCCGTTCCTGACTTTGTAGCAAAACAACTGACTCCTGCATGAAAGCTCATCGACGGAATTCATTTGTTTAGTAAATTACCAAAATTTGGATGATTTTGAATATTCACTTGAAAAGTTATCAAAGAAAAACATTTTTCATTTTGTAACTTCGAGGGCCCGTAACTTGGTTACGAAGACTTTTAGGAAAAAAAGTTATATGAAGTACTGGTGATATTTTGACCCAATCTATACATTCCCGAGAGGAAAAGAGGAAGTCCAGGGACACCCTGTATATATATATATATATTTGTTCATTGCATATTGGTCAGCCCGGTATATGAACGGGGCGTTGGTCCACCCAGCACTTCCCGAATATATTTAGGTATATACTTTTCGGAATACTCTTCAGTGGTATGATTTTATTAATAGGCCCATCAGAGGGGTAGATTTTTTCTGAAAATAAAAATTTTACATATCCTTTAAACCTTTGTCAGCCCCATGCTGTTGGTCAGCCCATAGTTATACAAATCGCTATATGAAGAGCATCTTGGTCAGCCCTACAATGCTGCCACATCGAAGGGCTGACCAGGAACGCGATCCATTTCAGTGTATCATTGGATTTCATCGTGAGGGTATCAAGTGTTTTTAAAATCCTGGCAAATCCAGTTTTTCAGAGGTAAACTATGTGTTAGTTTACCGGAAAAAATATATTAGGAAAAGAAAAAGATGCCGTTACTATTGACTATTTATGTTTCATATAGTTTCTGTATTATATATGATTGATTACTTGTTTATTTTGTGGTAATTCATGATCACTTTAATGAAATGAATAAAAACACTTTTGTCTAAGTACCACTAGTTGATTTTATGTATACGACCAGTTTCGGGTTTGACCCCGCATTATTAAGTGTTTTTTCAATACTTCAAATCAAATAAAAAATCTTTATTTCCGTAGACCTAGGGACGGCATGGAAAAAGTCACATAACTCCATACCCCATACCCCATAAAAGGGGTACAAAAATTAAAATTTAAAATTCCAAATCAGACTGAAAAAATTCATCAAGCGAATAAAATACCTTTTCACATAATACTTTCCGAACTTTTCGTTTAGAGAGCTTTACACTAGTTATTTTTTAATGGATATTGGGAGCTTGTTGTACAGTTTTTTTGACATGATATCAGGTCCATTAGTCACCTTGGCTAACTTATGACTAGGAATTAAAATGTTATAGTTTTTTCTCAGGGTGAAGCCCGAAAGAAGACATATATCATCTCTGTTCTAAAACTTGGAGCAATTTGATTTAACGTAGATTACGCAATTAAAAATATACATGCAAGTAACAGTTGATATATTCAACTTTGCAAATAGTGGTTTACAGGAATCGATTTTTTTTTTAAACAAATTGTTCTAATATTTTTTTTCTGGAAAATTAATAAGTCACTGATTCTATTGCAGTTGCCAAAACAAATAATACAGTAATTGAGGGCAGAGTAAATATATGCATAATAGTAACTTTTAAGAATTTCAATAGACACAAAATTACGCAGATTCCATATAACGAAACAATGTGTCGCTAATTTCTTCAGTATGAAATCAACATGATGATTCCAATTGAGTTGGGAATCAATAAAAACTCCTAAAAATTTTTTATAGTTTACCTGTTCAATATTTTTAATCTCAGACCTAACCAATACACTACAATCAGTTTCCTGAATTGTAAAGAAAATGGTGTTGGTTTTAAGATTATTTAGAATCAAGCCATTCTTAGAACAATAATTTTGCATGTTGAATACAGCATCATTTGCTCTTACTGACAATGTTTCACGTTCCGAACCACTGACAGTAAAAGATGTGTCATCAGCAAATTGTATAGAGCACTGTGGATGATTAATTTTTGAAAGGTCATTAACAAATAAAATAAATAGTGTAGGCCCCAAAACACCACCTTGGGGCACACCTGTAACAACGTTTCGAAATTCAGAGAAAAATGACCCAGTCTGAAGACTAACTTTAACAACCTGTGTACGACCAATTGAATAGGTTTCAATCCATTTCAGACTTGGACCACGAACGCCCATGCCAAACAGTTCATCAAGAAGAAGACCATGATGACTGATATCAAACGCTCGTGTCAAGTCGAAAAGAACACTAAGTGATTTTTCATCGTTGCCGAAGTTTGATAATACATGATTATGTAGAGAAAGGATGGCATCCTGGGTTGATAAGCCCACTTGAAACCCATATTGGTAGTCAGATACGATATTGTATTTATTTAAAAAGGACACAAGTTTTGATATGATCATTCAAATATTTTCGAAAATGGAGATAGTAAAGCAATACCTCTGTAGTTCGACATTACATGCTTATCGCTTTTTTTATAGACTGGGACGACCATTGCTTGCCTAAGTCGGGAAGGAAAAGTACCTTCAGAGAAAGATAAATTGATTAGATAAATCAGAGGTTCCATTATTTTCAAAGCAGCCTTCAATAAAACATTGCCTGGCAATTCATCAACCCCACTGGAATTTTTCGAACATGCGAATTTAATTATTTCCACGAGTTCAGTTTCATCTATTGGATAGAGGAAAAGACTCTCAGTTTTTACACAACGATTTTCAATGCCACCAGGTGCAGTATTTTTTACTAATGACTCCACTGAATAGACAAAATAACTACTAAATGCTTGAGATATACCGGGACCATCGTCAACAAGTACACCATCGCCAATGTCTTAGATGAATCGTTTATAATAGTATTTTTCCTGATGATAGACCAGGCAGCTTCAGATTTATGTTGAGCCTTGAGGAATTGATTATTAAAGTATTGACTTTTTGAGAGCACAATTTTTTGTCTATGATTTTTTAATAGTTGCTTATATTGACCCAATGAATGTACATTGGTTTGGCTCTTGTTCAAATTATAAATATCTCTGAGTAATATACCTTCTCCAACGATATCCTTAGTAATCCATGGTTTGTGTCTACTTGAATTTTGATTTTGTTTAATTTTTTGAAACTGTTTAGGAAAGGATATATCAAAAGCTTGAAGAAAAACATCTTGAAAATGGGAAAATTTAGTATCGAAGTCAAATTCAGTGAAGTATAGAAAATTGCACTTTTCATCCGATAATAAATTTATGAAATGGAGGATATTATGATTATCAAAATTTCTCTCCAAAAAATAATGGTATATATCAGCGGCGACGAAATTTATAGGTAAGGTAATACTTGATAATGGGGTCAAACCCGAAAACGGTCATATAAATAAAATTAAATATAGGTAATTAGACAAAAGTGTTTTTATTCATTTCATTAAAGTTTCAGTATTCCTACGGAATCTGCAATTGTTTGACACGCGTTAACTATTTTGGCGCGAAACTCTTTGAGAACCGTTACGATCTTTGCAATGATCCTAATGCTATTTTGTTAATTGGCTTGCCAATATTTTGGTATACTTAGAGAATAATTAGAGAATATATAGGTATATGACGATTACAAATAAATATCATAGAATCTACTTAATTTTAAGTAATTCACTGTTTTCCAATTCCTAACTCAAATGAAATATTATTTTCCTGTGTTTTCATTTTAAGTTCGAATGGATGTTCCAAATTTGGTATATCGATTTGATGTGAATGTGTGTAGAAAGTAGCAAGTATTAGAATAAATATGATACTTCACGGAAGCTCATCAATTTTTTTTATCAAATAGACGTTACAGTTTGTTCAGGACTGTTGTATTAAATATTCATTATGCATGTATTTCTTCAAGCATTACGATATCCATTTATCACTAGTGAATAATGAAATCATTACAGAAAAGCAAGTAGGCAAGTTCGTTGAATATGTCAATTCCATCCACCCGTCAATAAAATTTACCACTGAGAGGAAGGTAAATAATTCATTAAATTACCTTGACTCAACCATTACAAAAAATAACAATGAACATGAATTTGCAATTTTCCACAAACCATCTTACACGGACATTATGATACATAATTCCTCCACACACTCTTACCAGCATAAAGTTGCTGCATTCAATAATATTCTTCATAGACTATTGAATAATTTCCAGAGAGAGCTGAGTTTGATCAAACAAATCAAACAAAAACTACAAAATCAAGCCATGGACCATATCTACCAAAATTCAAGATGCGATAACGTCAGTTATGAGACATTGTCATTTTTGACTGAACCAACCAATAATATTTTTTTGAAGAAAGACTGCGTAAACTTAGCTCACAGAAATAGTAATAGTCCGAATAATAGTGTAAGTCCATTTATTAAAAACAATAAAGACAAAACTTCGGTATCGGATAGATCAGGAGTATATCAGCTGAGTTGTGGCTCTTGCCCAAAACTGTATAATGGCCAAACAGAGAGATTATTTTCCAAAGAATTGAAAGCTTAGATGTAATTTTGTGAATAGAAAGACCAATTTCACATTTGCAAACCACCTTTTAGCAGAAGTACATGAGTTCAGTCATGAATATGACATGTTATATTTAGAAGAGAAGAGTTTGAAATTCAATCTTCTAAAATGTCAAGCAATCAATAGATTCAAGAATTCGAGTAACTAACTAAATGATCAATTAGAATTGAATAACCGTTACTGAATATTTTTCAAATGTGGGGACTGGGACATAAGCTCAGGTCATTTAATCCATTACAAACTCAAGTACTTGAAATGTAGGTACTTTAAATTTTAAAATTAGGTATACCAAGCATTAAATTTGTAAAATATAGTAGATAAAGATACGCCCAAAGAAGCCATTGTATGGCGAAACACGTGTCGCATTTATATAAAACTGTTTAGTGGAACATTTTTGGCTGTGAGTTTTAGAAAGTATTCTGAAGTGTTTTGTGTGAGAAACTTTGCCAAAAATCCGACAGATATAATTCAACGCGACAAAAGTTGTTTTCTGTTAGGAACTTGACAATAGAAATAATTGTTGTATACGTTTTTGTGAGAGATTGTATCAATTAATCTAAAAAGTCGTTCACTTATACTTCAAGGTCCTTCTTCACAGTAAATTAGAAATCAACCCTGAAAAATCATCGTTGAATTCCTGATAAAATCACTTATCCAATAGATGGCATATATGGGGTTATTTTGTTTGATATTTTGAAGAGGAGTGTGTACGCATCTTAGCGATACCTTATATTATTTCACAAAAATTAGGTGTTTCGAGAAATTTACATTACTGTCTTATTTATGGAGATATTGAACGTGGCTCCTTTTGAAAAAAATTCCCTATATGCAATCAATTATTTATATTTTGAGCTGTTTTGGAATCATCCGTATCTCTGAGTATAGGTTGGAAATGAGTCAAATCACTTTTCAGTATCGTCCTTCCATTTTTTATTTTTATCATTCATTTTTGGATCCATTTTCAACCCGTTTGATATCTTGATAGAGTTTTTCAACACACTGATCTCATTTCAGATCATCAGACACGCACAGTTTTGAAAACAATAAAACCTTCTCAAAACAAACTTGGTCTAAGGAGCAAAACGAAATATAGTCAAAAAGTTTTTCGCTCCGAAAAAAAAAAGAAGTGCTAGAATTGAATTAGTTCTTGTTTGTATCTAAAATATAAGGAAAAGAAATATTCATCATTATCAAAAAATAGAAACTGGGCTGCAATCAAAGAATACGTTTACTGTTGTTATAGAAAGAAGAAATAATATTAATAATTTTCATTTGATATTTTTTTACCCATGTTGTAGTTTCATTTCATTAGAAATTATGTTATTTTTTCATACTACGTGTTTATTAGTTTACCAAACAATTTTTGTCAGCAGTTCTCAAATTGAAGAATAATACTCCATTCAAATAAATGTTTATTCAACCTGATCAAATTTTTTCTGTGCTGAAATATTCCAAGTCTTTTTTATTTTGATTGAAATGTCTGCTGCAGGTTATAATCGATGATGATATGACGTATTCATCGTCATGAACAGTCAACATAATAAAAAAACATTGGTTTAATCTCCACTTCATTATGTTCAACCTGAACAACATCATACCTCCAAAAACTGAAAGGGAGTTTTCGAAAAAACTATTGCTAAGAAAAAGAGAATTGAAACTTATTACTAATATCTGTTTCACAAATTATATCTTACCTTATGCTAGTCACTCAGAATTTCGTTTCGTCATAGAAAACATACTTAGTGCGATTTTTACCTAATTTTTGAACTAAATTATATATCGGAAATCCGTAGTGCTGCTGCGGATTTTTATATAGAATTTATTGAAATTGTAGACATTCTGGATATTCACTATTCATTTCTCAATAAATTCATTACCAGATCATTCATCACATTTTAGATTTTTCGTTTGTGAAAAAAATGTCATTTCTCATCTACTCATTTCTACTCAGTCACACTTCGATTATTTTTGTGCAGTCAGGTTTTCAAATCTACATTTTCAAAGTCAAATCCGAAGTTTCCTGCTTGATGTCTAAAATTGATTTACACAACGCGATTTCTCTTGAGGCGTCCATGCCAAATAATTAGAATTTGAAAATCTACATTTGAAAATACAAACAGGAAACGGTTTAAAATATGTCTGTTGCACCCCTACGAACGACAACCCTCAGAAGTATAAACTTGTACTAGCTATAGATTAACGAGGTTTTACATTTTAACGTGTGATTCCGAACACTATATTGATATTTTCAACTTATAACATATTCAAATTTTTGTATCTAAGATAGTGCAGAAGTTAAAATTGCTTCGACAAGCTAAATGGAATAACGCACTGTTAATAATTATATTATTATTATCCTAACTAGAACGGAAACAGTACATTTCCGTACTCGACACCGTTATCCGAAAAAGCTGATTTCGGGTAAGTAGTCGAATGTGGGAAAGTATGAGTTAAGATCAAGCATTTTTCTACAAGTGAATATGTTACGAAGCTCTGATAAAACTTTTATATGCGAAACAATTCCTGATCTAAATTGCTTGTATAGATATAGGGTGATCCACGCACACGAACGCTTGTACAAAAAACATACAAAACAGGAACTTTTTCATAAAATTCTACATCTCTCGAAAAATTTTCCATCTCTATTATCGAATTTCTGCACCACGACAATCTAGTTAGATTCATGAAATGCAAGTGCAGCGTTGCCCGATTGTGGGCTGACCAACATGCTATCCATTGAAAGTGTTCGTATAAACCTGGGCTCACAAAGACACTATTCACATCAGGTGTATACAATTACACAGCCACGCCTCCTGGCGAAGTTTTGTGAAAGTAGGTGGTGTATCAGCTATGTGTATATGGTGTAATGGTCGGCCCAACCGAAAATTTGCTAAACGTCATTTCACATGATAACATGTCCAAAAAACACTATATACAGTGGGAAACGTTGGTGAGCCCGAAACCGGGACGACCGACGTTTCCGAGGGCTGACCAGAGTTCACATCGTATATTCTACGGGCTGACAAATGACCGTTTACATATATATATATATATATATATATATATATATATATATATATATATATATATATATATATAAATGAATAGATGAGTAAGTACTCTTTGATCATTCCCATATTGATTCCATATTGATCCATCATGTTGTGTCCAATATTTTACATAACCATCGTATGAAACATCCTCAAAAAGTTCATCCCTGATGATGGAAACAATTTTTATTAAATTTCCGAAAGCTTGGACAAACTTTAAAGAGTACTCTTTCATTTGCTGTTTAGCCCCATTATTTGTTGGTTCCATTCCTAACTAGTCAGAAACGATTACCTTCTCCTCTATATATATATATATATATATATATATATATATAATATATATATAATATATATATATATATATATATTATAATATATATATAATATATATATATTATATATATATATATATATATATATATATAATATATATATATATATATATATATATAATATATATATATATATATATTATATATATATATATATATATATATATATATATATATATATATATATATATATATATATATATATATATATATATATATATATGCAGGGAGCGCGAGACGCGAAAGGTCCGGGATTGAATCCAGGATGCCAGGAGGCAACCGATTATAGATCCTCCGGTGGTCTAGCACCCGCCGGCTCTGATCTCCATGCGATAAGCGGCCTAGGAGTGGAAGGTCTTCCGCAACGCCACGCCCAGCCGGGTGTAAATTTTCCTGTATTTGGGTTACACCAGGTAATATTGTACGCTGTACACCTCGTTTAGATTTATGTCTTCTTCTTTTTCATAACTGTTCATTTTTTGTGTTATTTTCGTGTTTGGCTTGTATGTGATGTTGATGTTCAGGGGTTTGAAGATGTTTGTTAGTTTTTTGGTTTGGTCTACGTACTACGTACGTAAATGCTGTCCATCGTTGTGTTGTTTTGTCTGTTGGAGTGGTTTGATCCTTGTTCTGTATTTTTTGTTTGATTCTGTTTTCTAATTTATCTTTTGTCTTTATATGATTTTCCATCCATTTTATGTGATGGTGGATGATTTGAACTTGCGGGTATGGTGGAGCTTGTTTGTGTAGGTTTCCTGTATATTGAATTTGAAATTGTGTTTTGTTGTGGTTATATCCTTTGGTTATGTCCAGTTATGTTGATTATGTTTCGAGTTGTTTTCTTCTTCAATGCTGAAAATCAGTTTTTGATTCATTTCGTTAATTTCCTTTGTTATTTGATATATTCTTATTCCACTGTTTTGTGATATGTACAGTCCATCGTCAACATATCTGAACCATTATCCTTTTTCATCATGTGTTTTTATTATTTTTTGCCTAAGCAAAAAAAATATTTCAACCATTTTTAAATTATACAGTAGAGTGGAAACTCCAGCTAAAAATGAAAAAAAGTCTAATATATTTCACAAAATTCCTTGCATGGAGTGTAACAAATCATATATTGGACAAACATCAAGAACTCTAAAAAGTCACATCGTTTCTCATAAAAGGATTGCAGGAGGAACATAAACGGATGTGCATTATCAGAACATGTTAATGATAATAACCATAAAATGTATTACAACAATTCCACTGTTCTTTGTACAGAATCAAACTAATCGAAAAGAGTTTTTCTGGATATGGTACACGTCAGTAATGATGATAGATCTATGAATAAAAGAACTGATTCAAACAATCTTAGTCAAATCTATATTTACATTCTCAAATGTCAAAAAGAACAAATCACTTCTAATCAAAAATTTTCCTCCTTAAAATTGTTGTCACTGTCAGTCACTTCCATCAAAAAAAAAAATGTTATTTTCTTTCTCAATCTCTCCGTTTAACATATTGTTGATGAATATATTACGGTTTTCCTGAGGAAGGTGGTAAGCACACACGAAAGCCTGACAAAAACAAAGAGTTTTCTTTGAATAGCCTTCAAAACCTGACTGCAACCTCAAAATACTGTTCTTCATATAATATATCCAGTCACGAATTATCCTGAATAGGTGGTTCCACTTATGTGAGATTTGTTAAAATTGCATATACGTGACTGAGAAATCAGGAAAGGAATCGTATTTCGTGTGAAAATTTTTTATTTGTGAATTGTAAAGCGCTCTCGGCTGTTACGCCATCATCAGTGCGATATCTGCAAGTAAGAAATATTCAATGATATTTATCATAATTTCAGATTGAACTTTAAATTCTTTCAATATTGTAGAATTACCTACTCGTCAAGTATATACAAGATCTTGCTGTCTTAAGGTACAACAATTTTAGTAAAAACCACTTTGAGTGGACATGAACATGAACATCACAATAAGCAAACATTTGCACAAAATGTGAATGTTTTTTTTTGAATATTTTTAAACTTATTTTTATAGAAAACCATCTCCAACGTGCCGAGTACGAGGAGGAAAAGGAAGTGGTAATTTGACATTGACACAAAGTCATATTTGGTTTGACAGATGATATATTCAGTGACCACAGTACGTGAAGTTTTCCAACGTGAGCAAAGAAACATTCAATTGGGATTTTGAGAAATGCTGATTTTTGAAATGATTAATTTAATCGTCTATGTAAAGGAATATATGGTATTTTTAATTGTACTTGCGTATTCAGGCAAAGGGGGTTGTTGTGTAATTCTTTGTCTATTTGTAAATCTTCTAGAAAATCCAACCTATTGAAATTTTTTGAATTGACTTCTTTTAGAATTTGTGAATTACGATTGGGGATGAAATTGTGTTTATTAAATTTGATATGTTGACCAATAGCTAATTTGTCTGGTTTATTCAGGTGTTCATTTATTCAAACTTTCAAAGGTCTACAAGTTCTTCCAATGTATGAGACCTCACAATCATTGCAATTAAGTTTGTAGATTTCACTTTTTGACAACTCATTGATTTTATCTTTTGAGTTAACTAAATGTTTACTCAAATTATTTGAACTTTTGAAGGAAATTTTAGCAACTATCAATTTATAGCTGCCATTTTATGTTGGCACCCTTCTATTGCTACATTCATAGACTGCTTAATGTCCCACTTACACATAGAAATTATAATATTGAGCTAAATATCCTCAAACAGATTACTTACAACAATGGCTATAACCCTAATATCATCACAAACTCAATTCATAAGGTCAAGAACGAAAGATAACAAAATCTCACTTATCTCATTATTGAAGAACCTTCCAAATATATTTCATTGCCTTTTTTAAATGAAAACATTTCCCAAAAAGTCTCTAGTCTAATTAGCAATATCAGCAGGATCATCTTGTATATACTTGACGAGTAAGTAATTCTACAATATCAAAATTCAAAGTTCAATCTGAAATTGAAATAAATATCATTGAATATTACTTACTTCCACTGATGATGGCATAACAGTCGAGAAAGCGCTTTGCAATTTACAAATTAAAATTTTTCACACGAAATACGATTCCTTTCCTGGTTCCACTTATGTCTCGCTTGCGTTTACGCAGTTATTTCTATCAAGTACTTTTCTTGGTTTTTCATATTTTGTCTTCAATTGAGGACCGCTTGCCCGGTACTGACGATGCCCAATAGGCTGAAACAGCTGTCTACCGGTGGCTCTTAAATTGAAATCAATATGGGAATGATCAGAATGGTACTTATTTATTTATCTTTAGATTTATGGAATTATTTTCCAGCAGCTTGACTGCATTAACCTTTTTCGATTTCATATCATTTCTAGAAACATGTGGATTCGTTTTTCGATGACATTCCAGGTTAGCTTCCCGAATTTCTGCCACCGCAGTTTTCGGTTGACTGGTCAAACCACCAACACTGACATAAATACTTGGCAAGTTGACTTGGGTGTCACACCAATAGGTGGTCCACTTATGTCTCGTTTGCGTTCACGCAGTTATTTCTATTAGGTACTTTTTTTGGTTTATTTTGTCTTCAAATCAGCTCATAGGGCAAGGGAGCGAGGCTCCAGCCTGGAAGAAATCAAGATGGCCTGCCCGGTACTGACAATGCCCAATAGGCTGAAACAGCTCTCTACCGGTGGCTCTTAAGTTGAAATCAATATGGGAATGATCAGAATGGTACTTATTCATTTATGTGTGTGTTCGGATAGGTTTTTGCGGTCAGTAATTTGATATACTGTTGTCCTGGTTGAACCGCGTCTGTAATTTTCATCGTTTCGACGTTATATAATAACATATGTATTTCTCTACATTTTTCCCGAAAATGCATCATAAATATTCTTAAAAGAGTCATGGATGATATTCAGGAAAAACATGATGTGAAACTTGCATGTCAATGTCAAGTTGATTGTCAAACACAAAATAAATAGTTATTCAGTTAAGGGAAATATATGAATTTTTTCAATGACAAAAAGTGGATATGCTTTTTGTTCATTCGTAATGTTTGAGAAATGCTACCAAATTTCTGGCAATGTATATATCAGCAATTGTATTCCTGGACAACGACAACCTGATCATAAATATTTCCAACGTATCTAAAAATATTTACGACGTTATGGATCCTTCGAAAAACTCTATAAAAGAAAATAAACGGTTACTGAATGTGGGGGCGATAATGAAATCAGCGTTTTAGGTGAGTTCAAAAATGATTCATAATGATGATAAAGTGGCATTTATTTGATTTAGGATTTGTGGAAAATACAAACATTTGAACAAGGAAGCATCCCCTCATAATTCGGCCATAATAGTGGATTTGGTCTGTATGGAAAATTTCAAAGAAAAATAAATTCAAGCCTTATCGAGTCAGGAAAGTCCATCATTTGCGTTCAACAGGAGAAAGGTTTCTATAGATGGCTCATTAGAAAATTTTGGCAAAGCAATGAAATAAAAAAAATTGTGGTGTGATGAAAGTAGATTTACCAATAACGGATGGTTCAACAGGAATATACATTATCACTGGCGACAAAGTAAATGCATATTTATACACCAATTTCCAAGAGAGATATGGTGTTAGAGTATGGCTTGGTATTCTTGATAATGAAATTATTGACCCCCACTTTTGTAAACATATCTGACAGGATAATTATTCTTGGACTGCTTATCAGGGACGCATCTGACTTTCTAGACGATTTGCCTAGATTAGCCTAATAAGAAAATGTGAGTATTTCCAACGCGATGGAGCACGCATTGCAAATCTGTTTACATCAAATTATAAAGAATATGAAACAGTATTGAAAGTTTCTCAGTATTTTTCTATATCATTCGAAATGTTGGCGGTAGAGCCAAAAAATGAAATTCAACAGTCTTTTTAGGGATGCAAGATAATGGTATTCTCAGATCGACAAAATCACCAACCGTTTATAAGATATTTGCAGAAAACTGAATATGACAGAGTAGGAGATTTGAGCCGGTTCTAGGCCTCCCCCCACCACTATGACGTCACGAGGGGTGAATGACCTAGACCGACTCATGCCTATATCACCACATTGCGTCATTAACGACGTAATGGTGTAATTAGGGTGACCTTGAACGACATGTCCGACTCATGCTTCCCCCCACCATTATGACGTCACGTGGGGTGAATGACCTAGACCGACTCATGCCTCCCCCCACCACTATGACGTCATTAACGACGTAATGGTGTAATTAGGGTGACCTTGAACGACATATCCGGCTCATGCATCCCCCCACCACTATGACGTCATTAATGATGTAATGGTGTAGTTAGGGTAACCTTGAGGGTTGATGTGTGTATGTGTGTGTGAATGCACGGTTTATCATGTGCGTGTCTGTGTACAAATATACGTCTGCATACTTCAAAGATCCTCCAAGTAATGAATCTTCCATCGGTGTGAACCCACCAAGTTAGTAGTGGTGTGACGTCACAGCGCAGCAGCAACCATTCAATGGTAAGAGAGCGAGATGTGTACTCCACAGCGTGTGGCTGTGTAATGCATATTCATCAGTGTGTCCTTACCTCTCTCGATGCCGTCCCCCACTACTTGACACCCCCACCCTGCAACCTCCACCACTGGACCATGATCTCACATGACGTCACGTGGGGTGAATGACCTAGACCGACTCATGCCTCCCCCCACCACTGTGTAACTATGGTGACCTTGAACGACATGTCCGACTCGTACCTCGCCCACCACTCTGACGTCACGTGGGGTGAATGACCTAACCCCCACCACTGGACACCACCACCACTGGACCATGATCTCACACCCCCAGCACTCGACCATTGGTGGTGTACCACCTCTACAACCAAATAAAAACATTTGAATAGTCTCATCATTCTAAACTTAACTTACTGTCCAGTGGTGTTAATAGTAGTTTCAAGTTTTTACTCAAATAATAATCAAAAATGAATTCTAAAGTTTTGACGAGATTGTCACTCGAAGACGAGAATAATTGGTTTTCGGATGAAGAGGGGGAAGTTCCCAACAACATCATCGAAGGAGAGCATGGCATCATCGAAGTAGAGGGCGACTTCATCGAAGTAGTTGATGATGTTATTGTAGAAGGAGAAGAAGAAGAGGGTGAAGCCATGGTGGTCGCTAGGGCGCTGGAGGATGTAGGCGCCGATAACCTACAAGAGATGGATCCTGAAGATATTCAAGATGAGGGTATCGGTGATGATACGGCGACTGAGAATGGTAACGTCATCTTAGGTAGCAAGTGGATGAATGTAAGTGATACGGAGGAAGATCGATTGGATCTGTATTGCGTGACAGACTCACACGTGCGGATACGAACAATTAACAATACCGTCCACATGTTATGTTGGTGCTGCTTTAGATTCTACTCACATAGAAATGATAATGGGGGTGATTACGAGCATGTCGACCTCCATTATACAATATCAATGATGGGATTGACACAAACGTGGTATGAAGCTTGTGAGAGGCCTTTAACAAACTTTCGAAGGTTGGATGCTTGCATCATTTGTAATAATGTCCCTTCACACATATTAGAGTGAATATTTTTTTTCAACTTTATCATTGTTATAATAGATATTATCGTTCTCATTATGTTGTTATTACTTTGATAGCCAATTTTTGATAGGAAAAGAAAAGTTTCTCTCGAAGAAATATTATCAACACAAATAATGGATAATCTAAATAATGAATATTTTTATTTCATACTGGTTTTTATTGGCTATATAACCTTCCACAATCTAAAAAAAAAGAGAATCTGCTTTTTTTCCATGAAATTCCTACATAACTCATCTAAGTCCCGAAGACTGGACTCATATTTTTCTATAAACGCAGTTATCTCACACAATAAAGGGCGAAATGAAAAGTTCACCCTGAAAAGTTATTACATAATATAAATTACTGAAAAGTCCAATTAGTCAGTAACTTATCGTATTCATAAATTTTGCAAACAAAATTGAAAAATGAATATTAAAATTTAGCTGACTTGTGTCAAACGAAATTGAGAAATATATGAATTTTGAGGTGAGATTTGAATATGAAAATGAAAAATAACTGTTTTCCGAAACGTTAGCCATTGAAAACGGAAAATAACTGTTTTTCGAAACGTTAACCACTCAAGAAAGCTAAGTATTATTATTCAAGTTTTCAATTTTGTAGGCAAAATTTATGGATACAAGTTGCTGACTAATTGGACTTTCCAATAGTTCATATTATCAAGTAACTTGGGGTGAATTTTTCAGTTTACCCTTCACTACACATCAGCAGATTCTCTATTGATTTATCTTACCCAGTATAAAAATATTCTGAGTCACCAATCTCAATAGGAAGTTATTCTTTTTTAAACTCACATATCATTGTTTTATTAAGGAATGGTTATCGGTACTGATAAAAGAATATAATATGAGTTGTAACATTTTATTGTCATTTAATTTTTTTTCATGAAATTTCTACATAATTCATCTAAGTCCTGAAGACTGGACTCATATTTTTCAATAAAAGCAATTATCTCACGATGCAGATCACTTTCCCTTTAAATTTCCACTTCAACAAGAGATAATTGTTCTTTCAATATCGCCCGTCTATCAAATGCTATTCTCTCTCTCGCCATAGATTCATCGAAGCGCCGACGCGTCTCAGAAACTGTTTCTTTCAAACTATCCGCATTCCCGATTACGGTGTGTGACACTGGATGCATGGAAGTTGAAGGTGATGGATTTTTAACCTTTGGAGGTGATTGTAATTGGGGCGCTGCACCCTCGTTCCCAATTCTTCTGGGTGGTTGCTCCGTATTCTTTTTTACGTTTTCACCACCCCTTTTTCTTTTTTTTGGACTCTCATCCTCATCATCTGAGCTGATATCGATAATTGGGGATAGCACAACCTTCGAATATCCATCATCCAAGTCCGGTACCAAATCTAACAAGGCTGGAGTTGGAATTGGCGGTGCTATTGTGGAATTCAACTGCAATTCCACATCGTCATTCAATAACCGGTTTGGATCGAAATCTTTGAGGAAGGATCTTATATTAGTAAATTGTGCTGCCGTAGCTTCCTGGATGATTATATTCTGGTGAACAATTACCCGCCTATGGTCTACTTCATCCAACTGCCGCTGATTCTTTGAGGTTGATGGGGCTGGTGATGTATCCTTCGATACAGACATGTTTCTGAAAATGAGTTAGAAAGTATTAGAAAAAAGAAAGGAAGCAATCAATTTCAATAAAGTAACTCTACGCAAAGAAGTAGGTTTTACACACAAATTGGATGAAAAAGGAAACTCTGAAAACAGCTACTCTAATATAAATATTGAATTATATGAAAAAAAAATAATTTCCAAACTTTCGTATAATCATTGATAAATTTCCTCGACGTTTCAAATGTACCAAACTCGACGAGATTCTGATCCAATTACTGGAATATAGTTCGATATTGTTGTCGTCTTTCGGGATATGAGTTTAAATATATTTCCGATGTCCTAACACTGTTTCTATCGTATTTGTAATAAATTTGTGTCATATCTATTTTTTCTTCATTCGTGAAAGTCATTTTTCGCCAAAAATTCAATGACTTGTACAATAACAAAATGTCATTGAGTGCAATAAATTCAAAGTCAAATTTAAAAACATCAAAGCCAACGCCTATTATGATAAGAATTTTTTTTTTCAATATCTCCAATTTTTCGAAAAAGAATGATAACTTATGATACAACATTGCAATGAACTGTTCACGTTTCGCTTAAGCGAAAAAAATATATGATATCGAGAAGTTACTAAATTTATCGGTTATCCTTAAAACATAGTCAGCATGTTAACTAGGAAACATTCAAAGAGAGCCTTGACATGAACAGATTTGTTGAAGTTTTCGAGAATTCGAACATAAACATAGCTTTCAAAACTATTCGTACACTTTAACAGACTGATTGAAATACAGGGCTTTTCATGATGAGCGTTAATTAGCCGTTTCTGACAAACTGTTCAACAGATCAACCTGCAAATTTCACAGTATGCATAAATCAGTATGACCTACACGCCTAAAATTTTTCTGACGAAGCGGCGTTGTCGCTTCTACTATAAAGTAGCGGCTTCTTTGATTTTTCAAATAGAACACCCCATATATAATATCATATTATGTCAACAAATTCATATACTATTTCCCTATACCTATCCATCACCGTTTAGAAGATATAAATCAATTTCGATATTTTTTTTTACCAAACATGAAGTTTTATAAATGCTGATAATCTTGAACTCTCTTGCACTCATAGTGATCCTCATAGTGATACTATAAGGATCTTCAATCCGAGTCATATTTTCATTTGCCTCATACAGATTCTGCAAAAAATGCAGATACTTTGATCTCATGAAAAAATAAGTGGAACTCAATTGTTTCATATGAAATAACCTGTATATTTCAACATGTTTGAGCTCTACATCCAATTTTAGATTAACATTGTTCAGATAATACTATTTCTATTTTGAACCGTTATCGAGATAAACGGTTTCAACTGTTCAACAGTTTTGGGATACTTTTATGCATTTCCAAATGCTTCTCTGCACGAGGCTGAAAGGAAAATAGGTATACCCTACGTGACAATTTGTCGAATTCTTAATAAGCATAAATGGCATCCCTATAAGTTCCACTGTGTCCAACATTTGAAAGAGACTGATTTACCTCGTAGAGTGGAATTCTTTGAATGGTTACTTGTCAAGACTCAAGAGGATGAACATTTCCTTGACAATATCAAATGGACAGATGAGGCCAAGTTCACAAAAAATGGAGTTTTCAATAGACACAACAGTCATTAATGGTCGCCAGAAAATCCCCATGTTGTCCGCCAAAGGGGTTTTCAAGAAAGATGGTAATTCAATGTATTTTGTGCCATAAAGAATGAGTCAATTTTTTATATCGAGTTTTATGATGATGATTTGAATGCATCAAAATATGAAGATTTACTGAGGAATGGAATTCAAATGATTTTAAATGATAGACCAGGAAGAGAACGTGTATGGTACCAAGTGGATGGTGATCCACCCCATAATTCTCATTCAGTCAGCGAAGCTTTAACACAAAATCTTCGAATACAGATGGATTGGTAATAATGGCCTTTTCGTTGGCCTCCTAGAACAGATGGCAATCAATTAGATTATTTCGTGTGGAGTTTCATTAAAAATATGGTTTACTCTACTCCAATAACAACAATGGAAGATATGAAATCGAGAGTTACAACTGTTTTCAATAGTTTGACTCCAGACTTGGAGTACACATGGCAAACTTTTGAATAGATTACATGTTTGTTTGAGTAGAGGTAGAGATGTGTTTGAACATATTCTGAAATACACTGACGATTAAATTAACTCATTAATTTATGGGTTTATTATTTTCAGTTCGTGTTTCAGCGTTAATAAAACTATTGTTTGAAGAGAAGTTTCATGCGATGGTTGAGGAGTATTTTATTAATCATCTTTCCATTGTTTTATCTGTGACTAATTGGGAAACATCAAACGAAATCTGTTTTACAAAAACGAGTAATGAACAAGGAAACCATGTCAATTTCCATTTGAAACAGTTTATCCCGAAAACGGTTCAAAATAGAAATAGTATTATCTGAACAGAGTTATTCTGAAATTGGATGTAGAGCTCAAAAATGTTGAAATATACAGGGTGTTCCATTCGAAAAAATTGAGTTCAACTCATTTTTTCATGAGATCAAAGTATCTGCATTTTTTTGAAGACCCTGTATGAGGCAAATAAAAATATGACACGGGGTGAAGATCCTCATAGTATCACTCCACTTCATTTCAAATTTGATCGTTTTAGTGCAAGAGAGTTCAAGATTATCAGCATTTATAAAAGTTCATGTTGGGTAAAAAAAATATCGAAATTAATTTATATCTTCTAAACGGTAATAGATAGATATAGGGAAATTGTATATGAATTCGTTGACAAAGTGATAATGAATCATAATATGATATTATACATATATGGGGTGTTCCATTTGAAAAATCAAAGAAGCCGCTACTTTATAGTAGAAGCGACAACGCCGCTTCGTCTAAAATATTTTAGGCGTGTAGGTCATATTCACTTATGCATACTGTGGGATTTTCAGATTGATCCGTTGAATAGTTTGCCAGAAACGGCTAATTAACGCTCATCATGAAAAGCCCTGTATAATAACTCAATAATATAATAACAAGTTTCACATATTTGTTGCATACATAAAGAAGTCTGGTATCGCTCTATATGCCTTGGAAAATGACAGGAAGAATGATGAAATACTTGAAATTGTTGGGATCAATGAATTACTAGACTTTTGAACCTGTCTTATGAGAAAGAATGAAGAATGAAGGAAGAATTAAAGAAAAATAATTTCCAAACAAATACTTTCATATAATCATTGAAATATATATATATAAAAAAACACTTTTTTCTTTAAGTAACTCAATGCAAAGGAGTACCTTTCACATGCAGATTCAATTAAAAAAGTGCATCTCAAAACAGCTACTAGTCAATATGGTGATCAGTTTGAAAAAAAAAGTGAATCTACGTGAAGAAGTAACTTTCACATGCTAATTAGATAAAAAAAAAAAACCTTTTCGAAATAGATACTTCTATATGATAATTGAATTATTTTGAAAGAAAAAATACTGTAGAAGCAAATATAGAGATTAAATCATATAAAAAAACATTTTGCTACCCAATTTGTAAAAAGTTGGAACTTTTCTTCCCAAAATTAACCTCACATATAAAATGTGATCCAATAAATTGGATATGATAGGTGAGTGAAGTAGTTTGTACTTACAATGAGCTAACTACTGACTGAACTTTATCGTTTGATTTGATTGTTTTACTACGTTCCTTGGTCGTGTCACTGTGAACTCATTCAATGGACTAATGCAGTGGAATTATGCTTTGCGACATCCTCGTGTTTGGAGGATGGGTTGAACGTTTTATCACAAACACTTTTGATTGGCATTGAAAATTCAAAGTCGTGTGACGTCAAAAGCATACACCTCTCAACCTCGTGTGACGTCATTCGAAATTATATTGTATTGATATGATTTTATTTGAAATTTTAAACTCTATTCTCTCATTTCAAAATTATTTTTCATTTTAATTTTTTCGAATCTCTTGCTCTATCGATCCGAATGAAACATGATTTAAACTTCATAATTTTTAGTGAACAGAGAACTTCAATGTTATATCTTAGCCAGAAAATACTATTTCTTCTGATCAATAATTCACTTACAAACTTAAGATAGATAGATAGATAGATAGATATTCATTTATTCCTATAGAGTATATGTAAATATTGTAAAAAAGTTAAAAGAAATACTTTGTTCAAGAAATATGTCAGTGAACAAAGTTACAAAAGATTATTGAGATACAAAATTTGAATACAACACGTCACATACACATATGAGTATAGAGTTGATAAGATAAAATTCAACATATACTGTTAAAATATTCATCTATAGTATAAGGCTGTATATTGCATAAAATTCTTTCACAGACTCCAGAAAACCGCTGACCATCCCAATGTCTCTTGTCTCCTATGGCAGAGAATCAAAACAATGAATCGCTCTGTATACAGTACTTCTTTTATATAGAGATTTTTATGTATCGGATATAAAAAATCATTCCTGAATCTTGTTCTATACTTACGTGTTTTATGTTGCTTTTCAAAGTAGCTTGATTGATTTACTAAAAGTTCCAATGACTCTTAAATGAATATTGCTGGTACTATTGATGATTTGTTCATTTGAAGATTCCTGAGTTTTTGACCTTCATAACAAAAAGTATTCTGATTACCCTTTTTTTGGCAGAGACTACAATATTATATCCTGCCTACAAAATTATCATTTTTCTGATCAATAATTCACTTACAAACTTAAGACTTCAGTGTTATATCCTGCCTAGAAAATAGCATTTTTCTGATTAATAATTCACATACAAACTAATCCGAAAGATTATACTTTTTTGTAAACATTGACCTATTAGTTTCACAACTATTCAAAAGACTTCCATTCTATCGATTTGTAGTGAAAATTTCGAGATTTCAAACATTACAAGACTTACTACATCACCAATAAACATGAGATGTTATTAGACGCATTCACAAAGAGCTTTTGTCCATAGAAAACAAAATCCCAGACTTTCTGTAATATGTAGGTACACAATCTACGTAGATTTCCGACTATGGCCATTAATAAATATGGTTATTTTATGGGACATTTTAACACACCTAGACAAATGAAATGCATTGGAATTTTCAAGTTTATTGTAAGGTCTACCTTCCTGAGATAGGTAGACAATTCAATAGATCATTATCAGGTTATTGTCGAATTTTCTGAATACTCTTTTTAGCCACTTGTTTACCGTACATGATAATGACCTGATATTTATTAGTGGTCATAGTCGTAAATCTCCGTAGGTTGTGTACCTACATATCACAGAAAGTCTGGGATTCTGTTTTCTATGGACAAAAGCTCTTTGTGAATGCGTCTAATAACATCACATGTTTATTGGTGATGTAGTAAGTCTTGTAATGTTTGAAATCTCGAAATTTTTATATTACATTCAATATAAATCGATAGAATGGAAGTCTTTTGAAAAGTTATGAAACTAATAGGTCAATGTTTACAGAAAAGTATAATATATCGGATTAGCTTGTGAGTGAATTATTAATCAGAAAAATGCTATTTTCTAGGCAGTATATAACACTGAAGTCTTACGTTTGTAAGTGAATTATTGATAAGAGAAATGATGATTTTCTAGGCAGGATATAATATTGTAGTCTTTGTCAAAAAAAAGGGTAATCAAAATACTTTTTGTTATAAAGGTCAAAGACTCATGTAGAGAAATCTTTAAATGAACAAATTATCAATAGTACCAGCGATATACATTTTAGAGTCATTAAAATTTTTAGTAAATCAACCAAGCTACTTTGAAAAGCAACATAAAACACGTAAGTATAGAACAAGATTCAGGAATGATTTTTTATATCCGATACATAAAAATCTCTATATGAAAGAAGTACCGTATACAGAGCGATTAATTGTTTCAATTCTCTGCCATAGCAGACAAGAGACATTGGGATGGTCAGCGATTTTCTGAAGTCTGTGAAAGAATTTTATGCAATATACAGCCTTATACTATAGATGAATATTTTAACAGTATGTTAACAGTATGTTAAATTTTATCTTATCAACTCTATACTCATATGTGTATGTGACGTGTTGTATTCAAATTTTGTATCTCAATAATCTTTTGTAACTTTGTTCACTGACATATCTCTTGGACAAAGTATTCCTTTTAACTTTTTTACAAGATTTACATATACTCTATAGAAATAAATGAATATCTATCTATCTATCTATCTATCTATCTATCTATCTATCTATCTATCTATCTATCTTTTTTTTTTTTTTTTTTTTTTTTTTTTTTTTTTTTTGTGAGGAGGGGAAATCTTGCATAAGACCCCGGTGAAGCCGGGAGTGTCGGATTCTTACCGACTAAAACCCCTCCTCTCTCCAAGCACCACGTACCGGAACCGCTTTCGCATTACTTCAATACGCGGGCCGTTGTTCAGTTCAGAAAAACTAGTAGTATCAATTTTTGTGCATTACAACTTATGGTCTGCTTTCTCTCTCCTTAATTTCAATAATGGATCTTATCGTTTTATAGCTACGACCCCAAGTGTGTTCTCCTGATGATAGATCTTCCATCATGTTTTGTGGCGTGAATATACGCCCAGTTCCTTGCTGGTATGCAGTGCGAGTGTCCTCCCATCTTGCACATACGAACAGGGTGTGCGCAGCATCGTCGTCTTCGGGACAGTAGGTGCATGTTGCGGTCTCGGATCTCTTACGGTCGTGTAGGTATTTACGAAAACAGCCATGTCCTGACAGAGCTTGTGTGAGGAAATAGTCAACTTCCCCATATGGTCGATTTACCCAAGTATCGATATCGGGAATCAGTCTATAAGTCCATCTTCCATATGGTTCATTGTTCCATAGCGATTTCCAGTTGCGCGTGAGGTTTTCTTTGGCCTCTGTTGCAGATATGCCTGCATACCTTTCCTGTCTCTCGACTATTTGCAGTTCTATCGGCGGTACGCCCGCGATTACGCATGCTGCATTAGCCGATATTGTCCTATAGGCACTACAGATCCTGGTTGTCATTTTTCGTTGGATAGCTCTCAGTCTTTGTACCAGTTTCCTGTTTTGGGCTACTGTATACCAACACGGCGCACCATACAAAATCTGAGAATGGACTACGCTTGACAAGAGTCTCCTCTTCGATGCCTTAGGGCCACCAACATTTGGCATTAGGTTTGATAATGCATTGACGGTTTTTTCTGCCTTGAGAATGCTTTTGTTCACATGATCTGTAAATGTCAGCTTGGTATCGATCCATACCCCGAGATATTTAATAGACTTACTGGGGGAAATTATTATCCCTTCGACGTCAAATTTTATTGTTTTCAGCTTTCTCTTTCTGGTTAGTAGGACAGCTTCCGTTTTTTGGGGAGCGAGTTGTAAACGCTTGGATTTCATCCATCTTGATACGCGCAATAGCGCCCTATTTGCCTGATTCATCAGAAGTTCTTCTTTTTTTGCAGTTACTACCAATGCAACATCGTCTGCAAAGCCCACTAAGTTAACTCCATCTGGAATTTCGATCGTGAAGAGCTCATCATATAGCAGATTCCACAATGTTGGTCCTAACACTGACCCCTGGGGGACTCCACTATTTATGCGTACTAACTTCCTATCCTCAGTTGTTTCCAGGATAATTTCTCTTTCAGATAGATAAGATGCAATGATAACTATAAGGCTTTCTTTAATTCCTCTGCTTCTCAACGTTTCTAATATCAGCTGCCATGATGCGCTGTTGAAGGCATTTTTCACATCAAGGGTTATTGTCGCACATATATTACCATTCACTGATGCGTCATTTGCAATTCTTAATACGACGTTGACTGCGTCTACAGTTTGTCGCCCTTTTCTGAATCCGAATTGCTGTTCTGATAAGCCACCGGTTCGTGTTATTTCTTCATTTAGCCGATTCAATAGCAAATATTCGTAAAACTTCCCTTCGGAGTCTAATAGGCAAATGGGTCTATACGATGAAGGATTTTCTATATTTTTATCTCCTTTTCTAAGGAGCATCAACCTTGATTTCTTCCACTTGGCTGGGAATATTCCATCTTTGGCTAATTCATTATAGACTGATACTATGTAACTCGGTTTTTCTGAGGCTAACACCTTCATTATTTCTTGAGGTATCTCACTCGGACCAGGGGCTTTGTTGTTTTTGAGTTTCTCCGACGTAGTTTCGACTTCTTCAGTTGTGAAATTTTCAAGGTTGTCAGTTCTGTCAAATCTATCTATCTATCTATCTATCTATCTATCTATCTATCTATCTATCTATCTATCTATCTATCTATCTATCTATCTATCTATCTATCTATCTATCTATCTATCTATCTATCTATCTATCTATCTATCTATCTATCTATCTATCTATCTATCTATCTATCTATCTATCTATCTATCTATCTATCTATCTATCTATCTATCTATCTATCTTAAGTTTGTAAGTGAATTATTGATCAGAAGAAATAGTATTTTCTGGCTAAGATATAACATTGAAGTTCTCTATTCACTAAAAATTATGAAGTTCAAATCATGTTTCATTCGAATCGATAGAGCAAGAGATCCGAAAAAATTAAAATGAAAAATAATTTCGAAATGAGAGAATAAAATTTAAAATTTCAAATAAGAACCATATCAATACAATATAACTTCGAATGACGTCACACGACGTTGAGAGGTGTATGCTTTCGACGTCATACGACTTTAAACTTTCAATGCCCATCAAAAGTGTTTGGCATGAAACGTTCGACCCCTCCTACAAACTCGAGGATGTCGCAAAGCATAATTCCACTGCATTAGTCCACTGAATGAGTTCACAGTGACACGACCAAGCAATGTAGTAAAACAATCAAATCAAACAATGAAGTTCAGTCAGTAGTTAGCTCATTGTAAGTACAAACTACTTCACTTACTTATCATATTCAATTGATTGGATCACATTTTATATGTGAGGTTGATTTTGGGAAGAAAAGTTTCAACTTTTTACAAATTGAGTAGCAAAATGTTTTTTGATATGATTCAATCACTATATTTGCTTCTACAGTATTTTTTCTTTCAAAATAATTCAATTAGTATATGGAAGTATCTATTTCGAAAAGGTTTTTTTTCATCTAATTAGCATGTGAAAGTTACTTCTTTCCGTAAATTTACTTTTTTTTTAACTGATTACCATACTGAGTAGTAGCTGTTTTGAGATGCACTTTTTCCTTTGCATAGAGTTACTCAAAGAAAAAAGTGTTTTTATATATATATATATATATATATATATATATATATATATATATATATATATATATATATATATATATATATATATATATTTCAATGATTATATGAAAGTATTTGTTTGGTAATTATTTTCCTTTTATTCTTTCTGGGAATAGGCTGAACGCTAGCAATCTTCCAACAAGAAAGGAAAAACATCTTCCTCATAAGACAGGTTCAAAAGTCTAGTAATTCATTGATCCCAACAATATCAAGTATTTCATTCCTGTCATTCTTCCTGTCATTTTCTAAGGCATATAGAGCGATACTAGACTTCTTTATGTATGCACTAAATATGTGAAACTTGTTATTATATTATTGAGTTATTATACAATTTCAATCAGTCTGTTAAAGTGTACGAATAGTTTTGAAAGCGATGTTTATGTTCGAATTCTTGAAAATTTTAACAAATCTGTTCATGTCAAGGCTCTCTTTGAATGTTTCCCAGTTAACATGCTGACGATGTTTTAAGGATAACCGATAAATTTAGTAACTTCTCCATATCATATATTTTTTTCGCTCAAGCGAAACGTGAGCAGTTTATTGCAATGTCGTATCATAAGTTATCATTCTTTTTCGGAATATTGGAGATATTGAAAAAAAAATTATTTCTTATCATAATAGGCGTTGGCTTTGATGTTTTTGAATTTGACTTTAAATTTATTGCACTCAATGACATTTTGTTATTGTACAAGTCATTGAATTTTTGGCGAAAAATGGCTTTCACGAATGAAGAAAAAATAAATATGACATAAATTTATTACAAATACGATAAAAACAGTGTTAGGATATCGGAAATATATTTAAAGTCATATCTCGAAAGACGACAACCACATCGAACTATATTTCAGTAATTGGATCAAAATCTCGTCGAGTTTGGTACATTTGAAACGTCGAGGAAATTTATCGTGCGTGTGGAAGTTATTTCATTGCATAGAATTACTCAAAGGAAAAGTGTTTTTTTTTTATATAATTCAATGATTATATGAAATTATTTATTTGGAGATTATTTTTCTTTCGTATAATTCAATATTTATATTAGAGTAGCTGTTTTCAGACAGTTTCCTTTTTCATCCAATTTGTGTGTGAAACCTACTTCTTTGCGTAGAGTTACTGCATTGAAATTGATTGCTCCCTTTTTTTTCTAATACTTTCTAACTTATTTTCAGAAACATGTCTGTGTCGAAGAATACATCACCAGCCCCATCAACCTCAAAGAATCAGCGGCAGTTGGATGAAGTAGACCATAGGCGGGTGATTGTTCACCAGAATATAATCATGCAGGAAGCTACGGCCCCACAATTTACTAATGTAAGGTCCTTCCTCAAAGATTTCGATCCAAACCGGTTATTGAATGACGATGTGAAATCGCAGTTGCATTCCACAATAGCACCGCCAATTCCAACTCCAGCCTTGTTAGATTTGGTACTGGACTTGGATGATGGATATTCGAAGGTTGTGCTACCCCCAATTATCGATATTAGCTCAGATGATGAGGATGAGAGTCCAAAAAAAAAGGGGTGGTGAAAACGAAAAATAGAATACGGAGCAACCACCTAGAAAAATTAGGAATGAGGGTGCAGCGACCCAATTACAATCACCTCCATAATTTGAAAATCCATCACCTTCAACTTCCATGCATCCAGTGTCACAAACCGTAATCGGGAATGCGAATGGTTTGAAAGAAACAGTTTCTGAGACGCGTCGGTGCTTCGATGAATCTATGGCAAGAGAGGAAATAGCATTTGATAGACGGGCGATGATGAAAGAGCAATTATCTCTCGTTGAAGCGGAAATTTAAAGAGAAAGTGATCTGCAACGTGGGATAATTGCTTTTATTGAAAAATATGAATCCAGTCTTCGGGACTTAGATGAATTATGTAGAAATTTCATGAAAAAAAATTAAATGACAATAAAATGTTACAACTCATATTATATTCTTTTATCAGTATCGATAACCATTCCTTAATAAAACAATGATATGTGAGTTTGAAAAAGAATAACTTCCTATTGAGATTGGTGACTCAGAATATTTTTATACTGGGTAAGATGAATCAATAGAGAATCTGCTGATGTGTAGTAAAGGGTAAACTGAAAAGTTCACCTCGAAAAGTTACTACATTATATACTACTGGAAAGTCCAATTAGTCAGCAACTTGTATGCATAAATTTTGCCTACAAAATTGAAAACTTGAATATTAATACTCAGCTTTCTTGAGTGACTAATTGGACTCTTCAGTAATTTATATTATGTATTAACTTTCCAGGGTGAACTTTTCATTTTGCCCTTTAATGTGTGAGATAACTGCGTTTGTAGAAAAATATGAGTCCAGTCTTCGGGACTTAGATGAGTTATATAGGAATTTCATGTGAAAAAAGCAGATTTTCTATTTTTTTTTATTGTGGAAGGTTATATATCCAATAAAAACCAGTATAAAATAAAAAAATTCTTCATTTAGATTATCCATTATTTATGTTAATAATATTTCTTCGAGAGAAACTTTTCTTTTCCTATCAAAAATTGGCTATCAAAGTAATAACAACATAATGAGAACGATAATATTTATAAATAGAGTCGAAAAAAAATATTCACTCTAATATGTGTGAAGGGACATTATTACAAATGATGCAAGCATTTAACCTTCGAAAGTTCGTTGAAGGCCTCTCATACGCTTCACACCACGTTTGTGTCAATCCCATCATTGATATCGTATAATGGAGGTCGACATGCTCGTAATCACCCCCATTATCATTTCTATGTGAGTAGAATCTAAAGCAGCACCAACATAACATGTGGACGGTGTTGTTAATTGTTCGTATCCGCACGTGTGAGTCTGTCACGCATTACAGATCCAAACGATCTTCCACCGTATCACTAACATGCATCCACTTGCTACCTAAGATGACGTTACCATTGTCAGTCGCCGGATCATCATCGATTCTCTCATCTTGAATATCTTCAGGATCCATCTATTGTAGGTTATTGGCGCCTACATCCTCCAGCGCCCTAGCGACCACCATGGCTTCACCCTCTTCTTCTTCTTCTACAATAACATCATCAACTACTTCGATGATGCCATCCTTTCCTTCGATGATGTTATTGGGAACTTCCCCCTCTTCATTTGAAAACCAATTATTCTCGTCTTCGAGTGACAATCTCGTCAAAACTGCAATAATTTTTTTAGAATTCATTTCTGATTATTATTTGAGTAAAAACTTGAAACTACTATTAACACCACTGGACAGTAAGTCAAGTTTAGAATGATGGGACTATTCAAATGTTTTTATTTGGTTGTAGAGGTGGTACCACACCAATGGTCGAGTGCTGGGGTGTGAGATCATGGTCCACTGGTGGGGGTGTCCAGTGGTGGGGGGTTGAAGGGTGGGGGTTAGGTCATTCACCCCACGTGACGTCATAGTGGTGGCGGAAGGTATGAGTCGGACATGTCATTCAAGGTGGCTCTAATTACACCATTACGTCGTTAATGGCATCATAGTGGTGGGATTAAGCATGAGTCGATCTAGGTCATTCACCCCAAGTGACGTCATGTGAGATCATGGTCCAGTGGTGGGGGTGTCCAGTGGTGGGGGTTGGAGGGTGGGGGTGTCCAGTGGTGGGGGTTGGAGGGTGGGGGTATCCAGTGGGGGGGTTGAAGGGTGGGGGTGCCCAGTGGTGGGGGTTGAAGGGTGGGGTGTCCAGTGGGGAGGTTGAAGGGTGGGGGTGTCCAGTGGTGGGGGTGTCAAGTGGTGGGGGACGGCATCGAGAGAGATAAGGACACACTGATGAATATGCATTACACAGCCACACGCTGTGGAGTCCACATCTCGCTCTCCTACCATTGAATGGTTGCTGCTGCTGTGACGTCACACCACTACCAACTTGGTGGGCTCACACCGACGGAACATTCATTACTTGGAGGATCTTTGAAGTATGCAGACGTATGTTTGTACCATGCATTCACAAACACATACACACACCAACCCTCAAGGTCACCCTAATTACACCATTACGTCATTAATGACGTCATGGTGGTGGGGGGAGACATGAGTCAGACATGTCGTTCAAGGTCACCGTAATTATACCATTACGTTGTTGATGACGTCATAGAGGTGGGGGGAGGCATGAGTCAGACATGTCGTTCAAAGTCACCCTAATTACACCATTACGTCGTTAATCAAGTCATAGTGGTGGGGGAGGCATGAGTCGGTGGAGGTCATTCACCCCACGTGACGTCAGAGTGGTGGGGGAAGGGTCATTCACCTCCACGTGACGTCATAGTGGTGAGGGAGGCCTAGAACCGCCCCAAATCTCCTACTTGACAGATTTTTGCTCTATCTCCTACATTTTCAATAGTATCAAAAAAATGCTTTGCAGCATTTTTTATTATGAAAAAGTTTTTTCATTCAAACTCGTGGTTAGCTCGACATCTTTTTCAACAGGGTCTTCTAGACGGACGCTGGGTCTTCTTCTGGGAACGAATCTTGCCAAGTTCTCGGTACTACTCTTGTTCTTGGTGGTCTCGGTGGGTTGTCGTTGCTTGAAGAGGTGATTCCGATCGCAATTGACTTCTTGCGACGGCACTTGCAGAAAATATACAGAATCACTAGTGCGATGATGAGTGCAATTGTAAAATACGTGAACCAAGAAATATGTTTGTTCACGAACGGTTCGTTGATGAGGTTGTCCAATTCATCTGAGTATTGGTTCAACTTGTGTTCGGCGATGTTGAGATCGTCGTCATTTATTTCATTTAATTTCAGGGGTTTCACCTCCGGGAGTTTTGATTTTTCCGGGAGGTGGCCACAGCATCGATATGGTATCTGGACTGCATGTTTGTTGTAAGTTACGTTCTGGTGTCTCAACGAAATATTTGGAATAAACTCTCGTGTTTCCAATGAAGCCGCTGCATTCAGGCTGAAGTTCCAGGAGAGTATTGGATTCGATAATTTTTGTAATTACTTCTCTGCCAATACAATTTATGGTGACTGGTAGAGGATCAGATATTGATATCAATTACAGATTTTGAGAAATCATGAACGTTGTAGTCCTTTGCGTAGATCACTGTTGATTTACAATTTTCAGGCAATTGCAGAGTTTGTTTGAGGAGCTGGGCTTCACAAATAGCGTTGCTGTCTATCGGATATGGAAGCACTTCTACACAAATTTTCAACTCGGTTTTGATCACATTACAATTATCTAAATTTTGAAAAGAAGTGTACAACATTGAATCGTCGTCTCGCGCAATGAATTTTTGAAATGTTAATAATATACAGAGTGGTCCAACGAAAACTATGCACCTTGCTTTTCTTTTTTTTTGTAACTTAACGCAAAAATGCTCGGACAGGTCAATTTTGCTTTTGAGGGAGACACATTTTAGACGTATTTTTCTACCTGTGCCTTCAACCCTCTAGCGAGGGTAAGTAACAACCCTAAAATTTCAAATAGAAAGTGGGGTCGAGTGATATATCATTTGAAAGGGCACAAAATTATCTTTTCAATGATACCTGATTTGTTGTATTTCACTCAAACATGTAGGTATTATGAAGAGAAACAACTACAACCCAGTACTTTGAAATGTGTAGAATCCTACTTCAGCAAGTGCTGAAAATGTGACCCATTTGCTTCCATACAATGATACACATTTTGTTCAAATCTATTCCTAACATTCTGTAGCATATCAGGTGTTATACTTCTGCACTCTGCTGTAATTCGTTGGCAAAGATCTTCTATGGACTCGGGCTGCGTAGCAAAACATTTATTTTTCAAGTGTCCCCAAAGGGAAGAGTCTAAAGGCGATAAATCAGGTGACCTGGCAGGCCATTCGATGGGGCCTCTCCTTCCAATTCACCGTTCAGGAAACCGGTAATCTAAAAACTCTCTTACCGGAGCAACATAGTGAGGAGGTGCTCCATCTTGCTGGAAATGAAGCCGATCATCATTATGATTTTGGTCATTTTCAATTATTTCTGTTATGAGAAAATCAATTGTATCTTCAAGCATGTTCAGGTAGACCTCACTAGTTAAATTCCCAGGAATAAAAAGTGGCCCTACGATATGACTACCTAATATGCCACACCAGACATTGATTTTTTGAGGGTACTGGGTATGGACCTCTCGGAATAAGTGTGGGTTACTGTCATCCCAGTAACGGCAATCATGCCTATTCACAGCTCCATTCAAAAAAAAGTACTCTCATCGGAAAAGCACGTGTTGAATGATAGGTGCGGATCATCAATTAGTAGCTGGCTCAGTTGTTCACAAAATTGCAGCCTTCTATCAGGATCATCTTCATTGAGTTCCTGTACTAATTTAATTTTGTACGGATGAAATTTATAGGCTTTTAATATCCGTATTACGGGAGACACCTGAGGCTGCAGCAAGCTGACGGGTACTTTGAGTATGTCCCAACATGTCCCAAAACAGCGACTTCCACTGCTTCATTTCTGATCGGTTTCCGTGGCTGGTGTTTCACATTACAGGCAGATCCGCTATCGACAAACTTTTGGACTAACTTGGCAACTTACGAATCATTCACATTTTTCCCGGGATGACTGTTATTAAAGAGGCGAGCAATAAGTCTAGCACAACTATTATGTTGATAATAAAGTTTAACAATTTCAACTCGTTCAGGAATGAAATAAACCATTTTTACAGTAAAGTTGAAATAATTTCAAAAGCAACCGAACTGAATCAATGAACGTTTGCCTAAATTCTTTTTGTACACTCATCTGCTGTTGTTATTTGAACCAAAAAACGCACGATAGAAATTGAGGAATGTAGTAGTGATAAAAATGCCGTTTTTTCCGCATTTTCATTAACACCAAAAATATCGAGTAAATGTTCTTGCTTTTTTTATAACTATTCAAGTAAATACAACAAATTAGGTATCATTGGTAAGAGAATTTTGTGCACTTTCAAATGATATATCACTCGACCCCACTTTCCATTTAAAATTTTAGGATTGTTACTCACCCTCGCTAGGGGGTTGAAGGCACAGGTAGAAAAATACATTTCAAATGTGCCCCCCTCGAAAGCAAATTTGACCTGTCCAAGCATTTTTGCGTTAAGTTACAAAAAAGGAGAAAAAAGCAAGGTGCATACTTTTCGTTGGACCACTCGATATGGTGAAGTCCTGTTCGAGCATCCAAGATTGGTATTGGATATAAATGAAAAAGTGTGTACGTTTCAGACTCTACGAGGAAAATATTTAATACAGATACTACTTCATTGTCTGTTTGATATGCTTGCAATTCAATAAGGTTTAGGTATTGGAGGATGTTTCCAATACTGACGTATAATGGTAAATTATTTTTGTTCAATGTTTGTGATATTTCTTGAAGTGAATAAAGTAAATCTCTCGAAGTTATGATTGAACCATGAATTATTTTCAATCGAGCGAAAGTGATTGAATTGATCACCAATAAAAGTTTCAAGGAATAGGTAGCTTTCCATGAGTGAGTCGCATATCTCTAGAGTTTTTATTTGAGCTTCCTAAAATGCCATATCGTCTGATATTTCCATTAGTGATTTTTCGATGTCTTTTATGTCTTGATTGAAAGTCTCTTCATCAACTTGTAGCTTTTGAATTATTGAATTGAAGTTTTTGATCACCGATGTGGTTACAGATATTTGATTTTTTGATAGATTTTCGATTTGGTGTTCGTCTTGACTTATTTTATTGATACAATCCGTGAAATATTCTCCATCGGATGCGTCAAGGTTTCCGGTTATTGCTTTCCAAAAAGTTCCTACACCATTTATTAAACCGTCCGTGAAGATATCTCTAAACTTTACTTGTAGTGAGTCTGATATTTGGCTTAAGAGACTGGTATGTGTTTTTATTTGAGCTTTGAAAGCTAGTATTCTAGGCTCGTCTCTGTCGAGTAAATAAATGAGATTTTCTAGGATTTTATCATTATTGTATAGAGCGTCTTTGATATATGATAAATCTTTGTAGACCAAAAGGGTCCATTCTTCGTTTGTTATTTTGAGGGTTCCTTCTTGATGGAAGAAAACGCCGATCGAGTTATTGATTGACTCTAAGTTGTATTGGGCACTGGCTGTTGATGACAGCAGGAGTGTCCTGAAAAAGATTATTATTATTCATGAAAAGGTTTCAAGCGGTCGAAATTTACTTTAGTTTTATTTCGCGTTTTCCAATTTACTAACATCGCGGAGTTGGGATAAATTTCTGATATTTCAAATGGTCCATTAAACTAATTTTCGAGTTTATTTGAAATTTGTGACTCTTTCACATAAACCTTGTCTCCTACTTTACATTTAGGGGCGTTTTCGGAAACTGTTTTATCAAATCTGATTTCAGACTTTTCTTTTTGTCTTTGGGTTTTTGCTCTGGCCAATTTATAGAAATACGTCATGTGGTTATTAGGATCTCTAACATATTTTGAAATTAGGTTTTTTTGGTTATATTGTGTTTCAGGGGATCGACTAGCTGTATGTCCGAATATTAATTCGTACGGTGTGAAACCTGTTGTTTTGTTTCTCATATCATTATAACAAATAACTACATATGGTAAAACGTTCATGGGGTGTTCGTCGGGATTTTTGGCTTTATGGGCGCGAATCAGTTCAGCAAATGTTGCGTGGAATTTTTCAATTGATCCGTTCGATTGTGGGTGATTTACACTCAAATATTTGAGTTTAATGTCGTACAGAAAGCATAAGTCTTTCATAAGTTGACTTATGAATTCTCGACCGTAGTCGCAATGTATCCTAAGTGGTGTACCGTAATGTTGAAAGTAAAGAAGAAGGGTATTCACGACTGATTTCGAGGATTTGTTCTCTATGGCGTATGCTTGCGTGAATTTAGTCAATTCATCTCTTATTGTCAAAGCGTAGTATTTTGTGAGAATTTCGAAAATGTCTAGATTGATACGTTAGAAAGGTGTTATTGGTGTTTCGGTTATGACGAGAGGTGTGCTAAGGTTTTTTCGGCAAATTTTGACTCTTTGACAAATTTCGCATTTTTTCACGGAATTTTCGACATCTTTAAGTAGACCTTGCCAGTTGTATTTCTGTTTTACTCTTTTGACGGTTTCATTAATGCCACGGTGTAAATTTGTTTTTCCTGAATGACATGGATCAATGATCGGGGTCAGGAGTTGTCGTTAAGTTTTGACAAACATTTAATTTGATTCCTTTTTTGGCAAAAATAAATGAAAATATTTTTAATATGGGTAGTTCTAGGTTGTTTTCAACTGAAAAAATTTTCCTAAAATCGAATTCATTTTGGGATTTATAAATAATATAGAACATGTGTTCTATGACAGATTCAGGATCAAAAGGAAGGGGTATAATGTAGTATTTACGATCTTTTACTGATTTGCTAGAGAGTATATTGATTCTATCATTGTAAAACTCTGGGTGTTCTTCGAAGAGGGCTTCGATGATTTCATAGTGTAATGGTTCTAGTTTGTTTTGCCAAAAGAAACTAACAATGTTTTTATGGTGTTTATCAAGGAGTTGAGAATTATCGAATTCTATTATAGAATAATCGATTAGAGATTTCGATTGATATAAATTGACAAATGTATTGAATTCTTCTTGAATGGTTTCTACGGGGATTTCGTTTTCAGGGGTGTCGTTTCCTTCAGGGTCATTTCTCTCTTCAGGGTTGTTTTCGTTAGGATTATCACTCATTTCGGGGTCCGCTTTTACTTCGGTTTCGTTCTCGTTAGATGCGTCTATGGTAATTTTGTGTTGGAAATTCGCGCATTCTTTGAAGTAGTTGACTTTGATTCGGGATAGTGCATCTGCATTTTTGTTGATTTTACCGGGTATGTATTCTATCTGGTAATCATACTCTTCGAGTTTGAGTCGCCAGCGTGCCAGCCTACTACAAGGGTCTTTTATTGAAAAAAGCCAGGTGAGGGGTCTATGATCAGTAATTAATCGGAATTTTCGTCCGAAAAGTTATGGGCGAAAATGCTTTACTGCCCAAATGATGGCGAGAAGTTCTCTTTCTATTATAGAGTACTTCGATTCTGCGCTACAAAGTGTTCTAGACGCATATGCTATTGGGAGATCTTTGTCAATGGGACCTTGCGATAAAATAGCACCAATTGCAAACGCACTGGCGTCAGTTGTGAGCAAAAATGGTTCCTCAAAATTAGGGTAAATGAGAATGGGGCTCGTTATTAGTGCATTTTCAAGTTGTTCGAATGCTTGTCTGCATTCTGCGTCAAAGTTGAAGGGGGTATCTTTTTGTAGTAATTTGGTCAATGATTTCGAAATTTTTGCGAAATTGCAAATGAATCGTCGATAGTATCCAGCTAAACCTAGAAATGATTTTATTTCTTTTTGGGTTTTTGATTCGGGAAAATTTTAGATACATTCAATTTTCGTTGGATTGGGTTTGACTCCGTTTTGGGTAATGACATATCCAAGATAGGCGACTTCTTTTCTCATGAATTCGCACTTATCCGGTTGGATTTTCAGGTTCGTTTTTCGAAGTCTTTTGAATACTTCGGTCAACTTTCCTATGTGCTCATGGATGGTAGGAGAATATACGATGATGTCATCCATGTATACGAGACATCTTCCGTTTTGTATACCTAGAAGAACATTATCCATAACTCTCTGGAACGTGCTTGGAGCATTCTCCAAGCCAAATGGCATACGAACAATTTCGTAATAACCATTGTCTACGGAGAAAGCCGTTTTGGGAATATCTTCGGGTTCGATTTCAATTTGATGAAATCCGTAGGCGAGATCAAGCGTGGTGAAATATTCGCATTTACCAAGCTGGTCTAGGAGGTCCAAGATGGTTGGTAATGGGTATTTGTCGTCAACCGTTAGATCGTTGTGTTTTCGGTAATCGATGACAACTCTCCGTTTCTGTTTACCGGAGGCATCCATCTTTTTGGGTACAACCCAAACTGGAAATGATAATGGGGATATTGATGGCTGAATAATGCCTTGATTCAACATTTTTGATATTTGTGTTTTTACTTCCTCCTTGTGTACCTGTGGGTACCTGTAGGATTCCGTTAAGACGGGTCTAGCATCCTTAGTGTCAATGGTGTGTTTTATTTCGTTGGTAAAAGTGAGATTATCTCCTTCTAAATAGAAGATATCTTCGAATTGGAGACATAAATCAGTTATTGATTGATGTTTTTCTTCGTTCAAATGTTCGGTTCTTAATTGCGCTTTTATTTCTTTGATACGGTCAATATGGGGTTTGTTTTGGGGAAACGATAAATTAATTTTATTAGTTTTATTTCAGAAGAATCAATTTGTTTTGGGATCGCGTTTGTATTTACGATAGTAAAGTAGAACATACCGTTTTCATCAATTTTGACTATGGCGTTGAGAATTCTTACTTTTTTTCTTTCTTCAGCTAGCAGTATAGCTTCAGTGTTCTTGAGGTTGCAATATAATTTGAATATTTTCTCCATTCGGGGTTCTATTTGAATTTGGTTCGGTTTTTCAGTGAGTATATGGTCATTTATGTCTGAAACTTTGAACAAAGGGACCGTTTAAAAATTTGTTATAAGTTGTTTATTTTTCAGGTCAATTATACAATTGTAATGTTCGAGAAAGTCAGATCCGAGTAAACCGTCAAAGTCGATGTCTAAGTCGTAGATAAAGACTTTGTGTGGATCGTTTTGTGTGAAATTTATTGAAGTGGATTCATTCACGAAAATTTTCTGGTCTGTGATACCTTGTATAGTGACGTTTTCAGGGAATCTGAGGGGGTATTTTTCGCATGTTTTGGGTTTAAAAATTCCTGCACCTGTATCGATGAGGATTTCAAAAGTATTGGAAGAGTCTTTGATGTAGTACAGATTATTCGAATTCATAGACAACATAGGGCTTACATGAAAATTTGTTCCGGGAAGTTCACTTTCGGGTTGAAGTCTTGTATGTTTAGGGACTGAATTTGGGATTGGACTTCTGATATAGGGTCGATCGATTGGTTGTTGGTTGTTTGGGGTTGAATAGGTGGGTGGTTCGCATTCGGAAGTGAGAAAAAATCCTGGTACATTGACGGATCTTCGGGTGTTTCAATTTGGTTGTATTGGTAATATTGATCACTAGGGGTATAGTAATCATATTCATTATCGGTGGGGTAGTAATCGTTGTATTGATAGTTATAGCTATCAGCTGTATGATAGTCTTGATTATCACCTGTATGATAATCTTGAGATTCATATGTCATGAAATGAGCTCTTTGGTTTTGATTGAAATTGATAGGGTAATTCGGATTTATTTGAATTACGGGTGGTCTGAATTGGGTTTGAGATTGAGGTCGAATTTGATTTTGATTAGTCTGGGACCTGTTTGGCTGAGAATTTGTTTGAAAGTTTGGTCTTGAAAAATTCTGATTGGGTTGAGGGTTTGTTTGGCTCGAAAAATTTTGATTGAGTTGAGGGTTTGGTTTCGCAAACTTTTGGTTGGAATATTGATAATTATTTTGGGGTATTTGTTGTCTTATTCGACATTCTGTGGAAATATGACCTATCTGACCACAAGTGTGACAGGTTCTTTGGGATGTTGGTTGGGGGTAACTTGTATGGTTCGATTGCATCTGGTTCTGGTTGGTTTTGAGGCATTTTGATTCATCTTAACAGATTTTTGATGTCAACATTTGAATGATCGAACAGTACTTATTTACTATATACAATAATCAATCAGTATGATTATTGATTTTGCGAAGAATTGAAGTGATGGTAAATTAGATTGCAAAATAAATCGAGACAATTCAATATCGACTAACAGTATTACAATCTTCATTCCGATTCGTCGTGTTCTCGAAGTCGTCCAGCCAGGGGCTTCACCAGGTGTTCTTTCCGCTGCTTTCTCGAGTGATGACTCCTCAGGGGTTGTTGGTTCTTTCTCTATTGAGGGATTAGAATCCGCCGCTACTAGTTAGGGTTTCCTTTTTAAAAACACTTTATTTTCAATTACAGACTTCCTTTGAATGAATAATTGAAACTACGAATTCTGGAAAAGTTCTAAATAGAGACTGAACAAATCTATATAGGTACTGACAAACTCTAAATAGTTACTGACAATAATTTGACCTCGCAGGGTCCATTTATAATGTGTAGACAACGGTGTCAGCAGGAGACGATGGGAAATAACAAAAGTATCACGTTCTGCTGATTCTGCTGACTCAAAATCGTGGAAGTCGATATCTTGGTAATCTGATACCGGTGAGATCGTCCTACTCACGATATAACATGCATTAGTGATCCATTACATCATCATTTGAAGTCCATATTGAAGATAAATAATGTATGTGCGATTGAGAATTGCATAAATAAATAATAATTATTCAGATGCGATGCGAACTGTATATAAAAACTCATCCGTTTTTATCTGCGTTTTCTCCTCTCGTCTTTTTCTCTCGCTCTGGTGAGGTAGGTGATAAAAGGTGAAGAAAAGAAAGGAAATCAAGATGGGATCTTCTTTCCACTATTGGACCGATAATCAGATGAATAATCGGCCACGATTCAACGCGGTGGAACCAAGTAATTATTACTCTTCGTTGATTTCTTTTGAAAACACTCTCAACACTGATTTTGATATAATTGCGGGGAAAACGCCTTCCACCCTTCTCTTTACAACGTTCGATTGCGATATATATTCTTTTACTTTTTTCAAACAAACTTTTTATGCCAGTTGCCTTGTTTTTTGATTCAAAGGGTCTACACAACATTAAAGCCTGCACTTCCATAACCCCCCCCCCACCCTGAAATATCGTTTCTGCATTTACATTTAAGAGAAAAAATTGAAAATTAAAAAAGATTAAAATTGGAGACATAAACAATAATTATTATGGACTATATAACATAAACTTAATTGAAATATTATTACTGAGTTGGAAGCGGGCAAACTTTGCCCATAGGGCGGCGGTATGTTCCAAAGTGAGTTCGAATGGTGACTACCCTAATTTCACCATCATTACCTGGGTAAACCTTTTCGATGACTCCAAGAGACCAACGTGAGGGAGGAACATTATCCTTCATGAGAACTACAACAGTTCCTTCTCCAATGGATTTCGTGCTTTTGGTCCATTTGGCACGTGACTGTAGGATGAAGATATTCAGTACGCCATCGTTTCCAATAATCTTGAACGATGCGATCCATCATTTGGTAGCGAGTGAGACGATTTAGCGGCACATCCTGAACATTTTGTGCTGGAAGTTTATCTAATGTTGCCCCTACGGTGGGAAAATGTGCAGGCGTTAATGCAGTAGGAGCTAGAGGATCATCATTCAATAAACACAATGGTCTGCTATTTAACACTGCCTCAATCTGAACAAGTACGGTGTTGAATTCTTCATACGTGAGCACTCGTTCCCCAATTTTAACACTTTAACACTTTAACACTTTTAATGTTAGCTTTCAAAATTCCTCCGAACCAGGGCCCATTTGGCGGGTTAATTTTACACTCAACCGCTTTTTCAGTCAATTCTGAGCCAACATGCGATTGGAATGAAGTAGAATTTATCAGCTCCTCCATTTCGTTTAATTTCCTACGTGGCCCAATAAAATTTGTACCTCCATCTGACGGAATTAATGAACACGGACCTCTGCGAGAAATAAAGCGTTTGTATGCGGCAAGAAAACATTCTGTTGACAAATCAGAAGCAAGTTCTATGTGTATAGCTTTCACTGAAAGACACACAAACAAACATATGTATGCTTTAGTCAAAATACGTTGTCCTCGCCGTCGGTACGGTGTGATGGAAAAAGGACCAGCATAATCAACCCCATCACGTTCAAAAACATGAGATTTTTCAACTCTGAATCCAGGAAGTGGAGCCATTTTTGATATTGATGGTTTTGGGCGCGTACGAAAACAAGTATTGCAGCGATGAATTCGAGCACGAATACGTGTGATTGCATGTGGAATCCAATATTTTTGCCGAATTTGTGAAAGAACAATTTGCTGTCCCGCATGAAGAGAATCAACATGGTATTGATCAATAACTACATCTACAAACTTTCCTTTTGATGGAAGTAATATGGGATGCTGTTGTTGATGCGATAAATTTAGTGCGTTTTGAAGTCGACCTCCCACCCTAAGAATATCTTCACTCAAAAACGATTCTAGATAGCGTATATAACTGTTAATTGTTCATTTATTGCGCGATTTTGATATTTCATCATTATAAAATTGCGCCTGGATGTTTTGAATCCAAAATTTCATTGCCCTCTGCAATTCTTTCCTTTTTATGAAGGGAACCCTCAAATGTATGCGTGTACATGCTCTGAAAATATATGCTTTTATTCGTAACAATTTTCTCAACGTAGAAACACGATCCAACAGGTTCGATAGAATATTTTCAGGAAGCGTAGTGGCAACGAATACAGTGACTTTAGTTTCCATTTCTGGTATTTCTGAAGATTCATCTTTCGTGTCCAGAAGCCAATTCGATTCATTTTCTGCAAGCCATGATGGACCATTCCACCATAATGAACCTGAAATAAGAATCTGGGGTGTTGTACCTCTTGATAAGATGTCAGCAGGATTATTTTCTCCTAACACATGATGCCAATGCTGCGGAGCGACATTTTCATGCATTTGTGCGATTCTATTTCCTACAAAGATTTTCCACCTTGAGGGATCTGAACGTATCCAATATAAAGCGACTTTGGAATCCGTGAATGCAAATATTGATTAAAATTGCTGTCTAGAGGCATAACTTTCAATGACAGATTTCATCAATTTTGAGAGCAACAAAGCGGCTTATAACTCGATTCTTGGGATTGTGACCATTTGTTTTGGTGCAACTTTTGATTTGGCGCAAAGCAGTTTCACGATGGGTTTAGAAAATTAAGTGAAGGTATATACATAAACGCAAGCACCGTAGTCACATGCAGAGCTATCAGCAAAGCCTACCAATGATGTCTGTGCGCCTTCAACTAACCCTATGTGACGATCAATGAAAAAACCTCTCAACAAAGAGAGTGAGCTTCTATAATCCTTCCATTGGTTAACAATTTCCACTGGAGGATCATCGTGCCAATCGATGTTATGTTCCCACAGTTCTTTCAAAATTAGTTTGGCTTTCAAAATAACAGGAGCAACTAATCCTAAGGGATCAAATATACTCATAGTTAATGATGAATAGTGCGTTTCGTACATGACCCATTATTGATATCATTGGTATAGGTGAATATATCCTTGTGGGTTACCCACTGGATACCTAGAACTTCGAAATAGTGTACTTGATCAAAATCAAATGTTGAATGTAGACGAAATTCTTCCGGAATCCTATGCATCAGTATACAGGAATTGGAAGACCACTTAGAAAGTGTAAGTGTAAAACCTGATGCGAACATCACCTGTAATTGAGATTGAAGCTCTATCAACTCTGTTTCTGAATTAACAGATGTCACAATATCATCGACATAAATATCACGCTCAGCAACTGCAGCTGCAAGTGGATAACGTGACCAATTGAGTCAGAAGGCGTACAACTCTATTCGCTATATAAGGAGAACTTGTGTTACCAAAAACAACCTTGTTCAGTTCATAAACCATCAGTGGTTGGCTGGGATCTGATCTCCAGATGAAACGCTGAAAACGGCTATCTCGTTGGTCAACTCTTATTTGCAAAAACATTTTTTTTCAGATTTAGGGCCAATAAACAGCAAGTCATTTAAGGAGAATGATGTGCTTGTTGATGCAGAGGCATTGGATACAATGCGTAGAGGTGTGGTTGGAAGATGAGGACGATGGACTTCATGATGAGGTAAATAGTATGCACAATCATCTGGAACTTCATGTATGTGTCCAACTGGTGATGCAGTTCTATCCTGAAAATACTCCTCCATCGTTTTTGAATATAATGAGCGTAACGATGGATTCTTATAAAGTCTGCGTTCGAGCGAAATAAATTTAGCTACACAAGCATCCTTGGATGAACCCAAAAGTTCAGGCGATTTGCGAAAAGGAAGACGAACAGTGAATGTTCCATCAGCGTTGCGAGTGTCAGTATCCATGAAAAATTTTTTACATTATGCGTCATCTGTTCCCATTAGCCTGTTTGTGAGTACATTTTCTAGTTCCCAGAATCTACAAACGAGTTCTTCAAGTGGAACTTGCATTTGCATAGTCTGAAAACGTGGGAAAAAACAGACCGAATCAGACCTTGTCGCTGTATCAATAGCTGCACGACCCATTACCACATAACCTAGTGTAGTTTCTAAAGATACAGGATTATTCGCTGGACCTATTACCTTACTTGTGCCAATAATGAATGGCCAAAGTTCTGCTCCAATGAGTAGATCTACTTCAAGTGGTTCACTGAAATGCGTATCAGCAAGTGTTAGACCTCTCAGGTGCTTGAGATGTGCTAGTGATACAGGTGTAGTCGGTAGTTTTTCACTCAAACTCTCGACTACAAGTGCATGTGCTACATACCTATGTGTACTGTCAAGGCGTGAATGAAATTTGAGGATTGTGCTGGCAGATACATTTGGTGGAGAAGAACCAATACCTTTCACAACACACGGTATAGATTCCGTTACCAGCCCTAATTTGCGACAAGTCTTGTGTGTAATAAAGTGCTATTGCGAACCAGAATCAATAATACCTCGAAGTTCGTGGGTTTTACCACGTGAATCTTTAGCTAAAACAGTAACCGTGGCAAGTAAAATTATCGAGGGCATATTAATATCACGAAAAATATCAGTAGAACAAAATGTTTGACAAGTATTTTCAATTGAAGTAATAGCTTGAGCGGGTGTAGAATGAGAAATTGAAGAATATTCATTCAAAGATGCGCTTGAATCGATATTGAATGTATTGGAGTTGTGTGAATAGGGAAGTGTACTGTGATTCCGACTAGTACAACCTTGTATTTGACAGCTCTTACCAGACTGACAGGCGTTACTCATATGCAAGGCGACAGACAATTGAAACAGAGTTTTTTAGATCTAACGTAAGTCCACCTATCTTCAGCTTTAATTTTTTTGTATGTAGGGCAGTAATACAAAACATGGGATTCGTGTGAGGTACACAACTGACAGCCAGTAACCCTAACCTTGAATTTTGTGAGATCATATTATTTATATCACCAGAACTTGATATTAATTCTCGCGCTTATAATGTGTAGTTGACGTTGGGAACCGATTTTGTATGAGAAACATTCATTCGATGAATGCGGATGAGATTTCCCCATAGAAACTATTACTGTAACTATTACTGCAACCAATAATTTTTATTTGCTCCGTAACAAATTTCACAAGTGATTCAAATTTTGGTATTTTAGAGCTAGAACGATTATTGTTTTTGAATAATCTCGAAGTTACTGTATCCAATTTTCCCAAACCTAAATGTAAAAATATAACGTCATCAAGGTCATCTAAATTCATTTGTTTGAGTGCGTTTACTGGTTCTACAAAACCGGAAAGAAATTTTTCTAATCCTTGTTCAGATTCAGTTTGTAATGATTTAAAATTAAAAATTTTTCCTTTGTAAGGAGAAGCAAGTGCCCTCTTATCATCAAATCTAGCCGTTAGCGCTTTTAAAATTACCGAATAATTAACGGCAGTTGGTGGTATGGAAGCACAAACCGACCTAACTGAACCCTCCAAATGCGTAACTGAATGAGTAACTTTTTCAACATTAGTATATCCTTCATTTTCATGAACTAACTTTTTGAAGAATTTCATAGAAAGTTGGCCACTCTTCCGGTACGCCACTGAATCCAGGTAATTCAATAGGTTGAAGTTTCGCATTTAAACCTTAAACACTAGAACCTCCATTAGCAGGAAAATTCTGTTCTTTCAACTATCTCTTTTGTTATAATGAAGTGAAAACATCATTGGCAACACAAAACATTTCATCAACTGCTTCCACTCCTACATACGAAGGAATAAAATTGGATTTATTCTCAAAAGAAAGTCCAAAATACATTTCTCTTTTTTTTTTCGAGAATACTCAATTGTTTTTCTTCTTGGCTGGACATTTCATAATAAAACTAACAACAATTCTTGCCACTAGGAACGAAAAACCAGCTTAGAACAACTAAATACGAGTTGAATGTATCTTGATTTATTGTTAAAATAATTCGAAATTCATGGCCTTCATTCAATATGTATGTTGTTTATTTTCATGCTTCAGTGAAACTTTTTAAATCACAATTAGAGAGAGAGTATGTAATTATCCAGGTGCACTGAACATTTCAGACACAGAATGTATCGTTTCCATAATATTACCAATAAAAAATATGCAAATATTCAAAGAAGACAGTTAATGTCATTCGGAGTTCATATTGAAGATATTATCTGAAAAATTGAAAAAGACGATTACTAATTTTCATTTCTTACAAAACCAATTGGAAATTATGTATTCGCCAGAATGTTGGCACATATTGAACACATAATATTTTTATTGCCATTTGTATTATCATTATCATTGAGCCATGAACAATTTCCCAAATAAATGTCCATTAAAACAAAAAAAAACAAGATTACCACTCTTGCAATTAACACGTCTGAAGAGTATGGAATAATTTAATGGATAGAGCATTGGAGTGTTATATTGCTTGTTACAAACTGAACTATTATTTTTGCTATGAACTTGTTAGGTACCGAGCATCTCTAAAAGGAAAACCAACTAAACCAATTGCAACCGTCAGCAAGTCGAGTTGAGGACCAACCTTCAGCCTGTTCAAGCCAATTATGAGATCAAATGCAACTGAAATCAACGATCTCTCATTTCCTATTTTGAAAAATTAATATTCTGAGTCCATATTTGAGACGTCATTTTTGTGAAAAATAGAATAGTTTTTCTGATGAAAAAATTGAATTTTATTTTTTGATAATAATAGTTGTTATTTTTTCAAATAGTTAATTTTGAATTTTGAGATTGGATCTTTCAGGTTTTCTGAATAATTCTTAAATACACAAGATTGAGTGGTATCAAATTAGTTCAAAAAAATTACAAAACTAAATTTAGTTTATATTCAAGTATCATTCTCCAACAGAAACTGAATGAACTATAATTTGATTGATATGGCTAAGTTGAGCTTGTGTTTCATTATTCAGACAATTCCTTCTTTAACATACAAAAAAAGGGAAGAAAAGTTGACTGAATCAAAGTTATTTTCTCTTTTAAACAACTCATTACTTTCTATTTGGATAATACAGGGTGGCCCGTTTGTGTGAGGAAGTACAGTATCTCGCCTATAATGAGGAATATGATGACATTTTTCAGATAAAAGTTATATTGTTTACTTTGTTGGTTATTTCAAAAACATTTTGGAATATACAGAGTGTTCCTTTCTAGCGGGGCAATTCAACCCCCCTGTACATTTTTTCACCGTTGAACTGAGCAAAATGTTTACACAAGGAGGTTTTTTTTCAAAAATTTTGCGGCGTTGTCAAGTTATTGTTGAAAGAAATAAAATCTTCGGAATGAAGAGACCACATAAATGCCATCATGAAAACTTTATGAATAGAATTTAAACAGAATTATTTGAGACATGCAATACAAAGTGTAAGATGAAATGTCGATATGAACTGAAAATTACATTTCTCAAACAGGAGATTTTATACAGAAACAATAAGTTGACAAACTTCAAATATCATAAACTTGATTTTTTTCAAATGAAGCACCAAGTTTGTTATTTAACCATTTTGAAGAACTACTTTATTCCTACAATTTTTGTCAATATGACTTAGCCCTTCAAATTGACAGATTTTGTGATATTTGCAATTTCATTTTATTCCGACTGAAACTGGGCGTTCATCACTTCAATATTTACAAAATTCAAGAACTAACAGTTTTCCATAGGTTATGATCCATAAAAAACGCTCAATTATATCTACAGTGCTGAAATAATACTAACCGAATGGATTCCGTGATGTAATTGTGGCTCAAACGACTGAATTCCAGGAACGTGACTCAGGTATTAATTTTTTTGTGAATTCCAACGAGATTGAGTAGTAATATTTATTTTTTTTTAATTTAGGTTGGACTTGTGAAAAAATACTATTTCTCGACGTCAATATTAATAAATACAGTCCACTGGGAGGACGTTCATATGTGAAACTGCCGGAATGCATTGAATGGAGGAAAGCTGTCGTGAATGTTCGTAACGAAAATTAACATTGTTTTGCTTGGGCTATAACATCAGCATTATATCCTGCAAATGGTAGAGTGTCCGAAGTTACGTCATATCCACATTTTTCCAATGTTTTAGATGTCACAGGTATGGATTTTCCGGTTAAAGTTAATAATAAGAGTATTGAAAGATTTGAAAATAGGAATGATATTTCAATTAATGTTTACGGTTTAGAGAGTAAATTTGATGAGGGTGAAGTGAAGTATGATGTGATTGGTCCATTGCGATACTCACAGAGAAGACTCCGGAGACATGTCAATTTGTTACTTATAACTGATGACTCCGGCAATAGTCACTATTGTTTGATCAAAGATCTTCCAAGATTAGTTTCTAGTCTACTATCAGCTCATGATCACAAAAAATACTTTTGTGATGAATGTTTGATATATTTTTCCAGCGAGAGATTGCTTTTACGTCATAAGATGAATGAATGTAATCTCGTTAGTACAACAAAACCAACCACCAATTTTAAGATCAATAAATATGGTCGGATGGTTGCGGAAAATAAATTGATATTTCAAAATTTTGAGAGACAAATGAGGGTACCATTTGTAGTACATGCTGACTTTGAATCAGTACTTGAACCGATTCACATGAATGAGCCAAATCCAGAAAGTTAATACACGATTAAAACATCCAAACATGCTCCATATCCATTTGCTTACCTGATAAAATGTTCATATAATGATGATTGGTCAAAATTTGTTACATATAGGGGTGTAGATGCAGCTCAGAGATTTGTGAGTAGCATTGAAGATGATTTGAAAAAGATATATGAAAATCATCTCAGATACCCTATACCAATAAATGCACAAACCCTCGAAGAAGAGGAACAATTCGCTGCAGCCGGAACTTGTGGTATATGTAATAAACCATTTACTGATGGTGAAGTCAAAGTTAGAGATCATTGTCATGTTACAGGAAAGAAAAGATCACATGCCGCTCATTCCAAATGTAATTTGAATTTCAAAATCCCTAACTTCATACCTATTATTTTCCACAATTTGAGCGGCTATGATTTTCATTTATTCATAAAAGAATTGTATAGGAATAAAGAGAAAGTTGATGTCACCCCACAAACAAAAGAGAAATACATATCTTTCACTAAGCATCTCTTCACACACACACTATATCGATAAAGATGGTAAGGTTAAGAAGAAATATCTCAAAATGAGATTTATCGATAGTTATAAATTTATGACTAATTCGTTGGAGAAGTTGGGTGCTAACTTGACCTCTGATCAATGTTTGGAGATGCATAAACATTTCCCACAAATTGAGAAATTCAATTTGATGAGGCAGAAAGGTGTATTTCCATATAGCTTCGTTGATGACATTGACAAATTGAATTATCCATCACTTCCAACAAAAAATCAGTTTTATGACAAACTCATTTGTGAACATATATCAGAAAATGATTATGATAGGGCAAGAAATGTGTGGAATTTATTCGAGTGTCAGAATTTGGGTGAATACTCTGATTTGTATTTGAAGTCGGATGTATTGCTATTATGTGATATTTTTGAAAACTTTCGCACCACAAGTTTGGAGATTTATAATTTAGATCCAGCACATTATTACACTGCACCTGTATTATCTTGGGATGCTATGTTGAAGTATACGAATATTGAATTGGAATTACTAACTGACATTGATATGATTCACTTTTTTCAAAAAGGTATACGAGGTGGAATTAGTCAGTGTTGTGAGAGAAAACATATAGCAAATAATAAATTTTTACCAAATTTTAATCCCAATGAACCTTCCACATTCATTACATATTTAGATGCAACGAATCTATACGGTCATAGCATGTCACAACCTCTACCAACAAGTGAATTTACATGGTTGACACCTAATGAAATTCTTAACCTTGATGTGATGAATGTGAGTTCTGATAGTCCGTATGGGTATGTGTTTGAAGTGGACATTCATTATCCACAAGAGTTGCATGATAAACATTCTGATCTTTCATTTTTAGTTGAAAAAATAATACCACCTCGTACACAATCGAAAATTCCCAAATTAATTCCAAATTTGAATGATAAAAGAAAATATATTGTTCATTATAGAAATCTACAGCAAGCCATCAAAAATGGTTTGATTGTAATAAATACACATAGAGTATTAAAATTCAAACAATCACGTTGGATGAAACCCTATATAGATCTCAATACTGAAGTGCGTAATAGGTCTAACAACAAATCTGTTGTTCTATAAACTAATGAATAATGCGGTATATGGAAAGACAATGGAGAATGTAGATAACAGAATTGATGTTAGACTCGTTACACATTGGGAAAATATATAAAGAAAAAATATAGGTGCCAGCACTCTCATAATAATAATAATAATAATAATATTTATTCACCATTTGTGATACATAGCGTATACAGGGTGTCCCTGGACTTCTCTTTTTCCTCTCGGGAATGTATAGATGGGGTCAAAATATCACCAGTACTTCATATAACTTTTTTTCCTAAAATCCTTCGTTACCAAAGTAACGGGCCCTCGAAGTTACAAAATGAAAAATGTTTTTCTTTGATAACTTTTCAAGTGAATATTCAAAATCATCCAAATTTTGGTAATTGACTAAACAAATGAATTCCTTCGATGAGCTTTCATGCAGGAGTCAGTTGTTTTGCTACAAAGTCAGAACGGACTACCCCCGATGGTCCACACACCCAAAA